>NC_048224.1:45432271-45686142 GCF_002007445.2 Ailuropoda melanoleuca
AAAAGAAAGAAAAAAGAAAGTCCCAAACCTTAGGGTAGTTCTGTAGCAAATTTTAAAGATATTAACATTTCCCTTCACTACAAATCCATTTGGTACTTAACAAGAAGCAGGGGACCCTGACAGCTGGTTGTTGAGCAGATAAACCTTTCTGTGAACATTTTCAGTGTCATTAAGTGTTCTTCCACAACATCATTTTTAATGGCCATGGAGCATTTAAACATACGCATGCCCTACAATTTATTTAACTGATCCTCGATTATTGGACAATTAGGTTGGCTTTCAAAACTCATGTATTTAGGGTTTTACCATTTTTGAAAAGCATTTATCAATTTGATAGGAGAACAAATGTCATTTCAGAGTTGTATTTATGTGTGTTTCTTTTTGTTAACCTGTAAATAAGCATAAACATTTTTCTCGTTAGTTGATTATTTAAATTTCGTCCTTCTGTTCCATCAGACAATCTTGTTAGCTCTGATTCCGAAATATGAACTAAATCTCTTTACCTCTCTCCTGCTCACTGCCTTCACCTTGATCTGAACCACTGCTTCACATGAAGTGCTGAAATCACCTTCTACCCAGGCTCCCTGCATCTGCACTTGTCTTCCTGCAAGGGATCCTCTTCTCAAAAGACAAATAAGATAATGCCCACTCCTGCTTACTACACTTGAATGGCTTCCCATTCCACTTAGAGCGCAATCTGAACCCTGTATCCCAGCCTTCAAGGTTCTAAGTGACCCTCCCTAACTCTCTCTCCTCTGACCTCGTCTTTATGGTTCTGCCCCTTCACTCCCTATCCTTCTGCCACACCAGCTGTCTTTCTGTTGAAGAAAAAAATAATAATAATGTCAAGCCCCTGATTAAGTGCCTTTTTACTTGCTTTCCTCTCCATCTGGATTGTGCTTTCCACCCCTCTTTAGCCTTTGGCTAAAGACCTAGATAAAAATCCCATCCAAAGATGCTATAGACACAAACTTCAACTTTCTCACCAAAAGGCTTCTTCCACCGGTAACCAGTGGTGGAAGGAGGTGAGGAATTACTGAGGGGAGAGCTGTCAGGTTTCATCTTTCTCGTCCTGATAGGGAAGAGGCCTTGCACCTCAATGAACGTGCCATCTTATTGACGGTATTTCTACTCGGGGTGTCCCGGAAGTGGAAGGTGCAGTTTCCATCTCTTGGATTCATCACTGCACCATCTTTGAGAGGAGATACAAGGGCCTCATCACATTTCTTTCCCATCTCTTTTAATTATATTCAACAGAAGAAGACAAATCTTATCTCCCCATAAGCAAGATGCTTTCACCATTATGAAACTATTTGCTTGCTCTTCTGGTTTGGGGCAAAGCTCAGTTCTGTCATTTTTGACCCATCAAGGTTAAGTAGAATTTTTTTTTATTTCTTTCTTTTTTGTTTGTTTGTTTCTATAACTTGGAAAATCTGTACATATGGCTCAGTAGCTAGCTACTGGCTGTCTTGAATACCCTCTAAAGCTAATATTAATTAATTCTTTTATTGAATAAGGTCCTTGCTTAAGCAAGTATGGTAGAGCAGATATTATCAACATTTTTTATGCCATGAAGAACTTTGACAGTCTACTGAAGCCTATGAAATCCTTCTGTAGCATATTAAAGATGGCCATAGTTTTTCAGCACTTCTCCCAAAATGACTAGGGGTTTGCCTTCCTTCAAATCTGAGTTGGCCTTAGTGGTTCATGAGTAACCAAGAGAAAGGAGGTGAGGTGACATTGCATGACATGAAAAGCCAGGTCAGAAATCTTGTTCCTTCTGTTTTGTTCTCATGGAGTACTCTCTTGTTGAATACTATCTCTAAAGATGCTTCTCTTTCAGAAATCAGCCACTAAGATGTGAGAAACCCATGGTACCAGGTGAAGTAGATGGGTAGGCCACCCCATTTGAACTCACAACCACCTTGGCTATCTAGCCCAGCTGAGCCTGCTGATGACTGCAACCCTGGCCAAAAGTGAGCTGTAACCACATGAGAGATCACATATGACACCTGCTTACCTGGACTCTTCTCAAATTCCCGATCCACAAAATCATGAGAAAAAAAAAAGGTTATTGTATGTGGATAAATTTTAGGGTAATCTGTTACCCAGTTGTAGCTAACCAGAACAGATTTTCAGAGTAATCTTTCTAAATGCATGAAATAAAACTTAAAAAATTATAAAGAAAACTAGTATCAAATGTTTATAAAATACTTTTTAAAAGTATTTGATTTTAAATCATTAAACTTATTTATTGTTGAGTCCTTAATAAGAGCTAGTAGATCTATAGCTATTCTAAATTCTGAGTCAATGTGAGCAAAAATAAGAGTGCAAATTATATGCTACAATTTTAATCAAACAAATATGGGGGTACCTGGGGGGCTCAGTTGGTTGAGTGTCCAACTCTTAATCTCAGCTCAGGTCTTGATCTCAGGGTCATAAGTTCAAACTCTGTGTTGGGCTCCATACTGGGTGTGGAGCCTACTTAAAAACTATATATGTATATAATATATTTATTATAATAATATAATATAAATCTTACATATTATATAATATATACTATAAATTACATATACAGATGTAATTTATATGCAATTTCTTTTCTTTTTTTTTTTTTAGAGAGAGCGAGCATGCACAGGGTGGGGAGGGGCAGAGGGAGAGAGAGGATCTTAAGCAGGACCGATGCCAGGCTCGATCTCGTAACCGACCCTGAGATCATGACCTGAGCCAAAATCAAGAGCCAGATGCTCAACTGACTGAGCCACCCGGTCACCGCTATATACAATTTCTAATGGTAATAAATTTGCAGGTATTACTAAATCCACTATTGTTTGCTGTTATATTAAAGGACTTACTAATTTCCATTAGATGGTAGTGAGAATAAAGAAATATTTTTCCATACAAATTTACTGAGCCCTTAGAATATCTTTAGATGTGAGATTAAGAAACCCTGCTCTAGATTTTTCTCCTTTAGGTATTTTTTTATACTGTTCTTTCCAACTGGAATAAACTTCCTCCTCTGAATATTCAAAAATCAATCCATTATTTAAGAACTCAAACATTTAAGAACTGAAATGTTACCTCCTCCACCAAGTCTTTGCTAACTCCACACCACCTCCAGTTCTAATCATTCCTCTGAGCTTCCAAATGATATTTGATCATTTATGTCTATTTATAAACAAGCTATATGTTCCCTAATAGAGCCAGATTTCTTAAGAAAGGAATAAATGTCTTGTGAATTTGTCCCTGAAACAAGCAGATTCTGTCTTTCAGAAACTAGCCAAAAATATTATGCTTAATAGGTCCACAATAAAGTTATATTGGATTGACCAGTGGTAC
Source organism: Ailuropoda melanoleuca (assembly GCF_002007445.2). NCBI lineage: Eukaryota > Metazoa > Chordata > Mammalia > Carnivora > Ursidae > Ailuropoda > Ailuropoda melanoleuca. The sequence continues at coordinate 45,435,611 of NC_048224.1, forward strand.
TTAAACTGGCTAATCACTAGCATCACCTAAAGAATTTTTAATAAACACCAGTTTTCATGTTCCAGCCCAATCTCCTGAATCATAGTAATTGGGGATGGGCCCTGGGTTCAGTATTTTAGTGAGCTTACCTCCACTCCCCCAAGTAATTCTTGTGTCTGCAGAGTGACACCAACCTGACTTTCAAAACCACTGGACAAAATAATGATGATGATGATGATGATAAAATAATAATAAAGCAAATAAGATCCCCTTGTCTGAGCATTAAAAACCCTTCCAGATCAGCACTCAGCTGCCTGGACTCATCTTAGGCAAAGTTCTGGCCATCTCTTCAGTGTTTTAATTAGGGTGACTTTCCAGCTCACACTGATTTTTCTCATCTGTGAGAGTCAGGGGCATGAGCTGCCATGTCTGTGTTAGGTGACCCTGCTTCTCTGCCCACAAATAATTCATCCAGTTACCTGAGCCAAATAGACGGATCAGAAGCATTCCCCTGGAGAATCTGACTTGGAAATAAAGGGAGACAGTGTCTTCCTGGTAGTGAGAAAATATGAGGTTTAGGAGCTCCTGCTGAGTAGAAGAAGGAGATATGCAAAATGAAATATAAAGTAGATATACAGAGAGAACAGAGGAAACCTAGTGATGATTCAGTTCCTAGTTCTAATTGTCCCTGAGGTCATCTGCTCTCTACCCTTTCCCTAGTCACTTGGCATATTCTCCACCATTCTGATAAATTGCCTTTTTTCCCCCTGAGGTATCTCTGAGGACCAAGAGTATCCTGATATTGAAATCTTCCCTTTCCCCACACCTCATTTCAAAGGGAGAGCTCCTTAAAATACCCCTGCCTCTTCTCCTTTGCTTGGTAGCCCCGTCTGTTTTAGCAGCTTGAACCTCAGTGAAATCTAGCCTTAGCGATCTTCCCTGGCATTGATCATCTGTACCGCACAAACTGGCAGCCTTATTATCCTGTTCTGTATCTTGCACTATCTCATTATTGTTTCCAAATTCAAAATATTTTAATAGGCATTATTTAACTATACCATTTTATACCTGGGAAGAATTTGAGAGATTTCTAATCCAACCCCCTCATTTGTACAGAAGGAGAAAATGGCACCAAGAGAAGCGAGTTCTCTGAAGTCACATAACATTTCTCAAAGTAAGTTCTGCTTGGGCACAACATCAATGAATAAAAAGTGTTCATGGTGAAGCCAGTTTACAAAGAGGTGCATCATTTCCATTTTTAATAGGTGACATCACACATAAGCATACCAAGTGTCTCAGAAATCCTTCAGAAAAGAAAAGCTATTTAAATGGCTTGAACCCAATTTTCTGGAAATTCAAGTATAAAAATCTTATGTTATCAAACACTTACTGATCTGCTGTTGTGTTCTTTAGGGTGTACTTTGGGCAGCTTGCTCCTATTGACTTTTCTTCTTGCCCCAACCTAACAACATCTCGAGGAGACATTTTATCATTCCTTCCTGCCACAGTTGGACGAGTAAGATGATAACCTTTCTCCAGTTTTTTCTCTTAATCTAGAAGATTTAAACTATTTCACTTTCAAGTCTATAACTTTATTTTTTTATTGAGATATAATTGACATATAATATCCTCTTAATTTCAGGCATACACTCTATAATTTGCCACATAGTTATACAGCAAAAAATACATAAAATATATATAGCAAAAATAATATAGTAAAATTTGATATATATATAGTAAAATAATCACCACACTAACTCTGCTTAGCATCCATCATCACATATATTTCCATCATTTTTTCTAATGATGAGAACTTTTAAGAACTACTCTCTTAGCAACTTTCAAATATGCAAAAAATTATTGTTAACTATAGAGACCATGCTGTATATTACATCTCCAGGATTTATTTATTTTATAACTAGAAGTCTGTACCTTTTGACCATCTTGACCCATTCCCCCCCCACCCCCTGTCTTTGGCAACAACCAATCTGTTCCTTGTATCTATGGGTTAGTTTCTTTTTTTGTTTTCGGGGTTTTTAAAAAGATTTTATTTACTTATTTGTCAGAGAGAGAGAGAGAGAGAAGGAGTGAGTGAGCACAAGCAGGGGGAGCGGCAGACAGAGGGAGAAGCAGGCTCCCCTCTGAGCAAGGAGCCGGATGCAGGACTCGATCCCAGGACCCTGAGATCATGACCTGAGCCGAAGGCAGATGTTAACTGACTGAGCCACCAAGCATCCCTCTTTTTTTGTTTTTGTTTTTAGATTCCACATGTAAGTGTGATTATATGGTTTTTGTTTTTCTCTGACTTATTTCATTTAGAGTAATGCCCTCAAGTTCTATCCATGTTGTCACAAATAATAGAATTTCCTTCTTTTTTATTGCTGAGTAATATTCCATTGTATTTATGTATTTGTGTATGTATATATACATACATATATATGTATATATGTACCACATTTAACTTTCTATTCTGCAAAAACATCCTATGATATCTAATCTGTATTTAAAATATAGCCACTCAAACTCCATAATCAAATTCTGGGAGAAGCAATCTTTCTTCCTCTGATCTAAGCAGTGAGAGGGGATAAACCTTCGACTTCTGGATTAGATATTTGGCTCACAGCTTAGTGAGAGCAGAAGTCATGCACAGAATCTTAAAACTGAAAGGAATCTTTGAAATAATGTAAGCAACTTTATCTCACAGAAGCAGAGATTGAGATTCAGGATAGGGAGGTGACTTTTTCAAGGTCACATAGAGATTATTGCTTAGAGTCCAGATTCAGAGATGGGCTTTCAGCTTCTCCTTACTGTAGCCTTTCAACTAAATTCCATCACCTTCACCAAGGTGTGAGGGTGGATTATTTGGGCTCTCCCTCTTCCTTTCCTCCTCCCCTTTCCCTTTTTTCTCTCCCTCCTCCCCTTTCTTCTCCTCCTCCCTTCCCCTCTCATATTCCTCTTCCTCCTGTTCCTTCTTCTCTCCCCACTCCTCCTCTTCCTCTTCCTTCTTCTGTTGCTTTCATGTGGCACAAATCCCCAGTAAATATTGAGCAAATTTGAAATTTCTCTGGCATTGAGAACATCTTCATACAATTAAAAAGCAGTAGACTATTGGTTCTTAAATATTGTTGCTTCCCAGACTTCACCTCGATCATATGAATGCAATAAGCCTTCTTGCCAGGAAGAGTGCCTATATGCACACACCAGGAAAGCTCTGGACACTTGCACGGGCTCATTTAGAGTGCGATAAATCTCGTATATGCAATATACACCAATGCCTCCTTTCTTGTGCATACTAACTAGTGGAGAATCTTGTGAAAGTGAACATATTATCATTCAGTAGGCCTGAGGTGGGGCCCAAGGATCTACATCACTAAAAGCCCAGATGATACTGAAATCCACAGGCTACACTTTTAATCCTGCAAGTATAGATCCAAGTCCTCATTTGCCTTTGGGTTGACCTCTGTAGTATACACAAAATCTCCATGTACTGTCATTTTTCCTTGGGAAAAAATGGAAAAGAATTAATAATACTTACAGCAAATTTGCAAGGTAAGAAGATAGAATGTATATATATTTAAGCAATTTTAATCTACCTGCCCAGGTCATCTCCACCCAAAAAGGAATATAAAGGTAAGAGTAGTCAAGGTAATGACCTAAAATGGTGAATCTAGTAAGTCGTAGAGCTAGATTTTCAGACTTGCAAGTCTGTATTTTCAATTATACTACACGGTCACGTGGTCAGAAAGTCTCTAACACACACGTACACACATACACATGCATACATATATAAAGTAAGATAAAGGAAATCATGCAAAGTGTTCGTAAAAGCTTTGCAATGATAAGGAAATAAAAAGACAATTTTCTTTAACACTGATTTTTCCTAATTTTGTTTTCAAACTGATTGAAGCTGAGTCTCTAAATTTGTAGGAGCTTGGTTCTGCCACAAATTTGGTATATTTTCTTTGACAAGTTACTTAACATAACAGAGCCTCAGATTCTGTTTTTGTTAAATAATTGAGTTATACTTATTGAGGCAGAAAATTCAGGGTTTTGTTGTTGTTTTGTTGTTGTTGTTTTTCAGAATGCCTGTGTGTCCTGGAATCATAGGTGACATGGGAACAAATTGGAAAGCATTACCACTCACTATGGTTCAAATCCTTGATAATTCCCTCTCCTTCTTCCACCCCTTCTGTTTTTTGTTTGTTTTTTGTTTTCTGTCACTTGCCTTGTGGCAAGATGGGATCTGAGCCCCCTCAATGCGCCTGCTGTTACTTGGAGACATGAAGTCACACCAAGTAAAGCACTTAAGTAGTTCAGAAGCATGTGGGGAGTTGATTTAAGGTCTGTGAAATCCTGCACACTCTCATTCTTCCTTAAATCAGGATAATCTCCAGTCTGGGATGAGAAAGCACCATTACAGCCTTTAAAAGGGACAACTTTGCTTTTTCCAAGACTTTATCAGTTTGGCTAGATTGATGAAGAATGCACATAGGTCTTAACAGTTTGGGTCAATATAAGAGAAACGTGATTTGGGGTGTTGATGATGTTTACTTTGGAAATATATAGAAAATTTTTATCTTGCTTGATGTGTAAACCACTAAGGTAAATAAAATTATAATGATGAAAAACCTTACTCCTATCAGTGCCTATAAGAACATCACTCTTATGATCTTTAAAGACAATGAGGATAGCCAACACATGTTGACCATTTACTCTGGCTAATTCACTAGGTTTAAAGTATACTGTGTTGGAGCGCCTAGGTGGCGCAGTCGTTAAGCGTCTGCCTTCGGCTCAGGGAGTGATCCCGGAGTTATGGGATCTAGCCCCACATCAGGCTCCTCCACTATGAGTCTGCTTCTTCCTCTCCCACTCCCCCTGCTTGTGTTCCCTCTCTCGCTGGCTGTCTCTATCTCTGTCAAATAAATAAATAAATAAAATCTTTAAAAAAAATAAAGTATACTGTGTTATCTCATGTAACACTTCATGGTAGCCCCATATGATAGGTACTAGTATGAATATCATTTTTAGGTTAGGAAATTGAGAATTCAGATAAGTGGGAACTAATGAGTGGTAAAGTAAGAAAACCAAAATAAGCTGTAAAGCTACAAATACTGTAACCTTGCATATTCTGCCTCGATTGTGCTTAATCATATAGTTCACGTTGGAGTATATGTATTCAGTCATTTTATAATTCAGTTGATGCATAATTTGGCTCAGTTGAATTTCTATTTGTGCCACATACAGATATAATCTTAATGGGCACTTAAGAGTCAAAAAATTCAATCCAGGTGTGGTAGATTGTTTGCAAAAAGACAGTAATTATTTCTGTCCACATCCCTTTGCTAGGTGATTTTGCATCATTTTCTATGAAGAAGTGGAGTCTCTTCGCACTTCCCTTGAATTTGAGCTAGCTTTGAAACTTTATGTGGGCAATTAACGTAGTAGAAATTATATTCCACCAGTTCTGAGCCTAAGCATCAAGAAACTGTGCGTACTTTTCACTCTCTGTTAGTCCTCTACCGTGTGAACAACCTGGGCTAGCCTGTGGGGTAAGTGTCATATGCCTCAGTCACCCTGTAACACCAGCCAGCAGTCAGCCAGTGTCAAACATGTGCGTGAGGCCCTAGACCAGTCCCTCTCTAGCCAAGCTGCCAACTGACCATAGACACACGAGCAAGGCCTGCTAAAATCAGTCAAACTTACCTGAACCAAAAGAACCAGAACCAATCAATGCATACACTCGTGAGCAATATTAAATGGTGGTTGGTTAAGTCATTAATTGGCTTATTATGCAGCAATAGGTGAGTTAGACATCAAGAAAGCAATAGTGAGGGGCGCCTGGGTGGCTCAGTTGGTTAAGTGTCTACCTTCAACTCAGGTCATGATCCCGGGATCCTGGCATACAGTCGGGCTCCAAACTCAGCAGGGAATCTGCTTCTTCCTCTCCCTCTGCCCCTCTACCCAACTCATGTATGTGCTCTCTCTCGCTCTCTCTCAAATAAATAAATGAAAACCTTTTTTTTTAAAGCAATAGAGAAAATACCTATTTTCTTCCATGTTGCCTGTTAACTGTAGCTTTTTGCATCCTTCCTTCATTCATTCAATAATTATCTGATAAATGCCTATTCTGAATCTGTATGTGAAATAAGCCAAGCCAGAAGTATTAATTAGGGGCTTTAAAATATGGTCTGTTATAATAAGGCATGTTTACTGTAGAATCAGCTAGAAAGAGCAGGACACAGTGGTGCTTTCTTTAGAATAAAGCACTTTTGTCATCTGGCATTAAAAAGCACTTGCTGAGTTTATCAAGTCTTCGCTGTTCTGACCAAAACCCTGCTCCCCAACTCAGTACCTGGGTTTCTTCATCTTTTGTCTGACTGTAATTTGGTTCGTTTTGCTGCATCCCTTGCACATTTCCCAGTGCCTATTTCTGTCCTCTTAGACTTGGATCAATACAGCTAACTTTTTTTTTTTTTACTTCTCTTTCATTTGACCCACTTATTTCTGTCCCAGTTCTTAATTCAGAATCTCCCTGTGACCTGTCCTATCACTACTCAATGCCTCAGTTTACCCTTAGACAAAGTTCTAACATGATGAATGGCACCCCCCTCTCACCACCTGCCAGAATACTTTCCTTGTAGTGTCTTTGATGCATAAAATACTAAAAATGATGATGGGTAAGGACTTGGCAGATATAAAAGAGCTATAAATATACATGCTAACTCATAAATCAATACCAATAATAAATTGTGTTCAAGTGCTATTTAATTCTTCGTGATCATCAATAAAGATATAAAAAGTTCATCCCCAACACCCTCTCTGTGGTTACCCTCTGAGCACCTATACAGAGTTGTCTGCACCATTCCTCATCATTCTGTTTACTGTCTCCCTGATGGTCTGCTTTCGTTTGATTCATCTCCTTCTGGAAGCACTTCACTATGGGATATCATTTTCAGGGTGGCAGAGAAGAGAGGATGCTTTCCCTCCTACATCCAGTTTGGGAACTTGTCCATCAAAAACTTGCACTAGTGACACTTAAAAGAAGAGCATCTCCTCATTTCCCAGTCTGTTAGTCCTCCACTCCCAGGAGCTGGTGGTTGGTTCTGGTTGCAGTTAAGAAGGAAGCAGCCTACCCCCGACACCTGCCTGGAACCCTTCTCACCCCCACTCCAGTGTCCCTCTTCTCCCCAATACCACCTTCTCAGTTCATAATTAGACTCTGCAACCTCCGGGCCTCTTCCACGGAGTGATGAGCTACTAAAAATACAGCCCTGCAGGAATACGTTCAACTTCTATTTCTGTTATTTTTTTTTAACACCAGTTTCAGATGAACAAAGCAGTTAAACAAAGGGGGAGAGAGAAGGTGCTGGAACTGCAGAGATGGAACATCATCGTACACTTTGTTCATTTTAATTACACAGAGTCATCATTTAGCAGGAGCCCAAGGATGCCACTCAGAAAGAGCTTTCACAGATCTCTCTGCTTTTGATAGTTTCCATTTAAAGCCTCTTCCAATGACCCTGAACATAAATATCTTTATTGTAATCCTGAAACCCCCTACATCTCTTGTGCTGCCCGGGAAACAGGCGCCACTGCTTTTATGGTGTGGGGAAGGCTAGACATAATTGGACCATTCTGCTAATGAGACCTACTTCCATCACTCTGCTGTCTGTCTCATGGCACTGAAGATGGACCTCTTAAAACAGAAGGGAGGGTGGCTCAGGAGGAGGGCTGTGTGGAGGACTCCCAGCTATACTAAGGGTTCTCAGTTTTAAGAAGTAGATAAACAAAGCCAGAGCACATGTGTGAGGGGAAAAAAACAAAACTCTTGCTTGTGTGAAAATCTAAAATCTGGAATTTTCTACTCCTCACCCACAAGCTTGATATTTAGCAACTGCTATTTTAAAATCTGTCTTGTGACAATGCATAAATGCCTCCTTTCCTTTGGTAATATTAGGTACCATTTGTCTAATGCCTGTTGTATATCAGCTCTACTGATAAAAATCATATATCGAATAGTTATTTAATCTGCATAAAATAATTATGAGGAGGTGCTACTTTCCCCTGCCGTATACATAAAGAATACTTATATTGGTAAGGCTTACATTGGCTCAATAACATAGTATATGGATTCAACAACTAGTATATGGGTGAGCCAGTATTTGAACCTGTGATGCCTCAGTTGAAGACTTGAACCGTTAGCCATATGGTGCTCACCAGAAGAACTGGATATGTGAAGACAGAGTCAATTTTATAATTAATTCACTGAATGAACATTTATGTAACTCCTAATGTATGCAAGGCCCAATGTTAGGCAGTGAGGTAGCTTCACAGGTGAATCTCATCTTTTGAATTGCTGACAACCTGATGTGAGAGAAATATACTTACACAAAGTATCTGCTGTATGGTAAAGCGTCTTAATAATAATTAGATTTGTGGTGCTCAAAAGAGGGAGTTATAAGACCAGAGAGACTGAAGTAATTGTGGCTAGCAAGAATCAAGCAGGGCTTGAGGAGGTAGTTCTCCAGTATCACAGACTCTGTCTTTCCATTTTATCACTACATCCCTAGGGTCTGCATATGTTAGTGTATATGTTGGTGCTTGGTACATAGTTGGTATTCACTGAACATTATTTTAATGAATGAAGGGGTAATGAAGGAATAAGCCTGTGGCTGAGTTAATGACTGAGTACATGAATATAATTTTGAAGGAGAAACCTGAAAGGTTAGATATATGCCCAGCAGACAAGCGAGAGAGAGAAGCTTCTAAAACCAAGGAATTGAGCAACAGTATGGCTGGTTTAGAGATAGGAGGTAATTATGAGATCTAAATGCTCTGCTAAGGAGATTGAATTGTTAAACTCTAGAAAATGAATTGGAAGCTACTGAATACTTTTTTTAAAGATTTATTTATTGGAGAGCATGCATGCTCACAGGAGTGGGGGGAGGGACAGAGAGAGAACATCTTCAAGCAGACTTCCCACTGAGCATAGAGCCCAAGCTGGGGCTCGATCTCATAACCCCGAGATCATAACCTGAGCCAAAACCAAAAGTTGGATGCTTAACCGACAGAGCTACCTAGGCGCCCCAAGGAAGCCATTGGATATTTTTTTTAAAGATTTTATTTATTTATTTATTTGACAGAGATAGAGACAGCCAGCAAGAGAGGGAACACAAGCAGGGGGAGTGGGAGAGGAAGAAGCAGGCTCATAGCGGAGGAGCCTGACGTGGGGCTCGATCCCATAACGCCGGGATCACGCCCTGAGCTGAAGGCAGACGCTTAACTGCTGTGCCACCCAGGCACCCCCCATTGGATATTTTTAACCAGGGAGGAAAAATGATCAGATAGGCATTTTGGAAAGACCAGTATGGCAATAGAGAATGAATTATAGAGGGTGTTAAGAGATGGTAGCAAGGAAATCAATCTATATTTATAAAATTTTATTTGAATTGTATTTCATTGAATTAAGCTGGTAGAAAAAATTATAAAATATTTGCTGGGACATATGTTTTAATATCCTAATCAACTCTTTTTTCTAATACTTAATGTGCTTAACATGGCTACCTAAAACAATTAAAGCAACTTGTGGTATGGATCAGTTATATACATAAATGTAGCTTTGTGATCTTGGTATTGATCTCAGCATGGCCCAGTAGTGAGCATTAAAGTACAATAACATGTATGAAAAAATTGTATAAGCCATAGAAGTGAGGATCCTAGTTATTATCATTATGATCACTGCAATCAGTGCAAGGGCCAGTGTGGGTAATAAAAGTTGAGGAACTACGAACATTAGCACCGTTGCCCCAGATTTCTGTGTTGGCAGTCTGCTACAGAATCACGATCATAGTAGCATAATCTTCAAATCTGAAAGAAATGAGCTAAGATTTATAGAGTATCCTTGGTGCTAAACAATGTGCAGCACACAGCAAGTACTAAATAAATTATCTTTACCGAGGTCGTTGATAGCTGAAATCACCTCTGTCTTCCTGTGCAAGAATTCCTCAACTTTTCAACTTTTATTTTCCCCTTCTTTGCCCCACATCCAACTTCTATCCTGCCATAAACACATATGAACAAAGATGGAGGAACTCTTTTAAGCATCTTTTTCATGTTGGTTAAATGCCAAAATAGAGGCTTAATTTAAAAGCCTATAAATACATACTTTAGAATTATGTGTGTAAGTATATATATACACACATATATATGACAAAGAATAAGCTAACAGAAAATTCAGTGCTACAAATTGTCGGCTGAATCTCTCGTCAGATTTCATATATCTATGATAATTTCTCTATCTGAAATGAAAGAATTTATTTATTTCTATTCACTCTCTGGCACAGCTTACTGAATTTCATCATCCACCCAGTCACAAATTGATTAGGTTAAACCAAACCACTGCAATTCATTTACGTGAGCCTTTATTTATTTATTTTTTTACCTCTCGGCCCCTGGTGGCACGTAAAGATACATCAGCCCATTCACATCCTCACTGGCACTCACTCTCTTCCTAGCTCTCTTTGGGTTGCAAGAATGATTGTATCTGTTCATAAGCCTATAAAACGGATATTTGATTTGATTTAGATGGAGACTCACTGAGCTAATTTCATTATGATTAACTATCTACTGTGAGTTTTATACTTTCTGTGGTTCTGAACCACTAATGTAATCTGATTTGTCAGTGAACAGCCTCTGGCCACATCAGCAGGTCATTTTTGGTGAAAAAGAAGGTAAACTAAAGTTCACTCTAGGCAGAGATGGGTTCATTGACATAATTATATGCCTACTCTGCAAACAACAGTACTAGGCACCGAGGAAAGCAAGATGAAAAATATATGATGGCCTTTTTCATCAAAAAGCTCTCCACTCTACAGGAAAGACAGATGATTGCAATGAAAGGTGATATGTTTAATAATAACAGTATGAATAAGTTTTCACAGAGAAGAAATTCATTCATTCATTCACTAAATATTTCATAAGTGCTAACTATATGACAAATAAAATGAGTTTTTCTCAGATATGGGGTCAGGAAATATTTTGAAGACAGAGTCAGACCTGAGCAGTGAAAGGGTGAAAAGAACTTTACTGGTTAGACCTTGTGGTAGATAATTGGCAACAGTGGTGGCAATCGTTACTTTCCCTATATCCAAAACTCTTGGAAATTAGACTCTGTATCTCTTGTCATAAAGCAGTAATGTCTACCTTGTTCCTTCCCCTTCCCTTCCTCCATGGATCTAAGGTGGCTCCCTTAAAATTCAGTTTGGCCAAGAGAATATAGAAGAAGCAATGTTATGCCAGTTCTTAAGTTTCAACCTCAAGATACCTTGCAAGCTTCCATTTTCTCTTTGGAATTATGAGACCACCACACAAATAAGTGTAGACTAGCTTACTGGATGATAAAAGCCATGGGGCTTAGCCATTTCAGTCACTCAAGATAATAGCCAGCCAATCCTAGAAGCAGAGAACCTAGCTACAGATTTGCATTAGTGATTCTAGCCAAGACCAGAAGAGCCATCCAGATTGTCTTATTCCAAATTTCTAACGTAGAATCATGAAGCAAATAAATGAGTGTTGGTTCAAACCACTAAATTTTGGGAGGTTTTTGTTATGCTACAAAAACTAAATATTTATATACTGCCTTCTAGAGGGTAGGGATAGCATATGCAAGAGCACTGAGGCAGGAATCCATCAAGAGAACTTCAACTATCTATGAGAGGTTCAATCTCCTCCTTAATGTCGTTCTAGCTACAAATGATGAAAATTCAGTTCAAGCTAGTTTGCGCCAGTAAGGAATTTATTGGCTCTCATAGCTGGTTATTTCAAGGGGCAGATTTAACTTCAGAAATAATTGGAGCTAGGTGTCCAAATGATGTCATCAGGACCCTATTCATCTACATTTTTTTTTTTTAGTTTGTAAACTTAATTATGACATGGGTTCACTTCTTGTAGTGCAGAGTTCCATGGGGAAGCTTCAAGCCTCCATTGTGTCCCCAGTTAGCTAACTCCAGGATGACCCTCTCACCCTCAGGGCTCTGATTTGCTGTGGGGGAGGTGGGACAAAATTCACAAGATCATTAGGGAGAAGGATTAGTTTCCAAAATGAAAAGAGGTATCCTATCACCAGAGAAAATGAGTTGGAACAAAGACTGACGGGGATTAAAAACAATAACCTCCCTCTTAATTTTCCAATTTCAACCAATAGAATGCCCATCTCCAGCTGATTTATATGATAAATGAACTACAACCAAAGTTTGTTTTATCATGTAACTTAATAAATGAGCTGTGTTGTTGACCTCAGAATAGTTTGAATTAGAGTTTCATGATGCCGTCTGGGATTTGGAACCATATGATGCCAGAGTTTTTCCTCCTCTCTTGTCTTTCTTTAACCTGGCTTTCCTCACGCTAGCAAGACTGACCATGGCACCTCCAAGCCTGACAATCTGCAAATTATAGAGTCCAGAGGCAAATAATCTATTTTGTCTTCTAGCTTTGCAAGTGAAGTCCTAAGGTTCACTCTTCAGTGACAGTCTTAGGTCCTATGCCCAAATACAAAACAAGAACTATAGCCCAGAACCACAGGAACCAATCATGGAAACTGGGACTAATGAGGAGGGGAGAAATGGAAGCTGACAAGGCAGGTAAAAATGCTTATTATTTCCACTACAGTCAGAATTGATGGGGAATAGAACCCTGGAGAAAGGTGATGGGAGACGAAACTCAGGAGCAGGCAGGGTCAACGCCTAAAGGACTTTAAAGTCCCTGCTGAAAAGTCTCTGGGTCAGTCTATACATTCCTAGAATTTCTCTGAAATGCCAACACCGGGTGAGCATGGATTATAGTTCATTGTCTGTCAGGATTCATTCATTTCTTCATCCATCCATCTAGTCAGCGTATCTGCTGTGGGCATCTATTATAGCCAATAGACTCTGACAACTACTGATGGAACACAGATGTATTAGTTACTGCCATCTCCCCGGGAGCTCACAGTCCTGTAGGGAAGCAAGTACTTAAGAAAATGTTTGCCATATATTAGCAGAAGTGTGCAGAGAAAACTTGCCTTATTTAGTAGATGCTCATCTTCCTGGAAGGATGAGAGTCAACAGGACTGTAACATAAATCCTATGGTGAATAAGCCAAAAAGAGTCAGAAACATCATCTGTGATTTATTGTGAAGCCAAGATTCACCTCTTGATTTGCTTTGCATCCTTTTATTGAATTTTCAAAACACCTCAGAAGGTTGGCATTATTATTGGTGTAACTGGTGAGGAAACTGAAACTCAGAGAATTAACATGCCCAGAAACACTAAGGCAAAAATAAGAAATTAACTTGATTCTTACTGGATCTAAATTCTGTGATTCTAATCACTACCTTACACAACATATTACATTGGGATCTCAGATGTTCCTAGATACTCCGGCTGCACATAGTCACCTTGCCTTAAAAAAACAAGGCAATCATAATTTAGATATACATGCCATAGCTGTAGCTATTCTAATGATTTCTCCACTATTTGTGCATGTGTGAATTTTCTGGGCTCTTCCTTTATCTTGACCCCCTTCGGCTGTGAACTTCTGCTTCTACTGAAACAGCTTAGGGAATATTTTCTCATTCTGTGCTATGATCTCTCCCTGTTTTGCGATGGATCAACTTAGATGTGGAAGCAAATTTTTTCCCTTTCTTTGATTTCTAAAAAAGAGGAATGAAACGAAAATCTCAAGACAGGCTTCTATATGGGTAGATAACTTTATTGAAGAATCAAATCATAAAAAGAATTTCTATTGCAACACACACACACACGCACAAACTTAAAAATTGTAAAAATTGAATTATTCTGGTTCTGAAAGTCCACTCATCGTTTCTGCTTGTCAGTGCTCATCCTCATAGCACATTTCTTGGTTGCCTTTTGTCTCATTTATTTTCTGTACTCCTCTCTTCTTTATTTTCCATTTTTACTTTCACCTCATAGTTTCTGTCCAAATTAGTTTAGCTACTTCTTGGTTTCCTAGGCTCCGAAAACCCTGTCTTCAACACAGTATCAACCATCCCAGGAAGATTTTTAGGTCTTCACTCTAAAAGGATTTCCAAATGCTACTTTTAAAAATATTTATGGGGCACCTGGGTGACTTGCTAAGCATCTGACTTTTGGGTTCTGCTCAGGTCATGATCTCTCAGGGTCAGGAGACGAGCCCCACAACAGACTCCACGCCCAATGCACAGTCTGCTTGAGTTTCTTTCCCACTCCATCCCCTCCCCCTTTCCTTCTCCCCCCCACTCATGTTCTCTCTGTCTCTAAAATAAAATAAGTTAGTAAAATCTTAAAAAAAAATAAAAAATACTCTTTCATTCCCCTGATCATGTCCTCAAAGCCCAGGTTAAGTAACATGCTCCTGACATATGGAGGCAGAATGGGAATTGGTATCCAGGCATACTGAAACAGTTTTAAGGTTGGAATTCAGAGTCAGTAAGTGGAGCATTTCCTATGAGCCTTGTAATGGCATATCCTAGACATATGTCAATAGTCAAAATTGTCTGATATTATCTGGTGGTGATCTCTTGCAGGGGGCAAGTTCCTGCCTAATTGAGTCTGTATATAATGTGGAATCTGGTGCATTATTGGATGGTTGGTAACTTTTATCAGATCAAACTGAATTTAACCAAGTCAGATAAAGCTGTAAAATGAAATGAGAGTTAGATGATTGGGTTTTTTGTCTCTTATATTTTGAGTTAATTTATTATGCTCTCCCTCCAAATTTATCAAATCATTTTCAATTCTGACTTGCTTCTGTTTTGTAAAGGAAACAAACAAAAAAAGGTTTTATGCATTCCTAGCAAACATAGTAGAGGTGGGTGTGTCAGAATTAGAGTAGTGATACCATCAGTTAAGCTATTCCTCTTCACCTAGCCTTTCCAGTTCTGAAGTGACAGCATCTATGCAGTTTTAATATGGGAGACTTTTTCTTTTCAAGGTGTTGTGAGTTAGAAACAAAACCACAAAAGTAATCATCACGGTCAAATACTGCTTCACATTTATTAGAGTGGCTGTTATCCAAAAAACTCGGAGAGGATAACAAGTGTTGGCAAGGATGTGGGGACGTTAGCAGCCTTGGGCATTGTTGGTGGGAGTGAAGAATCATGTAACCTCTGTAGACTATGGTGGCTCCTCAGAAAATTTAACATAGAATTACCTTATAATTCAGCAATACCACTTCTGTGAAAGAAATGAAAACAAGGACTTGAACAGATATTTGTACACCTATGTTCATAGCAGTATTATTCACAATAGCCTAAGGGTAGACACAACTGGGATATCCATTGATGTATGAATAAAGAAACAAAATGCAATATATACATACAGAGGAGTATCATTTGTCCTTAAAAAGTTAATTACATTCTGGGGGCGCCTGGATGACTCAGTCAGTTAAGTGTCTGCCTTTGGCTTAGGTCATGATCCTAGGGTCCTGGGATCTAGCCCCAAGTCGGGCTCCCTGCTCAGTGGGGCGTCTTCTTCTCCTCCTCCCTCTGCCACTCCCCCTGCTTGTGTTCTCTCTCTCTCTCTCAAATAAATAAAATCCTTAAAAAAATTAATTACATTCTGGTGTATTCTACGACACAGAGACACCTTGAAAACATTGTGCTCATTGAATTCAGACACAATGATTCTATTTCTATGGGGTACCTAGAATAGTCAAATTTGTGAAGAAAGAATGTAGAACGGTGGTTACCAGGGTCTGAGGGGAGGAGAGAATGGGAAGTTATTGTTGAATGGGCACAGAGTTTCAATTTGGGAAGATGAAAAGCTCTTCAGATGGATGGTAGTGATGGTTATACAGTGTCAGTGCACTTAGTGCCACTGAGTTGTACACTCAAAAATGGTTAAAATGGTAAATTTTACATTATAATTAATTACAGTTTAGAGGTGTTAATTAAGTCATTTCTGCAAATCACTTCTTAAAGTAGAGCATTGCATTGAATCCGTGACGACGGTGATATATCTCACACATACCACGATCCTCCAAGGTGGGTCTGAACCAGTCACGGTTCAGTCAGACCAATTCAAAACCATGCCAGTTACTTAAACAGAGAGAATTTAATATGAATTGTTTGTCATATTATGGAGAACTGAAGAGAGGAAAGGGGGATGGGGAATTAAATAGGATTGAGGTATCTCTCCTGGGGCAGGGGCAAAAGTAAAGAAGTCAGAATTATTAAAACTAAAAAGCTTAGCAGAAGTTTCCACAAAGCTGAGATTTAGGCCACTGAGGCAGGGACTGGTAGCTCTGGACATGTGGTGAGGCTGTTTCTGAGGGTGTTGGAAAACTGGAACCAGCTTCTGCTGCAGAAGCACCTTACTGCA
The DNA here is from genome assembly GCF_002007445.2 of Ailuropoda melanoleuca. Classification (NCBI taxonomy): domain Eukaryota; kingdom Metazoa; phylum Chordata; class Mammalia; order Carnivora; family Ursidae; genus Ailuropoda; species Ailuropoda melanoleuca. The sequence goes on from NC_048224.1 coordinate 45,451,945, forward strand.
GCCAGAGGGAATTAGGGGTGCTGAGCGAGACTGGGAGGAGTAAGAACTACATAGAGTGGATCGTGTCTTCTCTTCTGCCTCTTGTCTGGATGCCTCTCCCAGCATCTCCACCTCCAGATGGCAGAGAAAATAAGTATTTTCCACAGTAAAGAATGGTAGCTTGGAGCTGAGAGACCCTAGCTTCATAATGCATACAGTTTGTGTATTTATCCTTCTTTTACAAAGGATAAAACTATGATTTGGAGAGACCAGATAATTTGGACAGGTCACACAGTCAGTTGGTGGAAGAGCCAGTGTGTGAACTCAGCTTTTCTTCAGTGGAAAGTATATCTTTCCCAATGTACCATCATGTTTTATTGGTTAATTTGTTCATTTCTTTGATTAATCCAAAAAAAAATTCTATCTTTGAAAGTTTCCCCAGTGTCAATCACTGTGCTTTGTGCTAGCAAGGCAAAGACTAATAAAGTATGGACGAGTCCCAGCTTACAGTCAAATCAGGGATGCAGGGAATAACCAGATGATCATAGCCAGATGGCAGGTGTTAAAACAGAAATGTATGGTATGCATAGGAGGACATGGGAGCATTTTACCTAGGAGGATGAGAGTAGATGTCCAGGAGAGCATCCTGAATTGGTGACACTGGAACTGTGGTCCTGGGTATGCACTGTGGCAATCAAGGAAAAAATGGACTTTTCTTTAACAAGAGTGGTAGCATGATGAAAGCTCTTTAAGTGATCCCAGTTCCTATACTCCTCCAAGATGAAGCCTATTAACTGAGCATAGTGCAGGCACCAATCTGTGAAGCTTCCCTGCAAGGCTGGATGTTTCTCCACTTGCCATGAGCCACAAGCTAGAGAGAGGTTGACCTTTCTACAGAAATGGACAAGGATTAGAGGTCAGGGATTTTGTTTAAGTGGGCCATCTTTGAAGTCCTTAAGTTTCGACAGATAAAAAGAGGTGCTCATGGGCCTATCTTCTGGGCCCTGCCTTTGATTCTCAGACAAGAATATAAGAAATAAGATCATTGTGTCAGAACACAAATTCTCATTTCCGGGAACTTCCAAAGAGACTGATTTCTCCGGGTATTTTAAGGCAAAGCAAGGAAACTTAACTTTTTCCTACCCTCTGCTTATTTATAGTATTGATGGACAGTAACTCACAGAATTCTCTTTACTTCATTTTTTTCTCTTTCTCACTTTAATGTTAAAAAGAAGTGCTGTTTACTTAGTATTGACTGTGTAAGATTCTATCCGAAGGGCTTTACACATATTAGTTCAATTAATTCTCACAAAAACTTAATAAGGAAGAAAATAAGGCTCAGAGAAGACAAGTAACCTGACCAAAGTCACACAGCTAAAAAAACCCGGATCTAATACCAACACACAGTCCTAACAAGTGAGATAGATTGCCTTTCACAGATAGGAGTTCCTTCCCCGATCCAAAAATAATTATAAGTGGAATAGTTGGCCAAAGGTAAATTAAAATAGTTTGCCACCAAAATAATGCTATTTCAGAAGTAAAAATATTCAGACATGAATATATTTTTCATCAGTCTTTGCTTATGCTTGAAATCCCAACTATTTTAAGCAATTCAATCAACGCATATTTTGTGTCTATTGTGTATGTGGCATTGCTCTTGGCGTTAGAGATACCAAAAAATCGGTTAAAAACAGCCCCTTATCCTGAAACTCAATCTAACTTGCTGGTTATTTTGATCCTCAGAGCAACTGTAACGCAAACCCCACACCTGCCCTAGAGAAGTGATCATTTTCTTAGACTAAAAGGAGGGAGCTTTCTTGAGAGCATGAAAGGATCTTTAAAAATTCCCTTCTTCCTCCTCCTGGACTTATTTCTTGTCTATCTTTCCATCCTGATATAACCAGAATGAGGTGCAGGTGTAACTTCTATTATAGAGATGCTTTAGCTCTGGAGAGGTGAAGGCGTTAAGTCAAGACAGGATATTTAACGGCTGACGTGTGTGGTTTGTCAGGGAGAAGAAAGGGGGCTCCTGATATCTTTACGGCATACCAAAACTATCTTACCAGCAAGGATCAGTTATTTGAGGCAAAACCCACTTACCCTGAATTAAAGATTAAGGATCTGCTAGTGTTCTCTATATACTGTCTCTAGGATCCCCACCCTAGATAAGAGGTGTGCTGATGGGCCCCAGTTATAGACAATGCTGGGAAACCTTCATGTTCTTTTCAATCTCCCATTTTCCATGTGAGAAGTTAAGAGACTATTCAAAGATCCCAGTCAGCACAGGATGAAACCCCATGCTTTCCACCTCCGAAAGCAGTGTCCCTTCCTTTTCAATACTCCAACACAAAGGACCATCCCTTTGATCCCCCCCTTGACGCAGAAGGTGCATTTATATAAACATTAAAAAGTGGTATCTGCAGAGTCCACACCAATCCATCTTTTAAATCTCGCTTTTCATGGCGTTATTATGGGAGCACACTTCGTGAAGCACTCTCTGTAGATGCTATTACCCCGCACGGCAGCTTTGGAAAGTGGGCTGAAGAAGCTGTGAGTTTGTGCAACAGCACATGTTAACATGAGTTATAATATGTCAGGGGCCCCGTGTTAACGATCACAGAACCTATTCAGCTCCTTTAAGGTTAATCAACTCAGCATTTGTGCCAGGTGTAATGTCTAATTAAAATGATGAACGGGTAGAGAATGCCTCCAGGCAGAGGGAGGAGATGGCACAAAGAGGGAGCACCCGTGCCATATTGGTTTGGAAAATCAATAAGAGGAGCTCATTTTATCCCAGTGTTATCTGTGCATTTGCCATTCAGTGGCTCATTTGAAAAAGTGCCAACTGGCTGATGAGTAGGCTCAGCAGTGCTGTGTTTTTCAGCACTTAAGGATGCTCTGGTTGGAGGAAGCTCAGGGTGGCCCAGGTGTCTGGAGGGGACCAGAGAGAGGGAAGTGTGGTCAAGCTGATCCATGAAGCCATCCTGGCTTCCACTTTGAATGACCAAATCTGAGAGGTGGGAGGAAGCTAGTGAAAAGAGTCACCAGAAGAAGACTAGGGAAATCTGAGCTGGAGTCTCAGTTCTGCTGGTAAATAATTCTTAACTTCAGGGAAATATTTTCAGCCCTCATTTTCATCATCTGCAAATGTACATAATCATAACATTAGCTGTGTCTTCTAACTATGAAAGTTTGTTGTGAGGGTTAGAATAATTTTTGACTGTGAAAATTATGTAATAATATACAGATTTTTAAAATATATTTAAATATCTGTATCTCTTTTTATGACTCTATTTGTATGTGTTAATTTATTTCATAAATATTTATTGAACATCTACTATGTGCTGAACACTCTTCTAAGCTCCAAGGAAGCAGCAAGACATAGACCCTGCAGCTGCTTTGAGGAAGCTGAATGTCTAATGGCAGAGAAAGTATCTCACAGATCCTTGATTACGGTCTACTTATGTCTGGTCAAATTTTTTCATTCCTTTTCTAAGGAAAGCCATTTCTAGGAGAACTGACTGGAAGGTCAGGCATAGAAAATAAATAGGGGGTCATTCAGTTTTGGCAAGGTACCTTTAATTTATTAAGATCAAGTGTTGGTGACCATCATTGTTTTCTTAGAATGTAATTCATAAGTAAACCTTGGAAAAATATGGAATTGTTTATCATTCACCTTGAAGTATTAGATGGACATGATTTTTTATTTCAGTTCATAGCTCACTGAAAGTACTTTTTAGCCTACCAGTAATTTAGAATGGCAGATATAATGGGATTATTTGTTTTTGTTTTTGTTTTTCTTAGAATGGTTCTCTGATCTCAACTTGAAAACTTCTTCATGGGACATCATTAAATGATGGGATTGCCCATACCACTGCTTGAGAAGCATGGGGGCCTATAGTTTATTGATTCTCTTGTCTACCATTTAATACTTTCATTATGAGACTTTTATTATACAATATTTATCAATTGTTTTCCTATAGATGAGAAAGAAAAATTAACCAAGAAGATATCTTCATTTGGCATATAGGGTTTGTGGAAGAAAACTGTTTTAAGTATCACATGGCAAACTGTTATCTATCTTATAGTCTGAGATCAATGACACCTGACATTATGACATAGGGAAGGTGACTCATCAGTGAATATTTAAAAATGCATAGTTCTCAAAGGAAATCACGTATCCTGGAAATTCATGGATCTCAGACTCCAAATATTAGAGGAAGACTCCAATCCTCTTTCCCTTAACCTAAACTTCACTCAAGATTCCATGACACTGCAGTTATTGACAGCTATTGTGAAGAAAAAGAATAGAGAAGTGGCTCATTCTAAGAAAACATATCATTATTCTTAAGAAGAAGGGAATAAAGGACCACAAGAGACTGTGGACTCTGGGAAACAAACTGAGGGTTTCAGGGGCGAGGGCAGTGGGGGATTGAGATAGGCCGGTGATGGGTATTAAAGAGGGCATGTATTGCATGGAGCACTGGGTGTTATACACAAACAATGAATCATGGAACACTACATAAAAAACTAATGGTGTACTGTATGGTGACTAAAATAACACAATACAATTTTTTAAAAAAGGGAATAAAGAAGAAATCTAGAGAAAATGGTATGGATATAGGTCAGAATTTTCATTCTTAGGAAGAATAGATTAAACTATGCAACAAGAGACAACTAAGTTAATTTAAATTTTAAAAAAAGTTTTTTGTGATAGGTTTATATAGGGGAGAAGAACCTAGCATGACCATACATTGGAGGAGTGAGCAGTAAGTAAGTGAAGAATTCATAAGTGACTCTCCCTGTAGCTTGCACCTGACATTGATTTTTTTTTACACTGATTAAAGAACTGATATAAAAATGATTCTGGTAAAAGTGGCAGAATTCACCCCACCGGGTATCATAATTACTAAGGCTGTGGTGGAAATTATTGCTGGTGGGAATCTCAGGTAGAAGTTGACTAAGAATTTCTTGAACACTTGATTGAATACCTAACTCTGTCTTTGATGTTAAAACCCTTATCCAAGAGAGTATATTATCCGGTTGGGTTTTAAAAAGTGAGAGGTATAAAAATTAATGGAGAAGGAAAAGAAGGGAAAGAGGAACAACCACTACCATTACTATAACAAGTAAAAATACTGAGATTAAACAATAAGCTTTGCCAATTGCCCACTATGACTTTTGGTCAGACACCAAAAAAGTATTTTACCAATGTTATCCCAGTTGATTCTCAAAAATCTTTATGATGTGGGTATTCTCCCTTGTACAGATGAGGACTTGCACATCACCACATGTCCAATACAGTCTCGATGGCAATAACTACCACAGTATTTGGAATTGTGAGTTGGAATTTGGAAGGCTACCATGGCGTGTTCTGTTGATCTGAACTGTCTTTGAGAAAGAAATGATAACTCATTTAAACCACTGTCTTTTGGAATATCTTCACTTCAGTCTTATCCTATATAATACAATGGATATTAGGATTGTGATTCTCAGACCTGATTCTATAATCGCTTGAGAGGTCTGTACTTAACTGATCCATCTTAATTTTACAGTAAAATTGTCTTATTTTTTTTTAAATACACACCACCTCTTACTTCAAGAAAATGAAATTGCAAGCATACAAAGATGAAATGTGTTCTGTTATAAAACAGCAATAACAACAAGACCTCTTGAACTTTCTGAGTAATGGAACTGGAAAAGACTTGAGAAAAGATAAACCAAGGCCCAAACCTGTGATGTCTTTGATATTCATGTTTCCAACTTTGCCCAAATTGCGTAAAGGAGAGAGTACTGGTATCTTGACATCAAATAAACTTAATGGCTTTTTACAATATCACCTATAAATGATGTGACTTAGGGTCTTTGTAACACTACTTTGAGACATCTGTATCTTAATTATTAAATTAGAATAAATCATAGCTGACCTGGCTATAGATTTTCTGAAAGAATCAAATGAAGCAAAACATATACAGAATTTCTGTGTTAGCTGGAAAACTTGTTGAATTTTTGAAGCCTGGCTTTGCTCAGTGCCCTGGAAGAGTCCAAGAAAAATGGCAAGGTACAGTCACTACCTTTAATTTCTTACCAGCCAAGATTAATAAAAATAACAATAAATTAGAAGGAGTCTATAATAACTTGTGAATTTTGAGAGGGCAGAGAAAGCAATGATTAACTCCAACAGACATATATACATACATACATATATATCAGAGGTGGCTTCAGATAAAATTCATCATTTTGATTTGGCCAAGGTTGAAAACTAAGGAGGAGCCCAGTATAGATTTGTGAGTCATTCATGGCTAGAGGAAGAATAAAAACAAGACTTTAAGAGTGTGGACTCTCACAGAATTAGCAAAGGCTCCCCTTTGCTCGTGAAGATGGTATGACTGGGAAAATGCATGGTATTTTATAAATTTGAGATTAGATTAAAATTAATTTTAGGCAGCACCTTTTCATTTTGGGGTCCTCGGGACCTACTGATAAAGACATGATGTTTAGAAGTTATCAAGGTGAGGTTCTCTGTGCTCTTGCTACTCTGTTTTCAAAATTGGAGATGATAGTATATTTTCTGGTTATGCTGTATCTGAGGCAAAGTCAGTGGCAGTGCATAGAGAGGCAGTATCCTTCCTTCTAATTGTATATTTCCTTTTGTTAATGCTTCAAAGCAAATGACATGAAAAAGCCTCTTTAATGGTGATGACCAGATTTTTCCATTTGTAGATGATGACCACATGCATCAGTAGCAAGCCCATGCTTTATTTATGCTCAGCCAAGTTCAGCAAATAGAGAAATCGGCTAATTATCTACAAATTTTCATTCTTTATCTCCATAGAATTTTAATGAACAGGAATTGTCATTTACTCATTCGTATTTGTGAAGAGGGAACCACCTTTCCCTTTGGTGATTTCTCTCACACTGTAGTTCTCAAGACCTACAATATTTGGAGAAATAAAATTCTGGCTGATCACCTTCCCATCACTCACCAATCTTCTCTCTGCCCTCCTGATCACTATCTTCTGAATCAGTCTTCTTGTCTTGGATTATGAGGATGAGGTAGAGATATTTTGAAAATTTCCCTTGTTGTGTTGTCTACATAGACCTGCCTCTGTGAAGATATGGCTTGGGTTTAATTGGTGTGTATTTCACACAAAGTAATCAAACCAAATCAACAAATACCCATTGAGGATAACTATTACAAGGCAGTAAGCTTGACAAACTGCCCCTTTTCTAATTTCTGGCCTGAATTCCATAGACCCTAGAAGCATTTGGCACTGAGGTGCAACTTCTCTGCTGTTAAATGATGATCATCATTAGTAGTAACAGGAGTTTATTATTGCACCAAATTGTCTCCTAGAATCTGTCTACTTCTCCATTCCCACCACTACTGTCTTGATTCAGGCCCTATACTATCTGGTCCAGACAATATAATTACTTCTCTCTGGTCTCCCTGCTCCCCTTCAATCCATTCTCTGTATTGGCCGAAATATTCATTTTAAAGCACAGATCTTATTTTGCCCTTTTCTCCACCATAAATTAAGGTAACATGTAGTTCTTAGAGAGTAAAGAATATTTTTGTGGACCACCAATGAAGGTTTCAATTATTTTCATCATAATGGAACTGAGGCATAAGTCTAGATATATACTTCTTAAAATAATAGTGATTTTGCAGTTTTACCACCAAATCAAATTTATAAATGAAATACACACAACATAGTGAAACCAAAAAGAAAAACAAATGTCAAATATGATCATTGTTTCTCTGAAATTGTACCAGTATAGGATTTACCTTGGAGTGCCTGGGTGGTGCAGTTGGTTAAGTATCTGACTCTTGGTTTTAACTCAGGTCGCGTTATCAGTATTGTGAGATCGCGTCCTACATCAGGCTCTATGCTCAGTGTACAGACTCTGCTTAAGTCTCTCTCTCCTCTGCCCCTCCCCCTGTCCACTCTCTCTCTCTCCAATAAATGAATAAATCTTTATATATATGATTTATCAGTCGAAGGTTGTGTTTGTCTGGTAACTTCTATTTTATCTATACAAATTTTATGTTTTAGATTTTGATAAAATAGGTCATCATTTTGAATCTTTGTCATTATTGTTAGACTTATTTTTTCTTTTTAGTCCTAGTATTATACCCAGTCATACTGATTGACCAGTCAAGGTAATATGTTTCCCACAGAATTTTTACACAATTAATCTTGCTTAAGGAAAAAAATCATATTTCACATTTACTATATTACTTTTAGTGAAATGCTGATACATACAAAGAGAAGTTCTTTTTTTTTTTAAGATTTTATTATTTTTATTTATTCGACAGAGATAGAGACAGCCAGCGAGAGAGGGGACACAAGCAGGGGGAGTGGGAGAGGAGGAAGCAGGCTCCCAGCAGAGGAGCCTGATGTGGGGCTCGATCCCACAACGCTGGGATCACGCCCTGAGCTGAAGGCAGACGCTTAACCGCTGTGCCACCCAGGCGCCCCTGAGAAGTTCTGATTATATAGCCTTTGAAAATGTGGCCATCATTCTGAGCAAACCTTTTTAATTCAATATGATGGTACTACCTTGCACAATGGGATAACTCAATTTTACCTTGCCTTGTTTCTGTTTTCAAAATATCCAAAATTCCTGTTTTTCTACAGTATGTCATACCTCATTTACCCCTAACTTTGCACAGATGGGACAATAAGGTACAGGCATTGAAATAGAGTGGTGGTGCTTGTTTATAAGATGGTTACATAAATGATTCAAACTGTATTTGTTATTCAATTGGACACAAATACTTTTAAAAATAATTCTCATAGATACCTTACATAACTTCATGAAAAAATTAATAAAATATCATTTTCTGGTAAAGACGCAAATATTTAACCAACCCACAAACCACATTTTTGTCCCCTATGCACTGTTTCCTAGATAAGCCTTGGTATCTCTGCTCACTCTGGTTTCCTGTCTAGAATGTCCTCCTTTACATCCCACATCCTTCTAAAGTCTCTCAAAAAGTTGGGGGGTATCCCAACCTCTATGCAAACCCTCCTCCCACCATATTTCTCTAATTTTTTAAATATCCATTCAAAAGTTTTTTTTTCCCAAAGGTGTTTTGTTTCTTGCATATAGTCTTCTCTCTTTGCTTTCTTCTTCCCTCTATCCAACTGCCCACCTTTACTTCAGAATTTAAGTTTCTTAAGGTGCAACAATCCAGCACAGTGCCTAATGATGATAAGTCAGTAGTCATTGAGTAGAAGGAAATGGAATTGAATGAGATAGGATGCCATGAGATGGGGTTTGAAAGATGAGACAAAAGAGCTATTAAGCCAATCCAATGCCAGGAGCTTTGAAAGTCATCAAATGTTAACACACGACTTGGGAGTTTGGGAAATGGGGCATCTATGAAAAAGAAAAGAAAAAAATAGTCAGCAACTCAAGGAAGTATATAAAAATGGGCAAATGAGTAGTATAGATAGTAAGAACAATAGGAATTCTGAGAAATGAGAAATGACAGGGATAGGTGGAGTAATGATATTTTTGCAAGAACGGGTCATGAAAAAGTAATCAAATGTTGTCAACAAAAGGGGTGGAATAGAATTTCAGACAGTGAATATTGTGTGGTCAGAAGTGGGGATGATGTGCAGACAGTTGTGAATGACATAAACTACCTTGGAGGTAATATGATAAGGGGGAAAAATATCTTGCAGAGTTATTTCCTCCAAAATTGAGGGACTTTAAGATGGAAACTAAAATGAAGATTCAAAAAGGATTAGATATCATTGAAAGTTATTCAGGATGTTTCATGAAATGTGGAGGGTTTTTTTTTTTTAATCTAGTGGCTTTCAAAGTATTTAAAGACTCAAAGCCCAAGCTCATTGATGATCCATGCCCTTCCCCTGGACAGATTAGCTCCTATTACAATTCCATCTTTTTCTTCATAACACTTGTTAGAAATATAATTAAATAATGGCTAGGACATTTATCTGACTCCACACTGCAAATAAACTCTGAGAGGAAAGGGCCCACAATTCTTAGTCAAAATTCTATCCTCAGGGGCGCCTGGGTGGCACAGCGGTTAAGCGTCTGCCTTCGGCTCAGGGCGTGATCCCGGCGTTCTGGGATCGCCCCACATCAGGCTCCTCTGCTATGAGCCTGCTTCTTCCTCTCCCACTCCCCCTGCTTGTGNAAGCAGGGGGAGTGGGAGAGGAGGAAGCAGGCTCCCAGCAGAGGAGCCTGATGTGGGGCTCGATCCCACAACGCTGGGATCACGCCCTGAGCTGAAGGCAGACGCTTAACCGCTGTGCCACCCAGGCGCCCCTGAGAAGTTCTGATTATATAGCCTTTGAAAATGTGGCCATCATTCTGAGCAAACCTTTTTAATTCAATATGATGGTACTACCTTGCACAATGGGATAACTCAATTTTACCTTGCCTTGTTTCTGTTTTCAAAATATCCAAAATTCCTGTTTTTCTACAGTATGTCATACCTCATTTACCCCTAACTTTGCACAGATGGGACAATAAGGTACAGGCATTGAAATAGAGTGGTGGTGCTTGTTTATAAGATGGTTACATAAATGATTCAAACTGTATTTGTTATTCAATTGGACACAAATACTTTTAAAAATAATTCTCATAGATACCTTACATAACTTCATGAAAAAATTAATAAAATATCATTTTCTGGTAAAGACGCAAATATTTAACCAACCCACAAACCACATTTTTGTCCCCTATGCACTGTTTCCTAGATAAGCCTTGGTATCTCTGCTCACTCTGGTTTCCTGTCTAGAATGTCCTCCTTTACATCCCACATCCTTCTAAAGTCTCTCAAAAAGTTGGGGGGTATCCCAACCTCTATGCAAACCCTCCTCCCACCATATTTCTCTAATTTTTTAAATATCCATTCAAAAGTTTTTTTTTCCCAAAGGTGTTTTGTTTCTTGCATATAGTCTTCTCTCTTTGCTTTCTTCTTCCCTCTATCCAACTGCCCACCTTTACTTCAGAATTTAAGTTTCTTAAGGTGCAACAATCCAGCACAGTGCCTAATGATGATAAGTCAGTAGTCATTGAGTAGAAGGAAATGGAATTGAATGAGATAGGATGCCATGAGATGGGGTTTGAAAGATGAGACAAAAGAGCTATTAAGCCAATCCAATGCCAGGAGCTTTGAAAGTCATCAAATGTTAACACACGACTTGGGAGTTTGGGAAATGGGGCATCTATGAAAAAGAAAAGAAAAAAATAGTCAGCAACTCAAGGAAGTATATAAAAATGGGCAAATGAGTAGTATAGATAGTAAGAACAATAGGAATTCTGAGAAATGAGAAATGACAGGGATAGGTGGAGTAATGATATTTTTGCAAGAACGGGTCATGAAAAAGTAATCAAATGTTGTCAACAAAAGGGGTGGAATAGAATTTCAGACAGTGAATATTGTGTGGTCAGAAGTGGGGATGATGTGCAGACAGTTGTGAATGACATAAACTACCTTGGAGGTAATATGATAAGGGGGAAAAATATCTTGCAGAGTTATTTCCTCCAAAATTGAGGGACTTTAAGATGGAAACTAAAATGAAGATTCAAAAAGGATTAGATATCATTGAAAGTTATTCAGGATGTTTCATGAAATGTGGAGGGTTTTTTTTTTTTAATCTAGTGGCTTTCAAAGTATTTAAAGACTCAAAGCCCAAGCTCATTGATGATCCATGCCCTTCCCCTGGACAGATTAGCTCCTATTACAATTCCATCTTTTTCTTCATAACACTTGTTAGAAATATAATTAAATAATGGCTAGGACATTTATCTGACTCCACACTGCAAATAAACTCTGAGAGGAAAGGGCCCACAATTCTTAGTCAAAATTCTATCCTCAGGGGCGCCTGGGTGGCACAGCGGTTAAGCGTCTGCCTTCGGCTCAGGGCGTGATCCCGGCGTTCTGGGATCGAGCCCCACATCAGGCTCCTCTGCTATGAGCCTGCTTCTTCCTCTCCCACTCCCCCTGCTTGTTGTTCCCTCTCTCACTGGCTGTTTCTATCTCTGTCAAATAAATAAATAAATAAAATCTTTAAAAAAAAAAAAAAAATTCTATCCTCAGTGTCCCACAAAGCGTCTGCCATAGAGTAGACATTCAGTAAGTATTGCTTGAAACTTAAAGCAGGGTTACCCTGGTTGTCAATGGAGTGGGAGATTTCTAGTCGTCTTCTCTTCTTCTTTCCTCAGTGACCCTTGGAGTTGTTTAGCTCAATGTCTAATGTTCAACAGAGTACATTTTTTGGGGAAAAAATCCCATTATCTCAAGCTTATCATTCCTCATTGACAACATGGGGATAATAGCAACCAGCAAGGTTGTTGTAAGGATGAACTAAGCTGAGATAATGCATGTGAACACAAGTTTTAACCTCTAAAAACAGTTACCAGTCCTTGTCATATATAGAAATGTAGAATATGGCCATTACCCAAATTCTCCTTAAAAAGCTGCTCTAGAATGCTGGACTCACTGGTCTGAGCCAAATGTGGATTGCTCTAATATGCGATAAAAACATTCATAGTCTTTCTTGGGGATTCTGGTTCAATAAAACCAACCAAGTCCAGATAGATCCAAACCAAATCACCCCCCAACTACCAAATGCTAGTTAAATTTGTTTCTGAAGTCCACGTCTCCACTTCCCATAGATCTCCCCAGATCCATCAACTCCTGGGTAATATATTGCACCCCTTGCATGCTTATTTACAGACCCTTGAGAGAAATCACACATACGCCTGATGCTGTTGATTTGGAGCACAGTTAGAAATAGTGTTGAAACTGCTTATTCTGGAATCTCCAAATCGTGGGTGTGTGCAGTAGTTGGAATGGTGCTGAGGTTGAGGAAAGAAAGGAGACAAAAGTGTAGAAAGACAGAATTTATTTTTAAAAGCTTAAGAACAATGATATTAATAGTATCCTCCTACTCTGCTACTTTTGTTTAAATAAATGCTGCAATTAAATGAGAAGTTGTATAGCCAGGGCCTTAAAATTCCCAGGTCCTGCATTAGAGAGACTTCAGTCCAAAATCTAGCATCAACACTTCCTGTGTATGTTCTTGTACGAGTGACTTAACTTTCTAAGTAGTGGTTTCCTTACAGGCAAGATACTTGCCTCCCAGCATTGTCATGAGGATTAAATCACACAGTTCCTTACCTGCAGTTATTAGAGGCTTGCCTAGATTTTGAGAGCACAGCATTGGCATATGGCCATGCCCTAGAAGTTCCCAATCTGTGCTTTTTTATTATAATTCCATCCCTGAAGTTCCTGGCCGTGATCTGGATACCTGTGTGTGTGCGTATTAACGTACCACTTTGTTAGGACAAGTAGCCTACCGTCTCCTTCCTTTGCCTCCATCCAAGCAGGGTAGTAAAATGATGAAGAGCCTAGACTGGATCCAGTTGCGTGGGTTTTCAATCCTAGCTTCACGACCACTTACATATCATGTTGAGCAACTTAAATAATGTCACTGACCTCCTCTGTTTATTCATGTGTAAAATGAGAACAATATTGACACCTCCACTGTAGGGTTTTTAGTAAGGGTTCAATGAGTTATTATATATAAATGCCAGAGAAGTCCCCAGCACACAGAACATAGTATATATGCATTAGTTATTAGTATTAATAATTGTACCATTTTTATTGTTACATGTTGATTATAAAACACATCTACTATCAGTATTCATAAATATGTCTCAAGTTCATCGATTCCATATATCATGTCATTTAATCCTCATCAGCAGTCAAAAGTGGAAGTATTTTTCCCATTATACAGTTGAGGGAACTAAGGCTCATAGGTATAATTAACTTGCTAAGATCCCACATACTTAGTGTCAGAAGTGGAGGTTAATCCTGATCTTGGTAACTCCAGACTTCACTCCAGTATCTTACTAAAGACCATGGAAGATTGTCTGTATTTACAGATCACTTGAGAAGGCTTTTTTTTTTTTTTTTTGGTCTGCCTTCCTGACTCTCTTCCACCGATGGTGAGAAAAAGAAAACCATTCCCTGTAGTCCTGTATATCTCCATACTTTGTTGCCTTTTAACATAGTCCGTGGCTCACAGTGGACTCTAAAGTGACAGACCTATAAAGGAAATACCACGAAGTATAGCTACACTTTGTGGGATACCTGACATTCCAGGCTTAGTATTTAGACATTTACAGTCTTTCTCTCATCCATTCCCCAGGATGATTGTGTACAATGGTGCAATTATTGCATTTTAACAGGTAAAAAATCAGAGATTAAGTATTTTCCCCAGGCACTTCTGCTGATATATACCAGAATTTGGATTTAAACAGGCTGATGACCTAATACTTAACTATATCTTACCCTGAAGAAATGGACAAACAATATCAAGACTGATATTGAAACTTTAGTTCATTTTATCAAAGAGTCAGGAGAAAATGTAACACTCCACACAGCAGAGGTAGGTGCTCAAATTGGGTAGTTTCTCTCTCTGTGTCTCTCTATCTCTCTTTGTCTCTCTCTGTCTCTGCCTTTCTTTCTGTTTCCCTTCTCTCTCCCTGCACCCTTCTCTCTGTTTCGTCCCTCTCCTTTTCTCCTCCCACACTCCCTCTGTCCCCCCTCCCTCTCTCTCTCCCTTCCTCCCTCCCTCCCTTTCTTTCACTGACTCCAGCTTGCCATGGACAAAATAGAAATAATTAAGTGTCAATAACTAAAGTTTATTCCTGGCAAACAGCTGATGAGTATTTTCAGAGGCTCCTGTTTTTTGACCTTTACTGCCCTAGACAATGACGGAATCTTGTTGAAAGCTCTTTAAGCTGAAATTAATTTATGCTCGACAGTGATTAAAAGAGAAAGTGAGAAGGGGATGGAAATTAACAAATCCATCTTTATTGCTGAGATCCCATTATGATTATAAGGAGAGGGAAAAATCGACGTGGCGGGTGCCAGCTGCAATCTGGTAAGGAGTTTAAACAGCCCGTCCTGCTTAGGAAATGTCCTTGGGTGGACAGATTTATCTGTCACTGAGGCTCTCAGAGAGGGGTTTATTTATCAAGGATTGGAAGGCTGAGATCCTTGGATTTGCTTTTGGCATAAGATTCCAGAGAGATAGCTGCCAGGAGGATAGGCCAGGGAGCTTAACAGATGAGGCCTCTTGAAAGGTAAATTCTGCAGGTGCTTCCAAGAACAGAGATGGCTGAATTGTCATGCTCTGGGTTCCTGTTGGGCCAGTTTCATTGACATACGCCTTTAAGAGCTGATATACTTATATTTGTAATTCATCACGTGTTCCCTGGCTTTGCCCTGAGGCCAAGGACCTTGTTTTGGAACTTTTTGCCTCCACATAGCTCTTTGGACAGTGTACCATAATGAGACTAAGCAAACACTGAAGAAAACATTACCCCCATATTCCCAATTCAGTCTTCAAAAATAATATGTGCTTAGCACCTTCTATGCACCATGCTCAGTACCAGGCAAAGGAGATAAAGATTTTAAGCAACACAATACCTCTGTCCTCCTAGAGCTAATGAGAGAGAATGAGGCTTATTTCCCCTTAAAATCAGAATTCTCCCAAGGACAATCCTTGACTCGTGCCATTTTGAGAGAACTAATATGTGCTGAGAACTTTTTGTATGCCAAACATTTGACACATGATGTCTCATTTAGTACTGGAAACGATGAGAGTTGGTTTTTGTTTGTTTGTTTGTTTGTTTGTTTTTTGGTTTTGGTTTGTTTGTTTGTTTGTTTTTTTCTGATTTTGCAGCTGAGTGAATAGAGGCCCAGAGAGGGAAGTTGACTTCCCCTAGGGCACAGAATTAGTACAGAGGAACCAGACTCTCCGCCTCGACTTAGTATACACCAAGGGCTGGGCTCTTCTCCACTGCCCTCAGCACATGGAAGCCATGATGGGGACGTAAGAGCATGAATCTAAGAAGAGGCCTTACTGTAGGTTTCGCTCAACATCTTACTGGCTTTGCGGCCCTGGGAAAATCATTGTATCTGCCAATGTATTGATTTTCTCATCTGCAGAGAAAAGGATGATCCCCTGCCCATTCTGTTTCACAGGTTAATCTGAGGCTCAGAGGAGACAATGTATCCAAAAATGATTTGCAAATGTAAACTATTATCATTATATAGTACAGCCTCTACTAATATATGGACCTGCTTCAAAATTGGGCATTAATCATTTATATTTAAAAAGAATGAAACAGACAAGGTTATATCACCTCATGTAAAAGAATAACTGAGAGGACAGATGTGTAAGGTATGACTCCTCCAATTTGCTTTAATTATCATCGGACATCTACTCAGGAGGAAAAATTGCTTTATTTCAAAGCAGGCAAAAACGGTGAGCTGAATATCTGAAAATGTCAACAATAAAGATAATAAAATAATCTTTTCTTTGATTTTTACTGTAAGCCCATGGAAATCAGTATTAATAAAAGGAGTAAACTGACAGTTTGCTCAGTCCTTGAGGGGGAAGTTGTATCACTGTGATTGTGTACAAAGTTATGTTTGCCTCAGAGGAAACTTCAGGGGATCAGAGTTGGGATGGTGGAGGTCACCAACTTCCCTAATGCCTTTATGGATCTCATTTTATCTTTCTGGATCTCAGCTGGGAAGTACTTTCTATTTTTGTCCATTCCCCTTCCTTCAAAATACAAATCTTGGAATTCTTTGAATTCTTGGAATTCTTACTCAGAATGAGAGAGCGAGGAGAGAGAAAGATCACCCATGATCACTTAACCCAGAAGTCTACCCAGTTCTTCGAGAGCTGCTTAACATAATAAGTGTAGGAACCAAGAATTATACCGGAAGAGACTATTCATGCAGACTTGAATACACAGTTACCCTTACTACAAGTAAGCATGGCTCAAACAAAGTTTTGAATTTTGAATCAGATTAGCAATTTCTCTTTCCTTAGGGAAATTGGCAAGGTAAGAGAAGATGATCACAGGTTGAAGTTACATGTCTTAGGGAGAAGGAATATAACATTAGCTTCTCTGCAAGGTTATGATTATTTCCCATACCTGGGCAAACACTTTCAATGGGTCCACATTGGGCAGAGCAATACTCCCCATGCTGTGTTCCATAGAACATGAATTTCGCAAGATATCATAGTCATTACTTTCAAAAAAGGATTCTGTGGGGGAAAATGTGTTTGCAAAGTACTGACTTAAACAGTTTACCAGATTTCTTTATTTCAAGGCTTCACAGAGTTCTTGATACACTGGTATGCATTATGAGTCTCTAAGAGGGGATGTAATGTATAGAATATTCAAATACATTTAACAAAAAGAAGTCATTTAGAGTGGAGCATTTCTGTGATGAATGTTATGGCAAACAAATGCATTTTGGAAAATGCCAGTCTAAAATATAAAGTCCCAAGCTAGGTATACTTCCTTCTCTACCAACACCAATATCTCAATGGGTGATTTCTCTTTCATGAAAGTTCTTGTTTAGTGGATTCTCCCAGAGAGGTTGCCAATAGTCTGTGAGCTCAGAGAATCAAGCTCCTTTTACCCAGTGGCTCTGCTATCTTAAAGGCCTTCACTTCTAACCATGAGGCTGGGAGAGAAAGTCCAGAGCTGGAAAAGCTCCCAAGCCATGCCACGGACAGATCTAGAAGGGGCTCACAGTACTTCTTTCCACATTCCAATGGCCGGGGCTCAGTCATACTGTCCTACCCAAACACAAAGAGGGCTGGGGAATGTGATCTTTCTTGACACCTAGGAGGAGAGTGGAAAGTATATACCAATGTCTCATTCATACTAGTCACTTTAAAGCTCTTTGTTCTTTGTCCCCAAAATTACCTGGCGTGCTCCAACTCAACACATTTTATGTTCTGTCAATTGCTTAGTTCCTTCATTTCAGTATTGTTAATTTTGCACAGTATCACCTCTTCCTTAATCCATGTCCTTTCTTTCCTTCCCTGTGTCTGAGAGAAAACCCCACCCATCCTAAAACACTCCATTATGATGTCACATTTTTGATGATGCTCTCTCTCTGGTTACCCTATCATGTCTGTTCCAGAAAACAGGTTTCTCTCCTTCCTATATGATATTATTTCTGTCTCTATTATATATCAGATACTGATATTGGAGACTCTTAAATCTCTTCATATATAAGCTTTGGGGAAGTGGCATGTTAGAGAAAGAAGAGGAGGGTCTTGAGAACAAGAAAGATCTGAGTTTGAATCCAGCATCTTGACTTACTAGATATATTACCTTGGACAGATAACATTGCCACTCTGCAGTGCTTCCTCACTTGAAAATTATGGATTTCAAATCTTTTTAAATAAGGCTATCAGGAGGTTAAAATGGCATAATGCGTAACATAATGTGCCTGCCGCCTAGGAAGTCATCTGTGAATGTTGATTGCTGTTATCCTTGTTGTCATTGCTGCTGTTGTATGTTAAAGCCGGACAGACGTGATTCTCAGTCCTGACCCTGTCACTTTTATTAGGGAATATTCCTCTCTGCTTCCGAGTCTCAGCTCTTTGTTTATAAAAATGGAAACAACTCTTCCTTTCTGAGCGAATAGCAAGAAAATGCCTACCACGATGTGTCACAACAATTGGCACATAGTAGAGGCACAAGTAATGACTGAATTCATTACAAATCACCACCACTCCCAATACCAGGCGGGGGAACGTCTGTTCGTGTCATGATTCTAACAGGAAAGAAGACAGCCTCCTCTCTGTAGCTTGCTTTTGTGTCTGAGGACCTGTAGCCAGGCAGTTCTTCGTTAATTCCCCTGAAAGTCTTCGAAGCTATAATCTAAGCCCACTTTTTCTTTTTTGATGTGAACCTGGTCACCTTCCTTCTTACACTGTCTTCGTAGGCACTTGAAAACTGTTAAGCCAGTTCCTCATCTCTCCCTTCTTCAGGCTGACTTTTTTAAATCTCTCCCTGAGTTTCCTTTTCCAGTCCTTTAATCATTTCCCATTGCACTGCCCTTCCATTTCTGAACAGTGCAGAGGCATAGGACTCAAAAAGTCCTACAGCTGTACTTGGGGACTGTGAGAACTGACACTATAGACTGACTGATAAAGGACAGTTAGAAACTGTCAGTGCCAGGAAATTTCCCTCCACTGCCTGCTATCAGTGCAAGCCCCACCATCATCTTCAGATCTAACAGCAGGTGGTAGTTTGCAGGTATCCCTTCGTCTGTGCATTTAAAAAAAAAAAAACTTGAACTGTTTATATCCAGTTGTTGTATTCACTCAGTTCAACATTATGTCCCTACTGGATGCCAGGAACTGTTTTATAGGCAGAGGGCATTCTGGACAAAGTCCTCTTTCCGCGAATACAGACAAAGCAAGTAAACAAGTGATGTATAATCATATAATGGCTCTAGATATAGATATTAGAGAAAACTGTCGTGAGTGGGGAAAAAAAAACGCCCTCTAGTCTCAGACAGAGCATGTATCTTCCACTTACTAGCTGTGGGTATTGCATGAATGAATCCCTTCTTCAAGCTTCACTTTTATTTGTTCATTTGTGGAATTGGATACTGCCACCAACTCTTTGGGGTTTTATTGAAAATTAAATAAACAAATAACACAAAAAGCATCTAGCTCTGTGTCTGACACTTAGCACTCAGAAAATCGTTTTAGTTTCTTGTCTGTGTTCAGGTAAAGAACACAGGTAATGTCAGGTAAAGAAATTTGGTGGCAGAAAGCCTTTTCCAAGCAGACTCAAGTTTGAGTTTGTTAATAAGCATTGATTTCTAATATTTTCCTTCTTTTTTAAGAAATTCATTTTTAGGATTCTAAAGGCAAATCATGCAGGCTCCACAATTTAATCAAAATACCTGTCTTTTACAGTCTCTTCTTCAGTTCTACCTTTGCTCCATCCGAATCTCCTTCCCCTTGTTCACATGCTCTGTCTCTTTTACCCTCACTCATTCCCTCATTTTCTCTGAATGGTGTATTTCCACCATGTTTCTCATTTTCTTTCTTGTCCCCTGAAGCAGTTCTTCTCTCTCCATAACCACGAGTGACCTCAAAAGAAGCAGGCAAGCATGTGATGAGCCACGGTGATGGTGTAGCACTGTGGCGAGTGTCATGGGCTTTGGAGCCTGGGAGCTCTGGGATTCAATCACATTCTCTCATTCATTAGCTAAATAGCTTTGGTAAAGTTACTTACCCTTCCTAAGGCCCAATTTTTTAGCATCAAAATCAGCATAATAAGAGTTCTTTCTTTATAAGATTTTAAATTCATTTTAAGTAAAATCATGCATGGAAAGCATTTGACCATCATATACTCTCAATAAAGAGTATTTATTATTTCCAGTACTATATATACAATTCAGAGACAGGTGCTCTGTTAAGTGCCATGCACTGTGTTGGGCACCATATAGGAAAGACAGATAATAAAGGCAGGATCTCTGTCTTCAAAGAGTTAACCACTCATTGGAAAAGCAAACACTCCTATACAAAAACACAGTGATGGAAACCAAAGAGCAAGATTTTCTGTCTAGTGAATGTGTTAGATGAAAAATCACAAATAAGGCTTTGTTTTAAAAACTAACTCTAATATATCAGTTTTGGCTGCCTGGAAAGTCATACTAGGGAAGAATTCTGAGACCAATAACAGAATGAGTAGAAAATAAAGTGTCATAACTGATTAACAATGCCTGCCAACAATACAGAAGAAGAGATTGTCCATCTTGGGTACATATTTTAGAAGGCATGTTGAAAGAAAGAATGAAGTGTATTTTTTAGTATTTTTATAAGGCCTTTATTTTACTTGTGTTGCTCAGCATGGATATTATTAACTTCATTACAACTGAAACTGAAACTCAGAGAAGGTAAGGATCTGTTCAGGTCACACAGCTAGAAAAGTAGCTTGGCACAACTCTAAAATCAAGATTCAATGGGGCGCCTGGGTGGCACAGCGGTTAAGCATCTGCCTTCAGCTCAGGGCGTGATCCCGGCGTTGTGGGATCGAGCCCCGCATCAGGCTCCTCTGCTGTGAGCCTGCTTCTTCCTCTCCCACTCCCCTGCTTGTGTTCCCTCTCTCGCTGGCTGTCTCTATCTCTGTTGAATAAATAAATAAAATCTTTAAAAAAAAAAAAAGATTCATTAAGCACTCATACTCCAGTTGAACACTGTTGACAGGATGAAGAATGGATTACCTCTGACAACAGCAGTATAGCAGAGACTGAGTGGATTCCTACTGGTCCTTTTTATTTTTCTGGGCCCACAGGAAGCTTATATTTTCTAGCTGCCAGTGCAGTTAGATTGGGGCCGTGTAACTAATTCTAGATAATGGCATATGGGGGAAATCTATACATCACTGTCAATTATGACCTCTATAATTTTCTTGCATCTGGCCTGCATAGAGGATTCAGCGGGGAACACCAAGGAGGTCTTAAGGGATAATGGAACTGTTGGAGATAAGCTTGGAATCCTGTCCTACATCCTGGAGGGAAGCCACCCCAGAGAAAATTCTAGTCCATATCAGTCTGTGACATGAGAGAGAATAAGCCTTTATTGTGTTCTGTCACTGAGATCTTTGTATTGCATGTTAGAACAGACAACATTACTTATCCTAACTGTTAGAAGTTATCAAAAAATACTCAGTGAAGAAATGAGACTTCCACAGGGCCAGGATGATATGTAGATGTACCTTCCGGACAGAGGAACCTTTTCTGGAAAAGCATAAGGTATGTAAAGTATTCAGGGAAATTAGGTTGGAAATGGAGAGAGTAGCTAAGACTAGAGTTGCAATTTTCCATTTTTGTGGTTTCCAGTTTGACAGTAGGAATTTAATTGGTGTTCCAGTTAGCCACTGCTGTCTAAACAAACTACTCAAAGCATAATGGCTTAAAACACCCACCCTTTTATTGTGTCATATATGTTTGTGGGTCAGGAAATTGGTCCCTGCTCAGTTGGTTGAGTTGTCTATTCTGCATAGTACCAACAAAGGATACTTGGTTGCATTTGGTTGGCAGATGGGCTGTTCTGGAAGATCCAAGATGGCTTTACTCCTGTTTGGAATTATAAAAGTGGATGCAGCTGGGACCATCAGTTAGAGTTTGTATATATATACAGATGATGTCTCTGAGGTCAGGATTCCAAGAGGCAAGCTAGAAGCTGCCAGTTCTCTTAAAGGCTAGTCTGGAAGTGGCAGAATTTCACTTTCTCCATTCTCTGCTGGTCAGGCAAGTCATGAATGCTCTCAGACTCCACCTCTCAGTGGGATGGGAAGCAAAGAATTTGTACCCACCTTTAATGTTCTCTATCTGGATCTGTGGAGTCAGGACCTGGCTATATGCATCTCTGCTTCCCAGCACTTTCCACTTATCATACTGTCTGGGGTTCAATCTTCATGCTGGTAGAATTACAATTACACCCTAAGCCCACATCAAAAGAAATGGAAAAGAGAACTAAATTTTACAGAATACGAACTCCTGCTTCAAATGCCCTACCTTAACGTATTCTCAAAATGACTCTATTTAGTGATGTAGGATTTATTTCTTCTGTATATTACTGACGACACAACCAAGATTCAGTGAGGGAAGAAAAAAAAATCCTAAGGACAATCACAGCATTAGATTCCAAAGGCGGTGCTCTTTCCAACACACTCTTGCTTCCTCCCATGTGTATGGCCTGCATGTCCCCTGCTCAAAACACAGACCCTGGGGTCAAGTGCTTGAATCTCCCCTTGGCCCCCAGTCCACTGACAGAGTGGATCAAAGCCTCTGATTTGCCGGGACTCATTTATCTCATCAGAACCAGAGAAGGCCCCCATCTCTGCCTTCCCACCATGAGATTATGAGGGGTTGCTAATAAAAGTGAACCCTAAAGTCCTTGCAAATATAAATGCTAAATAATAATAAGATAAACAATGAGGGCAATAATGTGGCTTCACATGATGTTTAAGAGCCTGGGATAAAAGGGATGTTAAGAACATCTGTTATTTCTGCATTTCAAGTCCCTCTCCTTCCTCTTCTGTTTTATCCTCTGTCTCTGAAATGCTTGATTAAGGCTCTTTTACACTTTATTTTACTTTGCCTTTTTTTTTTCTACTTCAGGAAATACTTCACTATGTCACTGGGGACAATTTACCCTTTCGTTTCACCAGAAGAAAGCAAGCAATGCAGTGTTACTTCAAAGAAGAACCAACCCGAATCCAGTGGGGGATCTGGTAATGAAGAAGCCCCACTTTGTTTTCAAGCAGGGACACAAAATTGCGCTGTAAATTATACAAAGCATGGGGGGTAAAAAGCGAGAGATGAACGCAAGTCAAAAATATTGGTCCCATGACCAGTGTTTTAGGCTACAACTCAGAGATTCACAGAACAAGATGATTTTAGACTGGAAAGGACTTTACAGAACCTTTAATCCAATCCCCTGCTCAGCCCCAGCATCTCTTCTGTGATGGCTGGTAAATAATCCTGGTCTTAGAGTTCACTATCTTGGCATCAACCCGGACTGATGGTTAGCTCAGGGTGGGATGTCCGTTCTTAACTTGACCTGAAATCATATTCTTTGCTTTTTTATCTGTGGTTCCCTGTTCTTTCTTCGTGAATATCACAGAGCACATTTGCTCCCTTCTCGGGGATATTGAAGAATTGGATTGCTTTCCATGTGCTAACCACCCATAACTCTTTCAGTGTTTCCTCAAATGATTTTTGAGGAGTTTAATTCAGCCTCCTGGGAGCCTGGAAGAGGATGGGAGAAAGCAATTAGAGAAAAACAGAGGTGGAAAGAAATTTGATTTTCTGACCAAAGGTGGTAAACATGTTAGTGGGTGGAGAACAGCTAAGAGGTTGGAGAATGGTTTCTTAGCAGCAGACCTGGCCTGGCAGTGGGCTGGAGGGAAGGGAGAGGTGGGCAAGCTCAGGGACAGTGTGGGAAGGGCCCCTAAGATTGTTACCCAGATCATGTAGGCTGAAGGTCGCTGTGCTGGAGTACAGAGGGGTGATTAAAACCACTCCGCAGGAGGTAGGAGGAAGTGATTGCCTTAATTATGTGGGCGGAGACAGATTAGTGGAATAATAGAGAGGGAGGGAACAGGTTAGAATTGCAGCTCTTTAAGAACTTCAGGTAGAGGGGTGAGGGAAAGGCAGTAGGAAGAAGGTTAAGGGAGAGCCAAGGCAGGAAAGAGCTTTCTGTGAAGCTTGGAAATTAAATTCATTATTCAAAAGAATGTGTGTGTGTTCTGTGACAGTTTCCAGGGAAATCTTCCCCCTTTCACTCTCTGTACTTTCTTTATTGGATGTAATTTAACTATGTTTCTATGGGGTTTGTTTCCCCATATATATCTATATACCAATACTGCTTTTCTTTCACACCTACCTTATTTAGCAACTAATCCTCAAGTCTCCAAGAGGAATATGCAGCATACAGGCAAAAAGGCTCATCTAGGGTTGTGATGGCAAATGTTTAACATCTGACTGTCTAGGAAAAAGAAAAGGCACCGACTTAAGAATTGGCCAATTTCTGTGTTATAAATACTCATCGCAAGCTACCAAAAGACATCACGAACACAAGTGGGAAGAAACGCACTCCAGCATGCCTTCTGCGGTATTTGCACCAGATAAATGCCACACAGATAAAGTAGACATAAACAAGGTCAAGAACATAGAGGATAGCAAACTGTAGAGAAAATAATTAGTAAGTGTTTAATTTTGAGGCTGTATTAGCTTTTCTTTTAAAATCATTTATTTAATTGCAAGTTTATCTCATTTAATTTTTACTAATGATTCTGTTTAACAACTGGCTTGGAAAATTCCAAAAAACCCACAGTCCTGTGGGTGAGCTGGTTCAGGCTGACTGTAGCACACCACTGGTCCTTCTCCCTTCTGACTTCAGTAGTGAGGCTGTGTGTTAGCTTCCTAAATTGGGAGTGGGGAGGGCATAAATAGGGACAAACTTGTAGGTAGGGGAGCCTACGAGGAAAAATGGAGAGTATCCATTTATTTTAACTCAGAGTATTACTATACATACACCTATCTTTGTTATGTGTGTATACTAATTACAAATCATACTTACACAGTCATAAAACGGTACTCTAAGGTTTAGAACTTAACAACACTTAGCTAAGTTAAAGTGTCTCCTTGTATTTCATCTGTGTCTCTGTTTACAAAATCTATGACAAGTATGTACAGCTGTGTATGTATAGAAGCTACGTATGTGTCTTATATACAGATGTGTATGTTTCATTTATTTCATACGTAATTGTGTTTTATAGATATGTTACTGAGTATATATGTGATTTTACATAGATGTAGATGTATTAGCACCCCACATATATACACACATTTCCGATATATACTACATAAAATATACAGTGTTTATTATGTTGAGCATTGCCTCCTGGAAATTGTTTGGACTAGAGGCTTTAGCAGAACTAAGAGATATTTGTCAACCATATGCTTCATGCCAGGAACCATGAAAATGAGAGAGGAGACCCTAAATCAGAAGAAACTTTTTCTTCCCTCTAAGAGACTACAATATAACAGAGGAAACAAAGTTTATATGATAGAAAATCAACAAGTGTATGATAAAAGCTAATAATGGCTATCATATATTGGGGCTGTCATCTATGCCATGCATGATCTCGGGTGACCCTCACAAGAAGCTTCCACATAAGAGCTCTTATCATTTCCATTTTAAGATGGCAGGCATCAGTGGTTCAAAGAGAATTCCATTAACTTGCTTAGGATCAAACAGCTAGTAGATGACCAAAAAGGATTTCACCAAAGGTCTGAAGCAAGGATTAGAATAGGGTCCATTATTTCTTTCTGTAAGTTGAGGGGTATGATTCAGACTGTGAGTGCTTCTGAGTCTCCAAAGAAGAAAACCAGCTCAGGAGATGTCTGTTTCACAGCCTTGAGGCAGATTTGCAGAGATGTATAAAAAGAGCAAGAGTCAACAGGAGAGACTTTGATAACAATAAACACATCTGTTGCTTCTGATAATTTGTTATACTTAGTGGAATGTTGAGGCTTATAGAAAAGTTTAAACCTGACTAGAAGTTTGGCCTGTTTTAGAAATAATTTGTGATCATTTGGCTAGAGCAGGTCTGATATAAAAACTTGGGAAATTAAAATATTCTAATCAAATTAATTAGCCCTATCAATAGGATTATATGAGTGTTTGGGCTACCTAAGAGGACAGTAGTTTCAAGAACACTCAAGAAATTTAGATGGGCCCATTTTCATGCTAATAATTTCTAAGCTAATTGCAAATTATTCTTATCTAATCAGTGGAACCTTAATGACCTCTCCCAGGCGACAGTTGGTTAGCCTATGTAGAGATTATATATAAATTTGATAATAATTAAGGGTTTAAAGAGAATCATTTTAAATGTTCACTAATTTGATAGTTGTACAATTGTAAGCTGGTGTGTATGTGTCTGAATGAGGATGAGATCAAACACATCTTATACATACCTATAGATTTAGTTCTAAAATGGAAATCTATTTTTGTATTTGTAACTTAAATGAACACAATCTCACTTTTCCTTTTTAACACTCTCTTATGGAAGCCTTGGCTTCCATCTATAGTGGTAGAGCTAACATCTATTGTTACTTACCCTGTGCTGGGCTCTTCTAAGCACTTTATGTAAATTAATACATTTGTTTGTCACTATAATTCCATGAGAAAGGCATAATACTTATCCCCATTTTACCTATGTGAAAACTGAGTCATGGAGGTTAAGTGACTTGCCAAAAGTCATACAGCTGTTAACTGGCAAACCATGCAATGGTTCTCCAAAGTTCATGTTTGCTACTAGGACAGAATCCCACCTTATTCAGCTGTGATATTATCATTACCATCAATAATAGTTGGTAACAAAAATTACTCTGTTCATTTGAATGCAAATACCACTAACAAGTGGTAGTTAGAAAAGTGGGCTGCACAATTTGAATGTCTCTTTCTCCTAAATCCTCATGTCAATTCAGTGCCACCTTCTCTAAGAAGACTACTATGGGTATCTATCTTGACCTCTTATTAGTATTCCCATACTTTTAAAGTGTCACCATCAAATTCTTGCTCTCCTTTTTCTTCTATTCACTTTGCAGATGGCCTCAGGATTCTCCATTCTCAATTATTAATATCCTTATTTATGCATCCCACTTACTTTCATTTGCCTCTTTCAGATGTTAACACTATTGGGCTGTTGTAAGTCTATTCCAGGCATTTTCCAAAATCTTCCATATCTTGCATTTTCCAAATCTTGCTGAAAATGCACCTTCCTTAATTTAGTTTTACCTGTTTCATTTGGTAATTGTGTATCATATTGTATCATAAGCTTTTCATTTATAGTAAATGCATTTTTAACAACATAAATTGAATTCCAACTCTGTGCCAGACAGGATGTAGAACACCTAAAAAACAAGAATTGAAAATAAAAACAGAACATCCCTAGCCGCAAGGAGGAGTCTCCAACTTGACTGCATGTTAGAAGCTTAGAGATTTTTAAAAATTCCTGATGCTCAGGCAGAATTCCATACCAGTTAAATCAGAAGCCCTGAATGAGGGACCGAGGCAGTAGCTTTTGGTTTGGGTTTCTAAATTTTCCAGGTGAATCCAGTGTGTAGCCAGGTTGTAGAATAACTATATTAAAGGATATGAGTATATAAATAAATGATTATAATAGAAATGTGCACAAGATGCAGAGGTAGCAGAGACAAAAAGTGATGAACTCTACTTTGGAAGAGGATCTCACGGGATTTCTTGGGACGGGAGCTAAGTTTGATTTAATGAGGAAGAGGGGAGGACACTTCAAGAACCCTAAGCATACCCACATTGCCTGAACATAAAGTAGGGAATGGAGGGCATCAGGAGAAGAAATTGAAGAGAGACCCAAGGAGACAGGTTATGGATACCCATCTACGTCATTCTAAAGAGCTTAGACTTGAGTTCTGGCTAATGGGTGGCCTTTAAATGATATGAAGCAAAGAGAAGAGCCAGTCATGCTTAGATAGATTTGAATTGAAGTAGGTAATGGATGAGAAGAGACTGGCAAAGAGGTGGGAGGGCCGTTAGGAAGTGTTGCAGTATTCCCATGGGAGTTTCAGGGGGCCTAGATGAGGACAGTGCCAGCCATGGTAAAAATCATAGTATAATAATAGTAATAATAACAGATCCAGGATTCATTTGGAAGAGATTCTGCACTTACTGATGGATTGATAGTGGACTGGATATGAGTGATAAAAGAGAAATAGAAAGATGAATAGAGAGCAAACAAGTGAGAAGGGAATGAAAACCACAGAGATTCTATTTCTGGCTTGAGAATCCAGGTCTATATTGAACTCATTTGCCAAAAAGAGGATAGTTGAGAAAAAAAAAAGTTAGGGGACAAAATGGATTCAGTTTTGGAAATGGAGGGAGGAGAATGTGTATAAAGGGGAGAGTCAACTGACTGTGGGGTTTTTTTTTAATAATTTTTTTATCATATTATGTTAGTCACCATCCAGTACATCCCTAGTTTTTGATGTAAAGTTCCATGATTCATTACTTGCGTATAACACCTGGTGCACCATGTAATACGTGCCCTCCTTAATACCCATCACCAGCCTATCCCATTCCCCCACCCCCTTCCCCTCTGAAGCCCTCAGTTTGTTTCCCAGAGTCCATAGTCTGTCATGGTTCATTCCCCCTTCTGTTTACTCCCCAACGCTTTTTTCTTCCCTTTCTTCTCCTACCGATCTTCCTACTTCTTATGTTCCATAAGTGCATGAAACCATATGATAATTGTCTTTCTCTGCTTGACTTATTTCACTTATCATTATCTCCTCCAGTCCTGTCCACATTGCTGCAAATGTTGTAAAATCGTTCTTTTTGATGGCTGAGTAATATTCCATTGTATATATGGACCACGGCTTCTTAATCCAGTCATCTGTTGAAGGGCATTTCGGCTCCTTCCACAATTTAGCTATTGTGGACAATGCTGCTATGAACATTGGGGTGCATATGGCCCTTCTCTTCACTACGTCTGTATCTTTGGGGAAAATACCCAGTAGTGCAATTGCTGGATCATAGGGTAGCTCAATTTTTAACTTTTTAAGGGACCTCCACACTGTTTTCCAGAGTGGCTGTACCAACTTGCATTCCCACCAACAATGTGGGAGGGATCCCCTTTCTCCATATCCTCTCCAACATTTGTTGTTTCCTGCCTTGTCAATTTTTGCCATTCTAACTGGCATAAGGTGGTATCTCAATGTGGTTTTGATTTGAATTTCCCTGATGGCTAATGATTTTGAACATTTTTCCATATGTCTATTAGCCATTTGTATGTCTTCACTGGAATTTAAACAATTTATGGAGACCAACAAGAATGAAAACACAACGGTCCAAGACCTATGGGACACTGCAAAGGCAGCCCTAAGGGGAAAATACATAGCCATCCCAGCTTCACTCAAAAGAATAGAAAAATCTAAAATGCAGTTTTAATATTCTCACCTCAAGAAGCTGAAGCCGAAACAGAAGAACAGGCCTAATCCACTCACGAGAAAGCAGTTGATCAAGATTAGAGCAGAGATCAATGAATTAGAAACCAGGAACACAGTAGAGCAGATCAACAGAACTAGAAGCTGGTTCCTTCAAAGAATAAATAAGATCGATAAGCCACTGACAAGACTTACTCAAAAGAATAGAGAAAGGACCCAAGTTAATAAAATTATGAATGAAAAGGGAGAGGTCACAACCAACACCAAGGAAATTGGAAGGATTATTAGAAACTTTTATCAACAGCTTTATGCCAATAAATTAAGCAACCTGGAAGAAATCAACTAACTCTGTTAAAAGGTGCTAAGGAGGATGAGGGAAAAATATATCCATTGGTCTTGAACATGAGGTTATTGGTGACTTTGACCACATATATTCTAGCATGATGGTGATAGAAACCTAAATGGAGTGAGTTGAACAGTGAATGGGAGATGAGGAAGCTGAGCTAGCAAATGAATAATGTCAGAGGTGCGGAGAAACAGGATAGCAGCTGGAGGGAAACGTGAGG
The DNA here is from genome assembly GCF_002007445.2 of Ailuropoda melanoleuca. Taxonomy (NCBI): domain Eukaryota; kingdom Metazoa; phylum Chordata; class Mammalia; order Carnivora; family Ursidae; genus Ailuropoda; species Ailuropoda melanoleuca. The sequence continues at coordinate 45,481,882 of NC_048224.1, forward strand.
TCATGAGAGGGTTTCTTTCATCTAATGGGCAATGCCAGAGTATGTATACCGTGGGGAATGAGGCAGTAGATAGGGAGATATTGATGCTGCAGAAGAGACGGAAGAGGGAGTATGTATAGGAAAAGCCCTTGAACACATGGGAGGGGATAAGATCTGCACTCAGGTATATGGGCTGGTGTTTGATAAGGGAGGATAGGTACAGAAGCACATGGGCTGTGGACTTGACAATGAGAAATGGAGAGGTGTCTTGCCCCTCTTCCATGCTGTTATTAAGAAACAGTACTTGCCTCCTTGCTCCCAGAAAGAGGACTTAGGAAAATTAGCAATAGACATTGGGGGAATAATAATGATAATATATTTTACCACTAGAACAACTCTGGTATTGCTGTTGTGATTGTCATCGCTGCTGCTGTTTCAACTGGTGTTATTAAATATTGCTGTGTGCTAGCACCTGCGCCAACGTCTTGAGATTTATTTCATTCAATCTTCACATTGTACCTATATTTTCCCCCATTTTACAAATGAGAGAGAATGAAGCACATAGAGCCAGAAAGAGGATGGTATTTCTGAAGCTGAGAGAAGGGTTTCAAGCCGGCGATGGTTAATTGTGCCAAGTACCGCTGTAAGAACAAGAGACATTTTATTTGAAACAAAAGTTCCTCCACAGCCCTCAACACAGCCTTTCACTGAGCCGGAGCCATAGCTGAATGAAAGAATGATAAGTATGACTCATACATATGTCACAATGCTGAGGGATCAGTCTCATCATCCTTGTTCTCTGGTGATCTGCTCTGAGTGATCCTGGCTGAGGACCCAAAGGGCTTGGATTCGAGGGATGAATGAAGGAAATGGTGAGGAGAGAGACAAGCTGGCCTGGCCCCTTTTGTCGTCCGGTAGAAGTGTGGCAACTTGAAGTTGTCCACAGCTCCTGAAAGCTTTGCACTGAGACATGATGGCAGAAAGCATTTTGGCAACTGGATAAAATTCAGATAGAACAAGTGCATTTATGTCTTCTTTCTACCCATGAATGTGACCAATACAGAAAGGAAGTGAGGTATGGGGGAAAAAATCAAACCCAACTAAACCAAATAGATATCTACTCAGTAAGTGCTCATTGTATTTAAGTCCTATGATAAAAACATTTTGATAGTTGTTTTTCTTTTTGATTTGACTCTGGCAAGGTAGGTATTATTTCTCCCATTTTCTGGGGGATAAACTGGTGTCAAGTCCTTAGCTGGAGAGCAGCAGTAAAAGGGTTGACATCTAGGATCTAAAGGTTCTACTTTCCACTATATCTCATTGCAGCTGTAGAAAGCTAGTGTATATTTGCCCTCTTCCTGGTCACCCTTCACATGATGATGACATGCCAGTCCCTTAATCTTAATTCCAGGAGTCTTTTGGACCAAACTCTTGGCACTGAACACCAGGAATTGCTTTCTGGGAATGTGTTTAACTCCTTTCTCCTTTCCCTGAGGAATAGTCTGTCTGCCTTCCTTCCCATCTGTGCTGAGTTCTTCCAATATTCCCTATTCAGAATATTCCCATGTCCTATCTCTGTCTACCCTCTTTGTTGAATGCAAAACTGTCAACCTGCCAGGGCCTTTCGAGAACTCAGTTAATAAATCAATTGTCACGAGGAGAGGCCATATTTTTTTCCTTGACGTGGCCCTGAGATTAAAATCACCTTTTATTTTATCTTATTTCCTTTACAAGAAAACAAAACAAAATAAGCCCTTTATTGGATTTTCATTCTGAGACGGGATCTTAGGCAGACATACAGAAAGAAAAGAAAAAGGAACCAGCCCATACTGAGTAGTCTTCAGTACTATTGATATGTAACCTGCTTTTTTTACAGCTCTGTTGACTAGACGTTACTGTGCCCATTATGAAGAAGTAGAGATGGGTTTTCAGAGTGATTCTGTAACAGATGAGCTAGAATGTCAGCCAGGTCTGTGTAACTCTATATAGGTGTTTCTTCACTACACTACCTTGCCTTTTTCAGAAGACTAAGAAAACATTTCTGCCTTCAGATATTCCAGGAACTAGTAGGGAAGTGAGTCTCATATGTAAGCAACCATTATGGATGAATGTAAAATGATGGTCAGGGGTAATTGTTAATGGTGTTGAAGGCAGAGGGATCAGAGCATGAATTCTGGCTCTAACACCTTTTGGCATGTCCCAAACCGTTTTTGAGATGTCTCTGAGTCTCAGAGTCCTCATTTTTAGATGGAGATAAAATGTGTCTAATGTATTTATTAGGTGAATTAAACTAGAAAACTCATGTAAGATGTTTAGACCAGTTCCTTATATGTTCAGCATTCAATTTGTTATTGCTAACCTTAATGGGGCAGAAAGAATAAATGTAAAATGCTAGAGAAACCAAGAGGTCAGGACCACTGACTTTCCCTGGAGAATTGCAGGGAAAGACCTCTTAAAAAAAGATCACCTTTGAATTAGATATGGAAGAATGAATGAAGGTTTCTGATGAAAGAGGACATGTCAGGTAAAAGGTAGAGGGCATGAAGAGTCATGATGGCCAGGTGGGCCCGGAGGGTGGCCAACACACTAGGGCCCTAAACATCTTGTGGAAGTGTCTGGATGTCATTATATGGATCACCAAAGGAAAACCCAAGAAATCTTTGAGAGAGTGGTGCGATGCTATTGGTTTTAACATCACTATGGCTACCATGTGATGCATGGTCTAGAAGCCCCACGAGTCTTCTTTCCTTATTCTTCATTTCTTGTGCATAGTCACACCCCTGGGCCCTGGACATCTCAACTATGAAGTCACATTCTGAGTGCATGGAGGTAGGGTGGGGAGAGATATAGAAAGAAAGCAAAACAACCAGAGAGAGGGAAAAAAAAAAAAAACAGGCCCCAGGAGACCCAACAGAGATGCCCTCACTGTTCTAACATGGAGAAAATGAGAAAAACAAGAAGCACATTACAAACAAGAACATGTGTCTGCATTTATTAACATTTCCAACGTGGATTTAATTTTCGGTGTGCATCCCTCCTACACAGAGCCCGGTGCGTTTCATCTAACCTCTCGCTAAGTTGTGTGCAAGTCATCTTTTTAACGTGTCCTCTGGGGGAATCTTCAGACAGATTCTATAATCTCACTTATAAATGACTCTCTTTCAAAATGCTGTCTATATTCATTCTTTTTGCCAGCCCCACCCCCAGACATGCACACTATCATTTGAACCTCTTGCTTTTTAGAACAAGAAATGGATTTCCAGCACTTTGGTAGAGTTGAAGCAAAGTATGTGGCTTTGGAGTCAGGTACATCTGCTTTAGTTTCTGGCTCTACCACTTACCTGATGGGTTATGTTTGAGGTAAGAGGTCACCATTTATAAAACTTGGACATTGATGGAAACCACCTCATTTTGTTGTTGCAAGATACGTGAGATAATGTGTGTGGAGCTTTTAGCACATCACTGGGCACCTACTGAACACCCAGTGAATCATGTGGTTATTCTCAGTTCCTTCTTCATCATACTTATTACCAACCTGGAGAACTGAGTTTAAGCACTTGTTCTATCTACCTCTTATTAAGTACATTCCTTCATGGGTCTGAGTTTTAGCTGTATCATTTGTAGATGGTATTAATATGTAAACATTTAACTCCCAGTGTTGCAGTATAACAAAATAATACTAGCTAATATTTATTTAGTATTTTTGATATGCCCAGCACCAATTCCAACCAATTTATGTATTTTTTTTTCCTTTAATCCTTTTTGCTACTAATGAAGTAGGCATTATTTTAGTCTTCATTTTACAGATGGGTTAGATAATTTGACAAGGCCACACATCTAATACCTGGTTGGATTAATTTCAAACCCAGGCAGTGAGGCTCCAGAGCCTGTTTTGACCATTCCACTTCACTTGTCCCAAGAACTAGCATGACAGCAAGCATGTTGCATGATTCACTGGCCTTAGCTGATTTGTCATATTAATTTCTTTCACCCCTACCTTCCAGAAAGCAAATATGGCTTCTGTAGTTTGAGAAGAGCAAGGAAAGGCTAAAAGTCAAATTAATAAGACAGTGCAAGCTGTGAATAAGCTCAGTGTAATTATCATCCTTAGAGAACCAACAATGAGCCCCATTGTTGTACATGGCTTGTGATCAGGAAATAAGTAGAAGTTAGCAACCAGTTCTTTGCCCTCAAAGAACTTTAAATCCAGTGAAAGAAATGACATGCATTAATGATATAATGCATATTTACAGATGAAATTTAAGAGGTGTTCTCAACTTGGGAGAAATGATATTTATTTCCATATGGCAGGTAATGTATGACAATCATAGAACTTTGGTAGAAGGGATAATTTAAGTTCTACCAGAAAATATAAGTAGAATGTATTTCATAATATTCCCCATTCCTGGCTCACTTGAAAATTGGTAAAAATGTTGAAAAGAGATCATCTTAGGACAAATGTGTGCATTTACACTTTACACAGGTGGACAAAAATACCTGTAACTCATCCCAGGAGATTATGCATATAGTGCATCTATGTCACATTAGCCCACAGAAGACTTTACATAGATGGCGAGAAACAAAATGGCAGTCGGGCCAATTTCTCATCCAACCTGAAGAACTGCCTCTTGAATCACTTTTCAAATAAAAAGATCTGTCTGGAAGGATAATAGGCCACAGATAAGTCTGATGGTATGTGAAATTCTGGATTTTTTACAAAGCTCAGGGGAGTGCTGGTGTGGTTGCTTGGGAATCACCATGTATGGGATTGTTATTGCCTCTGAGACTGTCCGCCTCACTCATTCTAAACACCTGTGTCTGAAACAGTCAAGAGCCAAGACATAAGCTCCAAAAGACCCGGAGATGTCATTGATACCACAAGCAGTTTGCTTTATTGGGTTCGAGGGGCCCATCCCTGGGCTCAGAATTCTGTGAGGGCTAAGGGGAGAAGCACACAACCAGGTGAAGCTATGGATTAGGAGCTCAAAGATGAGAATGCTGCCCTAAAACAGTGTCTCTCGATCTTCCTGCAATCCCTGTTCCGCTTGGGTACAAATACAAATACAAATACAAATACAAATACAAATACAAATCTTACCATCTTCATTAATACCGTTTCAGATTTCAAAGTAAGTACTTCTGCCATCAGAAAAGAATTGAAAACTAAAATTTAAGAGAGACTATAAATAAACCATAAAAACGGCAATCTCATATACTTTTTCCAAACTACACACACACACACACACACACACACTCTCCCCCAACCCCAACACTCTATTCCTCCATCTCTCCCTCTCTCTGTCCCTCTCCCTGTCTGTCCTGCTCACTCCCTCTGCCTTTCTCAATTTCTGTCTCCCTCACTGTCTCTATCTATCTATCTATCTATCTATCTATCTATCTATCTATCATCTATCTATCTATCTATCATCTATCTATCTATCTATCTATCAATCATCTATCATCTATCTGTCTGTCTATCACTCCTGTCCTCCTCTGGGCACTGACTACACTCCTTCCCTCCTGGTGCTGACAGATGAGAAGAAACTGTGGAGAGCTTGTCAATTAGGAAGAAAACTAAGGCAAGCAAAGCCAAAATCAACAAAAAGAACTTAGAAAAGAGATCAGTCTGAGGCTAGTCATTGTAGGAACAAATAATTATCTACAACCTAGCGAATCCTGAGATCTTTGCTGTATTAGAACAAGAGTAATTATCAGTGCTCATGACTATCAGGTACACTTACGTCCAAAACTTTCTACTTAGGAAAGTACTGGTAGCAATAGTGGCAGGGGCTTGGCTAGACCTTGGATCTCCAGATTTCCAAATATTTCCCATGACCCCTTAGCCAACTGGAAAGTTTATTATCATTCAGTTACTCATCTTGGATCCTAATTTCCGATTTTATACTTTTTTAATTTAAATTCAATCAACATATAGTACATCATTAGTTTCACATGTAGTCTTCAACAATTCATCAGTTGCGTATAACCCCCAGAGTTCATCACATCACATGCCGTCCTTAATATCCATCACCCAGTTACCCCATCCCCCACCCATCTCCCCTTCAGCAACCCTCAGTTTGTTTCCCAAAGTTAAGAGTCTCTCATGGTTTGTTTCCCTCTCTGATTTCTTCCCATCCAATTTTCTCTCCCTTCCCTTATGGTCTTCTGCACTGTTTCTTATATTCCCCATATGAGTGAAACATATGGTAATTGTCTTTCTCTGACTGACTTATTTCACTTAGCATAATCCCCTCCAGTTCCATCCATGTTGATGCAAATGGCAGGTATTCATCCTTTCTGAAGGCTGAGTAATATTTCCATTCTTCTGTTGAAGGACATCTCAGCTTCTTCCACAGTTTGGCTGTTCTGGACATTGCTGCTATGAACATTGGAGTGCAGGTGCCCTTTCTTTTCACTACATCTGCATCCTTGGGGTAAACACATGGTAGGGCAATTGCTGAGTCATAGGGTAGCTCTATTTTTAACTTCTTGAGGAACCTCCATACTGTTTTCCAGAATAGCTGTACCAACTTGCATCCCCACCAGCAGTGTGAAAGGGTTCCCCTTTCTCTGCATCCTCACCAACATTTGTTCCTGTCTTCTCAATTTTAGCCATTCTGACTGGTGTAAGGTGGTATCTCATTGTGGTTTTGATTTGTATTTCCCTGATGCCAAGTGATGTTGAACATTTATTCATGTGTCTGTTGGCCATTTGTATGTCTTCTTTAGAGAAGTGTCTGTTCATATCTTCTGCCCATTTCTTGACTAGATTATTTGTTTTTTGGGTGTTGAATTTGATAAGTTCTTTATAGATCTTGGATACTAGCCCTTTATCTGATATGTCATTTGCAAATATCTTCTCCCATTTGTAGGTTGCCTTTTAGTTTTGTTGACTGTTTTGCTGTGCAGAAGCTTTTTATCTTGATGAAGTCCCAAGAGTTCATTTTTGCTTTTGTTTCCTTTGCCTTTGAAGGTGGTGTCTAGCAAGAAGTTGCTGTGGCTGAGGTCTAAGAGGTTGATGCCTGTGATCTCCTCTAGGATTTTTATGGATTCCTGTCTCACATTTAGGTCTTTCATTCATTTTGAGTTTATCTTTGTGTATGGTGTAAGGGAATGGTCCAGTTTCATTCTTCTGCAGGTGGCTGTCCAATTTTCCCAACACCGTTTATTGAAGAGACTGTTCTTTTTCCATTGGATATTCTTTCCTGCTTTGTCAAAGATTAGTTGACCATAAAGTTGAAGGTCCATTTCTGGGTTCTGTGTCCATTGATCTGTGTCTGTTTTTATGCCAGTACCATGCTGTCTTGATCACAGCTTTGTAATAGAGCTTAAAATCTGGAATTGTTCTCATATCAGATAGATTGGATTTTAAACTAGAGGCTATAGAGAGAGACACAGAAGGGCACTATATTATTCTTAAAGGAAGTATTCAACAAGTGGATATGACAATTATAAATATATATGCCCCCAACAGGGGAGCAGCAAGATACACAAGCCAACTCTTAACCAAAATAAAGAGACATATAGATAAAAACACATTAATAGTAGGGGACCTCAACACCCCACTATCAGAAATAGACAGAACACCCTGGCAAAAACTAAGCAAAGAATCAAAGGCTTTGAATGCCATACTCGACGAGTTGGACCTCATAGATATATATAGAACACTACACCCCAGAACCAAAGAATACTCATTCTATTCAAATGCCCATGGAACATTCTCAAGAATAGATCATGCTCTGGGACACAAAACAGGTCTCAGCCAATACCAAAAGATTGAAATTATCCCCTGCATATTCTCAGACCACAACGCTCTGAAATTGGAACTCAACCACAAGGAAAAACCTGGAAGAAACTCAAACACTTGGAGGCTAAGAACCATCCTGCTCAAGAATGACTCGATAAACCAGGAAATCAAAAAACAAATTAAACAATTTATGGAGACCAACGAGAATGAATACACAACGGTCCAAAACCTATGGGATACTGCAAAGGCAGTCCTAAGGGGGAAATACATAGCCATCCAAGCCTCACTCAAAAGAATAGAAAAATCTAAAATGCAGTTTCTATATTCTCACCTCAAGAAACTGGAACAGCAACAGAGGGACAGGCCTAACCCACTGACAAGGAAGGAGTTGACCAAGATTAGAGCAGAAATCAATGAATTAGAGACCAGAACCACAGTAGAGCAGATCAACAGGACTAGAAGCTGGTTCTTTGAGAGAATCCATAAAATTGATAGACCACTGGCAAAACTTGTCCAAAAACAAAGAGAAAGGACTGAGATTATTAAAATTATGACTGAAAAGGGAGAGGTCACGACCAGCACCATTGAAATTGCAAGGATTATTAGAAACTTTTATCAACAGCTATATGCCAAAAAACTAAACAATCTGGAAGAGATGGAGGCCTTCCTGGAAACCTATAAACTACCAAGACTGAAACAGGAAGAAATAGATTTCTTAAATAGGCCAATTAACTATGAAGAAATTGAGTCAGTGATAAACAACCTTCCAAATAATAAAACTCCAGGCCCAGACGGTTTTCCTGGGGAATTCTACCAAACATTCAAAGAAGAAATAATACCTATTCTCCTAAAGCTATTTCAAAAAATAGAAACAGAAGGAAAGCTACCAAACTCATTCTATGAGGCTAATATTACCTTGATCCCCAAACCAGGCAAAGACCCCCTCAAAAAGGAGAATTACAGACCGATTTCTCTAATGAATATGGATGCCAAAATCCTCAACAAGATCCTTGCTAATAGAATCCAACAGTACATTAAAAGGATTATCCATCATGACCAAGTGGGATTCATACCTGGGATGCAAGCATGGTTCAACACTCGCAAATCAATCAATGTGATACATCATATCAACAAGAAAAGACTCAAGAACCATATGATCCTCTCAATTGATGCAGAAAAAGCATTTGACAAAATACAGCATCCTTTCCTGATTAAAACCCTTCAGAGTGTAGGAATAGAGGGTACATTTCTCAATCTCATAAAAGCCATCTATGAAAAGCCTACTGCAAGCATTATTCTCAATGGGGAAAAGCTGGAAGCCTTTCCCTTAAGATCAGGAACACGACAAGGATGCCCACTCTCGCCACTATTATTCAACATAGTACTAGAAGTCCTTGCAACAGCAATCAGAAGACAAAAAGGGATCAAAGGTATCCAAATCGGCAAAGAAGAAGTCAAACTGTCTCTCTTTGCAGATGACATGATACTCTATATGGAAAACCCAAAGGAATCCACTCCCAAACTATTAGAAGTTATAGAACAATTCAGTAAGGTGGCAGGATACAAAATCAATGCCCAGAAATCAGTTGCATTTCTATACACGAATAACGAGACTGAAGAAAGAGAAATTAGGGAATCCATCCCATTTACAATAACACCAAAAACCATGCGTTACCTTGGAATTAACTTAACCAGAGACGTAAAGGACCTATATGCTAGAAACTATAGATCACTTTTGAAAGATATTGAGGAAGACATAAAAAGATGGAAAAATATTCCATGCTCATGGATTGGAAGAATTAACATAGTTAAAATGTCCATACTACCCAGAGCAATCTACACTTTCAATGCTATCCCGATCAAAATACCGAGGACATTTTTCAAAGAACTGGAACAAATAGTCCTTAAATTTGTATGGAACCAGAAAAGGCCCCGAATCTCCAAGGAACTGTTGAAAAGGAAAAACAAAGCTGGGGGCATCACAATGCCGGATTTCGAGCTGTACTACAAAGCTGTGATCACAAAGACAGCATGGTACTGGCACAAAAACAGACACATCGACCAATGGAACAGAATAGAGAACCCAGAAATGGACCCTCGGCTCTTTGGGCAACTAATCTTTGATAAAGCAGGAAAAAACATCCGGTGGAAAAAAGACAGTCTCTTCAATAAATGGTGCTGGGAAAATTGGACAGCTACATGCAAAAGAATGAAACTTGACCACTCTCTCACACCATACACAAAAATAAACTCCAAATGGATGAAAGACCTCAATGTGAGACAGGAATCCATCAAAATTCTAGAGGAGAACATAGGCAACAACTTCTATGACATCGGCCAGAGCAACCTTTTTCACGACACATCTCCAAAGGCAAGAGAAATAAAAGATAAAATGAACTTATGGGACTTTATCAGGATAAAGAGCTTCTGCACAGCCAAGGAAACAGTCAAAAAAACTAAGAGACAGCCCACGGAATGGGAGAATATATTTGCAAAGGACACCACAGATAAAGGACTGGTATCCAAGATCTACAAAGAACTTCTCAAACTCAATACACGAGAAACAAATAAACAAATCATAAAATGGGCAGAAGATATGAACAGACACTTTTCCAATGAAGACATACAAATGGCTAACAGACACATGAAAAAATGTTCAAAATCATTAGCCATCAGGGAAATTCAAATCAAAACCACACTGAGATACCACCTTACGCCAGTTAGAATGGCAAAGATAGACAAGGCAAGAAACAACAATTGTTGGAGAGGATGTGGAGAAAGGGGATCCCTCCTACATTGTTGGTGGGAATGCAAGTTGGTACAGCCACTCTGGAAAACAGTGTGGAGGTCCCTTAAAAAGTTAAAAATTGAACTACCCTATGACCCAGCCATTGCACTACTGGGTGTTTACCCCAAAGATACAGACGTAGTAAAGAGAAGGGCCATATGCACCCCAATGTTCATAGCTGCATTGTCCACAATAGCCAAATCATGGAAGGAGCCGAGATGCCCTTCAACAGATGACTGGATTAAGAAGCTGTGGTCCATATATACAATGGAATATTACTCAGCTATCAGAAAGAACGAATTCTCAACATTTGCTGCAACATGGACGGCACTGGAGGAGATAATGCTAAGTGAAATAAGTCAAGCAGAGAAAGACAATTATCATATGATTTCTCTCATCTATGGAACATAAGAACTAGGATGATCGGTAGGGGAAGAAAGGGATAAAGAAAGGGGGGTAATCAGAAGGGGGAATGAAACATGAGAGACTATGGACTATGAGAAACAAACTGAGGACTTCAGAGGGGAGGGGGTGGGGGAGTGGGATAGACTGGTGATGGGTGGTAAGGAGGGCACGTATTGCATGGTACACTGGGTGTTATACGCAACTAATGGAGCATCAAACTTTACATCAGAATCCGGAGATGTACTGTATGGTGACTAATATAATATAATAAAAAATCATTTAAAATCTGGAATTGTGACCTCACCAGCATTAGCTTTCTTTTTCAACATCCCTCTGGCTGTCTGGGTTTTTTCTGGTTCCATAAAAATTTTAGGATTATTTTTCCAGCTCTGTGAAAAATGTCAATGGTATTTTGATAGGGATTGCATTGAATGTGTGGATTGCCCTGGGTAGCATAGACACTTTAACAATATTTACTCTTCCAATTCATAAGCATGGAATGTTTTTCTCTCTGTGTCTTCCTCAATTTCTTTCATAACTATTCTGTAGTTTTAGAGTACAGATCCTTTACCTCTTTGGTTAGGTTTATTCCTAGGTATCTTATGGTTTTTTGGTGCAATTGTAAATGGGATAAATTACATAATTTCTCTTTCTTCGGTCTCATTCTTGGTATATAGAAATGTAAATGATTTCTGTGCATTGATTTTGTATCCTGCCACATTGCTGAATTCCTGTATGAGTTCTAGCAATTTGGGGGTAGAGTCTTTTGGGTTTTCCACGTAAAGTATCATGCCATCTGAGAAGAGTGAGAATCTGACTTTTTCTTTGCCAATTTGAATGCCTTTTATTTCTTTTTGTTGTCTTTTTCCTGAGGCCAGGACGTCTAGTACTATGTTCAACTACAGTGGTGAGAGTGGGCATCCCTGTCGTGTTCCTGACCTCAGGGGAAAAGCTCTCAGTTTTTCCCCATTGAGAATATTTGCTGTGGGCTTTTCATAGATGGCTTTTCTGATATTCAGGTATGTTTCCTCTATCCCTACACTGTGGAGAGTTTTAATCAAGAAAGGATGTTGTATTTTGTCAAATGCTTTCTCTGCACCAATTGAAAGGATCATATGATTCTTGTCATTTCTTTTATTAATGTGATATATCACATTGATTGATTTATGAATGTTGAACCACACTTGCAGTCCAGGGATAAATCCCACTTAATCGTGGTGAATAATCTTTCTTTGTATATTTTTTCTCCAGTTGGGGTGTGTATGTATGTGTGTGTGTGTGTGTGTCCATAAAGCCAAGATCCCAGATTTTGGTGTTTGGATTCTGAATGTGCACTTATTGCTGGGTAAATCTGTGTTTAAGTCCTCTAACTGTACAAGACATAATTTCTTCATTTGTTGCATGGAGATACTTATAATAAAACTTATAGGTCAACTTGTTGGAATGAGCACCGGGTGTTGTACGAAGTGTTGAATCACTGAATTCTACTCCTGAAACCAATATTGCACTGTATGTTAACTAACTAAAATTTAAATAAAATTTTTAAAAACCCAAAGCTTATAGCCCAAGATTATTGTGGTAAATTAGAGAATTTAATCTTGCCTAAAAATATATCTTAATACAGAGGAGTGGCTAGAGTGTAGTGGTTTAAAACAAAGGACTGGAGTCAAACAGTTGGAATTTCTCCCATTTAGAGGTGCAAGTTGTTTACCCTATTTTTGCCTCGTTTTTCTTGTCAGATGTAAAAATGACAGAGCTCACTTCTTGGAGTTACTTTGAATACTCTATTAAATAAACAATGTCTGCATATTCTGGTTCCTCAATCAGTGTTTGGGATCATTATCAATATATCAATTAAATGCAAAAACAATATTACTAGTATAATGAGTAATTTAACTTACCTGTAAACTCAAGGAGGATAGGAGCTAAACCTTTTTATTTTATATCCACTAGATGGTATATAAGCTTGATTAGATTAAATAACATTAGTACATAATGTGTAGTAGATTAAGCAAAGATATTTGACGGAAGTGGTGTGTGTCATTCCACCACAACCTCATTTGAATGAGGGGGGAAGCCACCTGACTTCCCTCTCACCCAAGCTAATGCCTCTAGGCTTAGCTTAAGTATATCTCTCTAGGTTGCATGACTCAGGAGAACCTTTGGGGAACTCAGGAGCCTTGGCAAAACTGCTGAAGAAGCAGGGAAGGTGGGGAGCAAGGGAGGATCTTCTCATAGTCCTTCTTTGCTCTAGGAATCTCCCAGGCTAAAAGTAACCCAATCTTATAGAAGATTGGGCCAAGCCACCCTATAAACAACAAAGTAGCCAAAGACAGTGGAAAACCAAGATATTACCAAGCATGAAGTTATTACAGTAGGGGCCAGGGTTGTTTTTGTAGAGATCCCAATCTCTGGTGATCATGTGCAATATGGTCTGTCTCAGAGGGCATTTGGGGGAACTGTCCAGCATCCATGAATTTAATTAGGTTCTCAAAGAAATCCATGACCTGATATCTATAAAGATCTCTTCTAAAGAGAGCCAGGTCCCTATGAATAGCAGTTGACTGTTAGGGCTCTAAGCCTACCTTATTCTTAGCAGGAAGTGTGGTCTGAACATAAGGTATGTAATGTACTCTTCAGGAGTTGATTGTGATTGTATATTTTGTTCTTCCAAGAGATTATGATATGTTCTTATGAAACATGATCACTATTAATGAGAGACCTGTCATTTCATGTATGAATTTTGACTTTCCAGGCAAGGGCAAAGAGTGCAGCCCTGGAAATCATGAGGTCTGTATACTCTTCCTATCTCCTGTAAGGAGATAGGCTAATGTGAAGGACCTTCTCCCTGTGGCAGTTGTAAAGGGCTGCACACATTAAGGGGTTAGTGCAGTGAGCAGTTGTACTAAATGTGGGGAATGTAGCAGAGGCCATTCCATTCTGTCTCTTACTTGGCAGCAGAAGCAGGGACTGGACGGTGGCTCACTTCAAACCTGTGTGCTGAATTGGACCTGCTTTGGTATTTTCTTTAGAAAGCAAGTTGGGGATAATGATTATTCTAGGAAGTTTCTTGGCTAACCGGCACTTTTTCTGTAGGAGTGAAGTTCATTGTTATAGGAGAAATGGGGACAAATGAACACACCGTCCTAATTATAATACTGTAAGAGCTAACATTTACTGAGCCCTTCCCAGGCCCGTCCACTGTGCTGTGTGACTTTTAGTATATCATTAGGTCCTCTTGGGCCCCTCTGGGGTACATATTTTCTAACCGCTTTTTACAGAGGAGGAAACTGAGTTTTGCAAGATTTTAATAACAATTATTCTAAAATCACAAAGCTAGCAAACAGTGGAGCCAAGATTCATACCCAGCCTATCAGATTTATAAGTCTGTTCTCTCAAACACAGTGTTTACTGGATCCAGATTTTATATTTTTAGTAACTTTTAAAAGAAATTATAAAGGCATTATGCATTTATTTTAGAATATTGGGAAAATTAAGAAAACTACAAATCACTCATATATAATCTTAATAGAACATAGTTACCATTAATAAAAGTAACACAGTGTAGGGGTGCCTGGGTAGCGCAGTCGTTAAGTGTCTGCCTTTGGCTCAGGGCGTGATCCCGGCGTTCCGGGTTCGAGTCCCACATCGGGGGACTCCCCTCCTGGAGCCTGCTTCTTCCTCTCCCACTCCCCTGCTGTGTTCCCTCTCTCACTGGCTGTCTCTCTGTCACATAGATAAATAAAATCTTTAAAAAAGAAAAAAAAAGTAAGAGTGTATTATTAGCATAGATGTTTACAGCTTTCTTATTGTTATTTCAGATGGCAGGCATTTGATCCTTGTAAAAATCATGGCTTACTTGCTCTGTGTCAGACGAGACTCAGGAAAGTTCTGGTTATCCCTCAGCTTTGAGTGCTTTGCTTCTGGGTTGTCACATGACTCTCCCTCATTTTCTTCATCTCTCTGCTCACAAGTCCACCTTGTTGTAATATAAACTCTGTGAGATCAGGAGCTTTGATTGCTTCCCGCCATATTTCTAGAACCTGGTACAGTGTCTGGCACATAGTAGGTACTCAGTAATATTTGCTGGGTAAATGCAATATTGGGTAAGACATTAGGATTCCCATTCAGAAGTCAGGAGAAGCAAAATGACTGAGGTGAGATGGCTTACTTATGGCTAGTAAATAGAATAGGGCATCGTGCCAATCCTAATTCTTAACCACATGCTTTCTCCTACTCGCTCAGTTCTCCCTATGATGTAATTGGCTCTGTGCGCAGGGCCAGCAAGGCTCTGCATAAAGCTCTATCAGTGTAACACGCCCAGTAAATGGATCTGAGTCCTGGTACTTAAGGGAAAATATGCAGCGTTGAAAGAATGGCCTCCTATTTATCTTTTTGAAGGCTCCATTTTTGGAAATGCTAACAGGAAGAAAATAAATGACTTCAGTGCAACCACAGGAAGGATCCACCTTTTCTTTGTTCCAAAGAGTGGACTTTGTTCCACTCAGCCGATAGAACTTGTTTTGGGGTCTGGTCTCCCGCTCCTCTCTATGTTCTTGAGTGTGTTACAGCTTCTCCAGAACCCAGGTGTGCACATTTATAATGTGTTTGAGTTAGACCAGATGATTTCTAAGCCCCATTATGCTTTAACGCTTTATATTCTGAGCATGCTTGGTGCCCTCCTCCCTGCTAAGACAGACATGTCTTTGGGGTTGTAGAGGAAACCCCATTGGGTCCCATTAGTGTCCGATGAACGTAAATCCAGGATAGCAGCTTGGTTCTCAGGTGGGTGGAAGAGAAAGCATGCAAAAATAAAACCCAGTTGCCAAGTTAAAAAATAAAACATTTTAAAGAACAAAATCTGTTACCTTTTCCTTTGCAAAAGTAACACTAGGCCTGAAGATAATGTGAGCAAACATAAATATGTGGAAAAGTTCTTTTGCTGCTGCTTCTAGCAGTTTTCTGATCTCTTTCTCTTACTTTGCACTGACTGTCAAATGGTCTATCAAGAGGTTAGTTTGTAATTAAACTCAGCTCTAATTGCTGGAACAAGTTACAAATTGTGTTCTTAAATCCTTTTATTCTATACCCTAGAAACCAGTGCATTCTGGCCTTTAAATGCTAGTGGTTTGAGAGAATCACGTAAGTACAGCTTTTAGCAGAAATTTTGTTCATTTGAAGCTTTTACCCAGAGCATCAATCAAGAAAACTAAAAAACATGAAACCAATTGGTGAAGGGAATAATCCTCCCTCCACAACAATAACAAAAAATAAATTTGAGGAAATACTCTGCCTTCTCTCTTTCTGAATTATAGATAGTGCCATGCTTAATGATTGGTTTATATACTAAGATCTATATTCCAGGAATCTGTCCATTTTTAAATGGGGCTTCATATCTTTAAAGGGTCATTTGGGTGCTTTTGAGGTGTAGAAAGTCTTGAAACCATCCAAATCCATTCAATGAGTCATCACAGTTTGAAAAAAGGATGTGAGCAACCTAAGTGTCAGTTTTAATTTGTATTTGAGTTATGCAGAGTAAACAAAGCAATGGATCTCAAAGAATTGAACTTGGAAGAACAACAGAAAAAAGACATTAGTTGCGACGTAGTGACTGCTGGTGGAAGCTAGTGACTCACCAATTTTAAAATCACTGTGTTTGTGTGCTGGGCACTTTGGGTTGTGTCTCAGACTCCCATTTCCCATTCCTCTCTCTCTAAGAAGTCCTTGAGATTTAGGTGGCAATGTACCCACCCCCGGTCTCCACGGCCTCAGTTTATTAGAGTAACCTTGCCTACTCCTAGCATGCAGCCATAGGAATGGGGTCATTGGGCCAAGGATGAGCCCCTAACCCACCCAGTTCAGGCCAGTGAAGGCAAGTGAAACTCTGTTGCAGACATTCCTCGTGTCAACTGAGAAATCCATGCTTTCTTCTGCTCTACTTAGATGTGGACACATGAAGCCCCAAGGAGCACACATCTATCCTATTTGTCACCACCCAGAATCAGTTGAAGTCCTGCCTAATTTTAGGGGATTTCTTTTAATGTTAGCCACTTTTTGCTTATAAGTGAAAATCTTGACTGATGAAGTCTGGGATGACTAGGAGCCATCTGGTTTCCATTTGAGAAGCTGGGCATAGGATGAAGCTGATACCAAAATCCATGGGGGTGCGGAGGAGGAGAGGGATAAGGAGAATACAGATTTTGGTGATTACATCAAGTTACCTACCTAAAATAATATTTCTAGCTTTCTGTTAAACTCTGTAAGTCAAGAAACTCCCTTATATCGTTTCCAAAAACACTTGACTCATCCCTACTAAGTGGCAGCCAGTGATCAAGAACCAGGTATAGCATTGAACAAGAGACCCCTGCGTTCCAGTGTGAAGAGAAAGGGAATGAAATACACGAATAAGGAAACAAGAAGATAGGTAGAATAAACATGAAATAGTGCATTGATTTCCTAGGGCTGCCATAAACAAATACCACCAACTAGGTGTCTTAAGCCACCTGACATTATTGTCTCACTGTCTGGGAGTTCAAAGACCTAATCAAGATGTCAGCAGGATTGGTTCCTTCTGAGGCTGGGAGGGAGAATCTATTCTAGGCCTCTCTCCTAGCTTCTGGTGGTTCGCTGGAAATTGTTGGCATTTCTTGCCTCACAGAGACACCACCATGATTTCTGCCTTTATCCTCACATGGCATTCTACCCATATCTACATTGTCTCTGTGTCCAAGAGTCCCCTTTTTATAAGGACACCAGTCATATTGGATAAGGGCCCACTCTAATGACCTCATCTTAACTAATTGGATTTGCAATAACCATGTTTCTAAAGAAGGTCCCATTCTGAGGCACAAGGGTTAGAGTTCAACATACTGTCTTTTGGGCAGAGAAGGGTGAGGGACATAATTCACCCTATAACACAGAGTAATGCAACTAGGAGTCACTCTAGGGGTATCTTGGCATCTTTTTGAGGAGATAACATTTACTGTGAGGATTAAAAGGTAAGATGGAACTCAAAGACTATATCTGATTATTTAGAGAGAAAAAAGTCATTTCAGACAGAGGGGGAAAACTAGTGGATAATTCTTAGTATATATCATGGTAACAAACAAGCAAAAACAGACCAAAAAACTACAGCGAAAAGGTCCTTTATTGCTGATGTCCATTTGAGTTGTATTTCACATTTATGTGAAAAAGTTAAATAAGTAGGACCCATTTGAATAATTCTTGTTTTAAAGATTTTTAAAATTTTGTCCGAGAGAGAGAGTGCACGAGCTAGGGGGAGGGGCAGAGGGAGAAACAGACTCTCTGCTGAGCAGGGACCCCGATGTGATGTGGGGCTTGATCCAAGGGCTTGATCCCAGGATTCCAGGATCATGACCTGAGCGGAAGGCAGACACGTAACCTACTGAGCCACCCAGGAGCCCCTGAATAATTCTTATCAGAATGCTATCTACTAACTATATTTCACTTACAAAATCCTTAACCCTTATTATTATTATTTTGTTGTTTTTGTTACACAACTAGGTGACTTTTCACTTCTTGCCCTAGTATTTGTTGGATATTGTGATCCTTAGTTTTCTTCCATGTCAGGTTTCACTAGTCTATACATTTCTGAAGTTGGGGATTATTTTAGCACCATTTTCCTCTCTGGTGCCAACCATGTGCCTGATAAAGTAGGGCTTCCGATGAAAACTGAATTAATGAAAGGAACCTCATTCTAGTTTAGGAGCTATGGTATGCCAGTAAATGTTTAACAAGGGGTTCCCAAAAAAAAAAAAAAAAAAAAAAAGCCCTGATTTTTAGCAGGTGCCAATTTCCAGGGTGTGAATACTCTCACCATTGCTGATTTCAAACTGCCAACATGACATCACTGAGCTGAAGAGTACACGCAGTCACATCCCATAAGCCGGTGCCAGGTGGCTCCAGCATGCCACGGTCCAGGGATCTGTTTCAGGAATCTAGGGAAATGGTCCGTACGTTACTACTAGACTAACTTAGGTTGTTGCTTTTTTGCTAGCATTTAAAGCTGTGCAATCTTCAGAAATGTATTTTTCCCAATCCGTGTGTATGCCCTCATCTATACAGTAAGAGTAATACTTGCTACAGAAGATTCTTCTGAAATTAAAATGAATTATCACTGAGAAGACAACCAATGCAGTGGGAAATATAGGAAATAGACTGACATGGGTTAGCTTTTGTTTTTAATTTTTTTGTTGTTGATAGAAAGTACCTCTTGTCTCTTGAATTTCTCACAAAAGTGAAAATGAATCTAAATGCAGTATTAGGGCATGAAATTTATCTGACAGGAAACCAACTCTTCCTCCTGACTCTGAATCAGGCAGCAGTGCAAAAAATGCAGGGTTTTGAATGGACGTCAATAACTGGAAGTCGCTATTGAGCTCATGATTCTTAATCTATAGCCGGTTTCTGGCCATGGAGACCATGTGATATCTGCATTTGGAAAAAAAAATTACAGATTCTAAAGCAAGAGGTGACTCATATGATTGAAAAATGAGATGAGAAGTAGGAAAATCTTTGAGGACTTGGAGTCTGATCACTCACTCTCTTCAAAGACTGTTTCATTTATATATATAAACTTTCCTCCCCAAGAGGAAAATAAACAGTAAGACTCCATTTGAGCAGGGAGCTGCAAACCCAAGGATCCAGTGTCAGGCAAATTACAAGAAATAAGTGAAATAGACTTTGTGTGTGTGTGTGTGTGTGTGTGTGTGTGTGTGGTGTATGCAAGAGAGACAGAGGGACAGAGATGGACAGAAACAGAGACAGAGAAACAGCCAGGAGGCAGAATGCGGCAAATTGAACTGAATGGAGTACATATAAAGGCAACCGAATTTTAAAATGTTTAATAATTGTGCAAACCTAAATAAAACACACGCCTTGTGGGATGGAATCTGGCCCGTGGGTCTCAGTTTGAGACCCTGATTTATGTTGAGATGCATGTCAAACCTGATCCTAGAGTCCATGTCAGTTCAGTTTTTAATGGAGATAAGTGCAATCAATATAATTTGCTTTTATCCCACTAGATAGGCTTATTTTTTTCTGATGTTTATTTCTAGTAGTTCCCTTTTATCCACAATGAATATATGCTCATTGCAAATAATCCAAGCAGAATGCAAAAGCATATGGCTTAAAGTAGAGTGGTGTCAAAATCTCCCGCTCAAAGGACACCCAGACATTTTGGTGAATCCCCTGCTGTGCCTGGGCATGCACGTGCACACACATGTGTGCACACACAAGCTTTGTGTAATTTTGCAGACTGCGCCCATGCCATATATGCTCCTTTTTCATGGAGAACACACTGAGGATGTCTATTCAATCAGTGTTGCCTTGGAATCCTGGTTCTACTATTTAGTAAGTTTTGGCTCACAATAGGTATAAAGTAATTGTAGTCCTGGTATCAAAGTTTCACATCTCGTCAGTTTCCACCTTGAAATAAAACATTTCTTTAGCCTCATTTCTAATAGTTAGGGGAGAAAGGGGCACCCTTGTTTTAGAAACCAGGCAGTACTATTATTAGGAATTTATCAACCTTTACTTATCTCTGGATTTTTTTCCCCTCTCTCCTCACTGTGTTTTATCTTCTCTCCACTGATCTTTTTTTGCAGATGACCTTTCATCTTATTTCTCATCTGCTGGTCCCATCAACCCTAACTTTGTATCTGCTAAAACTCAGGTAATTGCTTTTAGATGGGTATAATTAAGAAGCCATTAGTGTAAAGTTTCATTTCAGTTTACGCCTTGGTCTGCATTTGAGCAGAGAAATATGAAATTAAGGTATTAGCTCCTTTCAGGAGCATGAGTCACAAGCTAATAAGTTTTAAGAGCAGTTTCTCAACTGTAATGATTGTGCTTTTCTCTTTAAATATCATCTTTGGAATTCTCACAGAGGGAATATTCTAAAAGAAAGGGGAACAGATCTCCAGAGACAGACCTGGATTGGGTATGTGATTCCCAAAGTGTGAGTGTCCATGTTGCCCAAGGAGGGTCACATGAGATCTTTAAAAAGTAGCGAACACAGAAAGCCCAGTCTGAAAACCTGTATGTCTCTTTTCCCTATTGTGTAAGAATTCTACCTTTCTGAGGGCAACTGTGAGAGACATTGTAGAGAGGATTCATGCCCTGGATGGAAGGAGTCAAAGTCAAGATGACCTAATGTGATTTGGGGTTAGCCACCTAGAATAGTAGTTCTCAAATCTGGCTGAGTATTAGAATTACCTGTTATATTAGTTTCCTATGGCTTCCATAACCAATTTCCACAAACTGGGTGTCTTAAACAATGAAAATTCATTCCCTCACAATTCCGAAGGCTGGAAGTTTAAGTTTGAAGTATATCAGCAAGGCCATGCTCTTCCTTAAGACTCTAGGGTATGATCCTTCTTTGCCTCTTCTAGCTTCTGGCAATGCCTAGCAATCCTTAGCTTTTTTGTCCTACACCTGCATTGCCCTAATCTCTGCCTCTATTGTCACATGGCCATCTTCCCTCTGTATGTATCTCTGTGTGTCCTCTCTTCTTACAAAGATACCAGTCATTGGATTTAGAGCCCTCTGATCCAATACAACCTCATCTTAACGTTTTTAAAGCAAACATTTTCATCCTCACTTTCCAACTGCAAAAACCTTATTTCCAAATAAGGTCACATTCTGGGATTCCAGGGGAACCTGTGTTTTGGGAGAACACTATTCAACCTAAAATACTTGGGAAGATTTTAAAAATCCCATTACCCTTGCTGCACCCCAATTCCATTAAATTGGAATTCTAGGAGGGTACATATTGGAATCACTTCAGGAGATTTAAAAGAAATTGATGCTTGGGGCTCACCTCCGGAGATTCTGACCTATAAAATAGGTATTCTAACAAGTATAATTTTGGATTATTAAAATAAATGAGATCATGTAAAGTGCACAGCAGAAACCTGGCACATAACATATGCTCAATTAATATTTTCTTATTGATTTGTTTGGCTTGATTGGTTTATAAAAATAAGGACGGAATTTCACTTAAATATAAGGATGCAGTATTCAATATACATTGGTACCCTTTTCTCCTGCCTTTTTCAGGACAAACCTGATGATCTGCTTTATGTTTCTGGGGTTGAGATTTTACTTAGTATATGGTTTGCTGTTACTCTTATACAGCCTGTTTTCCTGATAGACAAATTCTTATCACCTTTTCTTCATTTGAGTCTAATTTGCCATTTCCTCCCATCCTTTAACAGGTCAGTTGTAAGCTCTAATCTCCTCTAGTCTGCTAGGGTGATTAATTATCCTAGTTTGCTCAGGATTGAGGGATTTCCCAGAATATAGGACTTTCAGTGCTAATCTTAAACAGTCCCAGGGAAACCACCATGGCGAGTTACCTAAGCCTGCCTCCATTAGCCATGGATAACTGAACATGCCTAGTGTTACCCCAAGAGTATTACGTATGTTAAGAATGCAAGGTGCTTTAAGAGGGAATACAAACATGTATAAAATATGACACTTGCCTTCAAGTCTATATAGAGCTATCAGAGAGCAAAATTGTGAATAATAATAATGATAATGCTGATGATGATACTCACTGATCACTTACGTTAATCCAGTTCCTTTGCAAAGGGTTTTACATGCATTATCCATTTAATACAGCAACCTTATACATGAGTGGCACCATTATCATCATTTTCTAAATGAAGAAACTGGGGTTCAAGCAGCTTATGTGAGTTCTGCAAGCTCTCATAGCTAGTATGTATTTTGGCCCAAGTGTACCCAGGCAGTTCGGCTTCAACACTGGTAGTATTAATACCTATGCCATACTGAATGAATGCCCAAGGGATACAGAAATACAAGTCGGAGAAGGACAGAGGGACAGTCTGGTGTGATCCACAAAGCCATTACAGATAAAGGGGGATTGAACTGGCACCAGTAGCTCATAATGTATCGTGACTTTCCTTAAGTGGTTCATTTAAGGAAAACATCAATTGAGTACCTAATTTGTATGTGGCATATACAGAAATACTGAAACAATGATAGTAGCCAGAATTGGGGGGGGGGTGTAATTACTGTGTCCCTGGCATGGTGCTGAGCCCTTGATATGATATTATCTAATGGCATGGCTTTGTTATATCCAACCAACAGGATACTATATCCCCATCACAGCGAAGAAAATTGAGCCTCAAAGACATCAATTAAGTTGACCCACAATTTCACAGCTAGTTTGTGATCAATTCAGAATCCAAATCTTGGTCTTTGTATCTGTATATTCATTGGTCTCATGATGGAGTCTGCTTTCATAACTGCCATGCTGTCTTGCTCTTCAAGACAAGAAAGGCATCAAAATGCTTTGGTGAGGCTTCAGTGAAAACAGAGAGCAAGTTTATTTGGTGGACGCTTCATGTAACAGTTAATTCACCTGCTCAAGATTGGGATAATGGTGGAAAACCTGCAACAGAAGGTAGATATTGAAGGAGATGTGAAGGGAACTTGCCAGCAAGGATAACAGGAGGCATGGACACTCCTCGTCTTTGGGGCACAGCGAGCCCTCATCTCCATGAAGAAAGGCAGCAGCCAAGGCTATGGAAAACGCTCCTGTGACAAAATTGGAAGTTCAGTTAATCAGGACTTAATTAAACAGTTTAATCTCTGACTAACGGGTGGGGGGTGATGGAAGATGAGGAGGGGAAAGAAAAAGCACATAAAATCCCTCCATTTAAGATGGTGAAATGTGTCTTCTCATCCATAATGCAGCACCATAATGTTCTTGTATGAATTGAAAATGCCAGGCAATCAAAGGCCATATGTGAGTGAATGCATACAGAGTGTCCATGTATTTTTAATCAAGGCTGCATCTCTGAAGTATGTTTATGCTTTCTTGGCATGAAAGATGCTCCCCCAGATTAGCTCTGCGCATGGCTCCAGGCTGTTGTTACCTTTGGCCATGACAGGAGAAAGGGAGTTGGCAGATCCCCCATAATGCATTACTGTGGAGCTGACGCACACTGCACTGGAAGGAGAGTGAACATCGAGCAATCCGTTGAGGCTGAGGAAATGGGCTTAGGAGTCACTGAAGTCTTCACTCCCTGGAAGATCACTCTTCTATTCTCTCTTCACACCCTGAAATTCATTTTCCACACACTACCCAGAGTGATCTGTTTAAAATGCAAATCCAATCTCTTCCTTTTATCCACTCAAAACTCGCTAGTAAAGAGTTGTTAAAAATAAGACCTGGACTCTGCTATGGTCTCCACAACTTTGCTTGAGTTTTTCCCCATCGCTATTTCATGTCATACCTCACTTTACATTCATGATGCTCTGGTCACATTGTCCTGATTTCTGTTCCTCACCACTTAGTATTCTCTCTCTCATGCATTCACTCAAAAAGTGTTTGAGTACCAGGTATGTGTCAGGAACTCTCCCATGTGTTGGGAATGCACCAATGAACAAAACAGAAATCTTTCTGCCCTCGTGAAACTTATGTTCCAGTCAGAGAAGATAGACAACAAACAATAAAGAAGAGAAAAGTGTAAAATGTGTATAGCATTTAGAAAGTGACAAATCCTTCACAAAAAAGAAAGAAAGTAGAGTAGTATATGCAGGACGAGGATTAAGTGGCAAAGAATGCTAAGTTATGACATTAGATAGAATGGTCAGGGGATATGCCTCATTTCAAGGCAGTTTCTCTTACTGCTCCCTCTCCTAGAACACACTTCACCCAGATCCTTACATAAGGATCTCAGAACTC
This sequence comes from Ailuropoda melanoleuca, assembly GCF_002007445.2. Lineage (NCBI taxonomy): Eukaryota > Metazoa > Chordata > Mammalia > Carnivora > Ursidae > Ailuropoda > Ailuropoda melanoleuca. The sequence continues at coordinate 45,506,536 of NC_048224.1, forward strand.
AGGTCTCAGCTCAAATGTCACCTCTCAGAGAGACCTTTCCTGATCCCCCAATATGAAGTGGTCCCTTCTTGTCACTTTATCTCACTACCCCCTGTGGTAGAACTTAGAACCATCTCAGATTACATTCTTCATTTACTTTGTTTTTGTCGGAAATACTCATGGACTGTATGTGCCAAGAGAACAAGATCTTTATCCCTTCACTGTTAGGTCTCCGGTGTCTAGATCTGTGCCTAGCATACAGTAGATACTCAACAAATGTATGTTGGGGTAAAAGAATGAAGGAATGGATGACGATAGATAACAATACATTAATTAGACCATTGGGGAAAAAGAGATAAGTGATGTTTGTCATTGAGAAATCACTAAGAGACATTATCATCTTCTTTTTCAGTAGCATGGCATTTATTTAAGTAAGGCAATCCAGGAAATATGGACTAGATCAGGAAAATACTATTGAAAGAATAATTAAAATGATTAAATCATATTCCAAATGTGCTTCCTTTATATTCCACATGTGTCCATTTCTCTCCATTCTCATGGCCACCACTCTGGGCCATGTGCCATCATCTTATTTCACTGCTTCCATTCTTGCTCCCATACAAAACATTTCTTCAAAGTCCAGGAAGGGTGATGTTTTAAAAACATGTATTTGATTATATCTTCCATTGCTTAAATCCTTTGATTACTCCCTATTAACTATAGGATAGGGTCCAAAATCTTCAGAATGGCTCCCAGAGACTTCAAGAGCTGGCCACTGTCCACTTCTCCAATTTTGTCTCTCCGTACTTATCACCAGCTCTGTGGTCTACCCAGACTGATCTCTATGTTTCCTGAATGCTCAAAGCTGCCATCTTTCCTTCAGATGACTAGAAAATGGTTTCTCTGTTTGGAAGCACCTTTTCTGCCCTTTTTCTCTGTCTCTGTGTCTGGCTAAGTCATAGCCATCTTTTAAATCCTTGCTTAGACTTCATACCCTCTGGCAAGGAATCTATGATTCTTAAGTCTGGACTAGGTAACTCTTCTCTGTGGTCTCATACCATGTCAATTTCCCCGTCACATTACTTCGCATGTAGTGAATCACTCTTGTTTGATTTCTTTCCTGTCTCCACCACTAGACTTGAGCAGTAAATAGGCAAAAATAATTTCTTCCTCCTTTATTCTCAGAGTCCAGGCATCTCATGTATGGCCTGGCTCATAGTAGTTCCTCAGAATATCCTTGTTGAATGACTGGATAAAATGTATGGTCATTTAAAATAGCCACACTTTATTTCCAGACAGAGCTTTGAGTATTATTTCTCATTCCAAAGCTTTGCTCATGGGTCTTGCTCTTCTGTGGCAACATTGCTAAAAACTGAGAGGAAATGGTAAAAAGTGAAGGGCACACAGCTTATCTCTTGATATTGGTATCATAGAGTATAATTGGGTCCTTCAGTTCAACCCTTGGTGACAGCCTCAGGGACCAAGGAATTGATCTAGCAAGACAAGAATTCTGAATTATACTGGAAGTATTGAGCATAGTACCTTCTGCAGAGTAGGGAATTCTGATGTCCTGCTTATCACAGTGGAAAGTACCTTAAAATTAGTAGCTTTGCCTAGGTCTGAAGAAAGACTGAAGTGGCTATAGAAATAAGGGATACAAAATCTGAATGGGGCCATTGGAAGCGTGATATCCAGGAATCTCAATTCACTGACGAAGAAAGCAAGATTCCAATGGTTGTTTAAATAACATCCTCTCTATTCCTGGAATGAATTTTTGACTTTTCCTCCCACCCTGTATTTTCTTTCATCTGTTTAATTCAGTTAAACTCAACACATTTTGACAGGTTTTAATTTTTTTTTCTTCACCATGTGCCAGACTTTAAGGATATGGCCCCCATATGAAGGGCACATGTCAGTTCCGTGACATAAGTGCAAGTGCTTTTTCATGCTTCATCTTGCATCCCAACTAAATTCAGAAATATGTCCCTCTTTAAAATCCTTTGACTAATTCACTTGTACCAAAGCTTTGGTGAGCAACACACAGTTTATTTAAAATAACATAGGAAAGAAGGGACAGGGAGGAGATTACATCCCACATATCTAAGCAAACAAGTTAGCATTCTCCCTGTGTAAAGACATAACTTTTCAAAAATCCCTTGCCCCTCTTGCCACTGGGGATTCCTTTTCCCTTCTTTCAGTGTATGAAAAGACCATTCTGATTGACTTAGAGTTCTTCCCTCCAGTATTTTTCTCTAAGCATTTAAAATTCCTTCCATGACCAGACACCATAATTCAGCTCTGAACTAGCTCCTACTTCGGCAGTGCTCATCCAAAGTCATCACAGTTGTTCAGCTAAACAAAGGGAGGGTCCTCCAATTAGCAGAACCACCAGCCTTAGAAAACACTTCTTATGCACGTTGCATCTTTATGCTTGGCCAGCAAACCCCAAGGAGCCAGATCATTATTAACCTAAGTTTAAAGCATCTGAATCTTCATTTATAAGATGTCCAAAAAGATTCTGACCTTATAGAGTTGTTGTGAGGATCACATGAAAAAAGGATGAAAAACAAAGCAACAAAACTGGTACATAACCCAGTAGAGAATAGCCTAGTAGGAACTTAGTGTGTACTGATTTCTTTCTCCTCAAGCGACAGGACTTAAGGATTAATTTGTCCGACAGGTTCCTACTGTGTTCATGTTTAGGAGGTCTCTCAATTTCTTAAAGCTCATTAGTATCCCTAAAATTATCATAAAAATACAAAATAGTCCAAAAATGCAAATTAAAAAGCATATCCTATTGTCATTTGTGCATGTTGGAACCATGACTGTTCTGAAATAGACCCAGAAAGTGTGTGTGTGTGTTCTAGAGAATTTACATACTGAAACCCCTCTTTCAGGACAATGCTATGTTCTAAAAGGCTGTTGTAACATTTGTTTCGTCCACAGCCCTATTTGACACTGTGTAGGCTAGCATTCCAACTACTGGTGGCAGATAGAGGCACCATGTGTTTTTACTTTGATGCAAAACTTTGTCCCTATCTAGAAATGTCATGGTTTTAAAGTCATGAAGCAGAGAAGCTTCTCTATTTATAATCTAATTCATATTCGTAGCAGATCCAGGGAACAATCGTGCTCATTACAGTGGTTCTCTGAGCATGGTTGAGCAGTGCTATTGACTGAAGCCACTTTGCCGTCAAACCATCAGGGATTAGTAACCTTTGAAACCCCCTGCTTCCAGCAATTCAAGAAAGGTAGGGTCTGTCCGTGGAACTGATGACAAAAGCACCCGTGAAAGTATAAGATATATTCATCTACCGTACTGGTGGAACAGCATATAATAAAAGAAATAACCAGAGTCCAGACCTTTGGCCTGAATTTAAGATTATTGAATTATTTTTTCAATCCCTAAGATTCTAGTACTGTACGAGTTAATATATACTCTGCAAAGAGCTTTGGAAATTACAGAGATGAGTAACAATTAGGTAAATGTTTATATCATGAATATTGTATCAGCCAATCTTCATAGCAATTTCACAAGATAGGCCTATTTATTTTTATTTTGTAAAAGGCAAAATCAAGGCTCAGGAAGATGAAGAAACTTGCCTAAGATTAATAAGTTATTCCTAAAGTTACATTTCAAAATCAGGTTTGTCTGGGGAGAAGGGTCAGAACACAGTCACAAATAACATTGGTAAAAATCTTGAATATATTTTTCCCTTTAATCTTCATAAAAACTCTGTTTTGTCTCCATTTCATAGATGAGCAAAATGAGGTGCAGGGAAAACCGGTACTTGTTCAGAGAGCTCATACAAATCTTCTGCGAGCAGGACACATGAAGTGCTCTTGGATTTGGGGGGGTCATCAAGCGTATAGAGTTAGGTTTAGTAAGATGCCCTAAATATTCCACAAGGTCTGAAACAAAGGGAGACATTGAAGAAGAGAAGGGTATCCAAAAGAAAAATAGTTGCATTAGCATGGAGACAAAATTCTGCTTCTATTTTAGATAACAAACCTACATTTTCTCCAAGTTATGTAAGAGAAAGCCTTGTGTTTGTGTTCAGAGGGCAAGCTTGAGGAAAAACTCAGGACACCGCCTGCATCCTAAGTGGCCCGAGTGATGGAGGGAGTGGGCCCTGTTCCAAATTGATTAGTTCTGCTACCTTCTCATTATTGTTCTGCCTGAAGTTTGGCATGCAAGCAAGGTCATTCCATGCATGGGTCTGCGTGACTTAACTGATTCCACTACAGACTCCCTCCCCTGCACACCCCACCTCCACCCCCACCGCGGCATGCCACCTGCACTAGAGAAAATTAAAAATCAGCGCATACATTTTACATGAGTTCCCAAGACCGGTGAGAAATTAATGTTATGTTGTCTTTTGATAAAGATACAGCTGTTTTTTTAAGATGTTCATCCAATTCAGTAATAGGAAACCTTCCTCAGACTCCTCCATGGAGCTGTACGTCAGGATGAGAAGAAGAAATGCATATAGACTCAAAAGAATGTTTGAGCAAATTTTCTTTTTGCAGTTCACCTTACAAAGAAATCTCAGGGAGGTTGCTGCCCTCCCCAGACTGTCAGGTGCCTTATTAATTTTCTATTCCCATGGTTCCTTCCTCTGAGATTGCTCCCTTAGACTGGAATGACGTCTTCTCTTATCCTCATGCTCAAATGCTTCCAGTTCTTCAAGGTTGACCACAAATGTCTCAGTTTCCTTGAAGCTATCTCATATCTTCAAATCAAGATGTGATTCCTCTTGTGGTAGATCTTCAGTAATTCTTAGAAACGTCCTCATCCCCTCTGCTTCTGTTTTCCTACCAATCATGTGAGAATACTTACAGTTATATTTCAGAGTTGATTTAAAAATTAGATATGGGGCGCCTGGGTGGCACAGCAGTTGAGCATCTGCCTTCGGCTCAGGGCATGGTCCCGGCATTATGGGATCGAGCCCCACATCAGGCTCCTCCGCTATGAGCCTGCTTCTTCCTCTCCCACTCCCCCTGCTTGTGTTCCCTCTCTCGCTGGCTGTCTCTATCTCTGTCAAATAAATAAATAAAATCTTTAAAAAAGTAAAAAAATAAAATAAATAAATAAAAATTAGATATAATGTATAAGAAACCTAACAGTATTTGACAAATAATAGTCAATAGATAGTATTGGTTTTGTTATTGTTACTACTAACAAAGATATACAATGTCCAAAGTTTTTCAGGCAGAATTAAAAACCTTTACAGTCAAGTTCCAGTCTTGTTTCCTAGTTTTATCCTCCCACTAGTCACTTTGTCTAGGGCACCTCTGTTCCCACCCCTCCAAAACTCTTTATTCTATGAAACTAAGGTCCTTGCTGTTGTATGAGCATTATGCATGTTCAGTACTGAGGACCTCCATGGTTGTGATTCTTTTCCCTTTGTTTCCTTCCACACTAAAACTTACCCAAGATCTCACAATTTATAAATCACATAGACAATAAGCAGCCGAGTCAGAACTGAGATCCAGTTTCCCATACCCATAAACAGCAGTTCAGCCAGACTTCTAAAAGGTATCAAGTAATTGTTGAGAAGTGATTTGTTTGGTTATGTGCGTAAGCTTTGAATTTAGACAGAATTGGGTTTGAATGTTAGCGGCCTGGATATACAATTGGAAACAAGTTCCTTCGGGTTTCTTAGCTTAAGCAGTGATCTTTGTAAAAGGAAAATAACGTGTGTGTGTGTGTGTGTGTAAGCTTAAAGTTATTATACCTTATGTTGTTTGAAATGTATATTCATAAATTATACTCATGATTATAAGTTCAAATTCAAGTCATATTTGGGATATAACCTATATATATGTAACACACATACACACACATATATGTATAAAATTTGATCCACATCATAAGTTTAAGATGTGTGTGTGTGTGTATATGATATACACAGGGAGAATGTGTATGTTATAATATCTCTATATATAATGCATAGTATATATACATAATGGCACATGTGTGTGTGTGTTCTGAGAAGATCTACCTTAATTCTGATGCAAGAGTGAAGTAGATCCAGGAGTCAGCAGGTTTAAAATAAAATATTACATTTATTCCTTTACAGTTTTTGACCAGTGTGGTTTAGATTAACGTGAGGCTAAAGGGACCTGTTAAAGCCCATTCCTAATGCCATCGCCACCTCCACCCTCCTCAGGACCTGGAATCTCATCCAGCAGCAAGGAAGGGCATCAAGCAAAGTAGAAAGAGATCCACAATCACAGCATCACTGAGTGGAGAGGGAAGGAAGGGAGTGAAATCTTGGTGTTTACTAACTAATGATAAATCATCTCTAAATAATTGAAAACATAGACCATTGTTTGCTACCCAACAGTTAATGACTCACTTATCCTCCATGAGAGTCTCAGAGTAAAGTTTCTTGCAAGAAGCCAGAAGTGTTACTGGAGTAGAAACTACTCTACGCAGGAAGAAGGGGGAGTTCAGAAATCCAGGCTCTCTCCTAAAATCTAGCAAGATGGCTGATACTTAGCAAGTAACTGCTTCTCAGTGGCACCTGTTATATTAGTTAATAGTTGCCATTGTTAAGTTTCGAATGATCAACATTGAAATATTACTAATGATACTAAGTATGTCTATATGACGTCTACATACTTTTTTATACATAAAGGCAGAAATAAATCTTCCAGTGAAAACTATGCAGTTAAGCCTTCTGTTTAGCCATGCAGCTTCTGCACCCCTGTGGAAGGCCCAACACCACCCAATTTTGCTGACCTGGCTTCATAAGTTTTAATTCAACAGAAAGCCTGGTTGGACAGATGCGTGCACAAGTCCCAGACCATGCAACACTCATTCTGTTTAACGGAAATGTTGTTCCATATTTGTGTTTTCTGTTGGAAACTGAATCTGCGTCTTTTTGTGTCAGTAGAGCATAAATGTAAGGTGATAGCCAGAAGGGAACCAGATTGGGATGGGACGAGAGGTGAAGTGGTCGCTGGGGGAACATAGAAGCTGGAGTGTTGGAAAAAAACAGAGAAAGATGACTCAGATTATTTCATCAAAGAAAAAGGAGTACACAGCATCCCCTTTGTGAACTATTGTAGCTGGTTTCCCCTTACAAGCAATATGAATTTAGCAGACGATTTTGATGGTATTTGATAGGGTGTTTTCTATATGGGCATGTATTATCCCTGCACATGTATACATTTTGATCAAAATATAAATATTTTTGGGCGGGCTTCAATTAAGATAATGTATATTGGGGGCACCTGGGTGGCTATTTCGGTTAAATGTCTAACTCTTGGTTTCAGCTCAAGTTGTGGTCTCAGGGTCATGAGATCAAGCCCCCCACTGGCTCAGCAGGGAGTCTGTTTGAGTTTCTCTCTCTCCCTCTGCCCCTCCCCCTTGCAGGTACACACACTCACTCTCTCTGAAATAAATAAATCTTTAAAAAAAAAAGATAATGTATATTGGGTGACTTCAATGAGATATCCATTGTTCTAAAGACTTGTAATACCTCTCTCTCTCTGTCTCTCTCCACCCTCTCAAACAGAGGTTCTCACACATAAGGTTCTCTCTCACTAAAATTCTATTCCCTGTCTTCTCCATTTGATGAATTCCTACTCAAGACCAGATTCTTCTTTGAACACACTTCATGAGGGAAGTTTCCCTGATCTTTAAACTTAGCACTGGTTCCTTGGTATATGCTCCCACCACTCAGCATAGTATCCCTTAATACCCTGTTTGCAGGCTTTAAAGCCAGATTCCTATAATTTAAAATTTCACTCCACCACTCCTAGTATTGTGACCTTGTCCAGCTTAAGTCAGCTGTCCCATCTATAATCAGAAATAATACTAATACCTACCCCTGGATTAAGTATTAAGTTTTTGAGGATTAAATGAGGAAATTTATTTAACAGGCTGAAACCAAGGGCTGACACTGAATGCATATTAGCCATTTTTTTTTCCTTTTCAAGCAGTTTGTTTTCAAGCTGAGATAGAGAGGGAAAGAGACCATGACAAGCTAGCATTCCAAACCCAGAGGTTGGATTTTATCTGGTAAGAAATGGAAAGTTGTTGATGGTTTTAAAAAGAGAAGAGACAGGGTCAGATATGTATTTTAGAAAAATAAAAAGAAATATAGCATGATGGGCAAGTAGAGGAAGAAGTCTTTAAAATATGCTCCATATAGTCAAATGATTGATATTTAAGCGATCACATTTAATCACCATTCCCAAAAACTAAGAGTACATTTAATTCAACAAACATGGAGGGGGAATAAAACATTTGCGGACCATTCCCTGAGCGTGAGATGTTGTGTTAAAGGCTGAGATTTCGGAGAGGCAGTTTGCATACTGTGGAATAATCAAACCTAGTGTTCAAGAGCATCGGATTTGCAACTAAATAGATGTAGGTTCCTCACTTTCCCGTTTCAGCGAGGTTCTTAAACTGCCTAAGCCTCAGTTTCTTCAAAGTTAACAAGATTAATTAATTAGCAAGATTAAATGAGGTACAGTATTGAAATCACCTAAACATGCTTAGGATGTGGTATGTGTTCAGTTAATGCTAGTTTTCATTATTACTATTATTATTTTTGATATTACTTTGCAACAGGGCTAAATGGTGGCTTTCTTCAATGTCGAGGTGCTCACTGTCTGAATATAGCAAACAAATATGTAGACATAAAAACTGTATTCTATTTGAGGGGCCATGCTATTAAAAATGACAAATAACTATCAAGTGTATATCATTTGTCAGGTATTGTTCCAAGTGTTTTACATACATAATAGTATTTAATTCTTACAAAAACTCCATGAGGCAGACAGTGCAATATGCTAAATGGTATGTAAATGAAGAAACACAAGAGCTCAGGTTGAATTATGTGTCTAAGGCCACACGGATAGTGACTAACAGAGTAGTATGTGAGCTGAGGTTGTCTAACACAGCTGCCATGCTTTAAACCACTAGTTTACTGTGCTTCCCTGGTAAATAAGGATGTGATAATTTTGAAATCAGAGGGTTTCAAGAGGGCACAACATCTGTGCTAGGCCCTGACAGCTGAGCTACTCACTTTGTTTCTAGAAACACTTCAACTTAAACCATTCCAGATAGAAGTATGTCCTCAAACTTTATTCAAAGCTAGAATGCCTCTTTCAATAATCTCCCTATATTTTAACAACCAGTCACCTATGCTGCAAGCTTCTTCTATATACTAAATATTATGTTGGAATTAGGGCCAGAGTAAATGGATATCATCCCCCACCAGTAGTGTAAGGATAAATTCTGACTGTGCAAGCAAAGGTATCCCCCAAAGACTGCTGATTCTAAAAACAATTTTCTGCTGATTCATAAACAGAGGGAGTAGAATAATTTGAAGGCTGGTATTAATCTCTCTTTCCATCTACCCATGTAAGTTCCCTTGATGCTCTACAAGGTCAATAACAAAACAATGGCAACAATGTTACTTTGATTGAAAGCCGTGCTGATTGTTAAGGTAAGTATTACAGTTGACACAAGTAGTACCTTATAAATATCTTCAAGATATTTAGAAAGATGGCAACACCATGAGGAATATGTAATTGATCATACCTTCTTAAAGATGAGGACACTGAGGCATGGGACGATTTATAGTTATTCAAGATCACGTAACTACAAATGTCACGATCATAGTCACGGGCAGAGAAACCATTACTCAGGTCACTGCTGTGGTTACAGATCCGTCTCAGCATCCTCGTGTCAGATTGTGCTTTGTGACAAGATGTACAGTTTAGAACTTTTATTTGCCACATCTCACTTCCTCCTGAGCCCAGTGTTTGAGGTGGGAGTAGAGAAAAGATCTCTAGCTAGTGGCCAAATCCCACAGTCTCACCTGAACAGAGAGCCTGTACACTCCAGCAGAGTACAAAATATGTACAAAGCTTTTTTCAGTAGTCACTGGGTCCTCAAAGATGCTGGGTCATCTTCCTGCATTCTGTAAAAAACAAAAACAAAAACAAAAAACTTCCTTCACTAGGTGCCAGCCTTTGCAGCAGTGTAGCCTGGCCGAAGGATTCCAGAGGTGAGGCAGCATGTCCCATTTCAGGAAGCTCAAGTGTAACTGTGTTTCTTATCACTTACTACCAGTGGTGCACAGCTGGTTCACTCTCCATTCATCTGAAAAATCACAGTTAATATTTACCAGTACTAACATTACCAAAACGTAATTCTTTACATTTATGGGCATGAAGACTTTTCCTAACTTAGTGAACAGTCTGGTGACCCCTTCAGTTGAGTGTCCTTGACTGGTACATTGAGCCAGAAAAAAGAGAGAGAGAAGAACTGAATATCCTTCAGCAGTATGTGGTGTGGAAGCTATTAGGGCTGGTCACTAGGTATTTCTTCTGCTTCTTGTTCTCTGAGTCACATCCTAGTGGTGTGCTTCTTCAGTTCGGAAAAGCTGGACATTGTTGTGGATCATGGAATGTGAACAGAAGCATTCTCTGTTTCCCCTGGGGGGAATATTTTACAAGACAATTCCTCCTTTATTATGGCCGCTCTCCATTTCTGCAGTGACAATAGAAGCCCGTCTTTGGGTGTTATCTGCAACCACCTGGGTCCCGAGAGACAGCAGTGAGTAGAGCGCTGTTGCCAATCCACGCTGGACCTGCGTGACAGTATTGAGATTTAAGGGTTGCCATCATCATCACCGTCATACTCATGTGATATGACACATCATGTAGGTGCTTTTGGCAACATTTGACAAGTTGCTACAAGAAAAGAATGAGTTCAGAAAATAACTAAATAGAAGAAAGTAGAGATTTAGTAACACTCAAGAGGTTTAGTAACTTGCAGGATTAAAAGAGGAAGCTGTTTTTCAACCCCATCTTTAAAAAACATATGTAATGCTAAGTGAAATAAGTCAAGCAGAGAAAGACAATTGTCATGTGGTTTCTCTCATCTGTGGAACGTAAGAACTAGGAAGATCGGTAGGAGAAGAAAGGGATAAAGAAAGGGGGGGGTAATCAGAAGGGGGAATGAAGCATGAGAGACTATGGACTCTGAGAAACAAACTGAGGGCTTTGGAGGGGAGGGGGGTGGGGGAATGGGATAGGCTGGTGATGGGTAGTAAGGAGGGCACGTATTGCATGGTGCACTGGGTGTTATACGCAACTAATGAATCATCGAACTTTACATCAAAAACCAGGGATGTACTGTGTGGTGACTAACATAATAAAAAAAAAATTTTTTTAATTTAAAAAAAACATATGTATCATTGAGAACGTCATTGACTATAACAAACACCAAAGAAAATTTGCAGCAAGGGTCAGGTGAAAGGGATGGCCATTACAACCACCGTTAAAACTTCTTGAGTCCATTAAGGTGTTTCAGAGGAAAGGTACAATTAAGTTCGGTATCCAGTAAATGCATTCAATTTCAAAAAAGTGGCTGGGGGGAGGAAAAGAGGGAGAGAAATCTTGGCTTGCCCATGAATCCCTTGTAGGTTGTTGTAATTAAAGTGGCAGGGAGGAGATGGAGAGGATGCAAGCAAACAAAAATATATCAAATCTAAGAAATATATCTAGCAAAGAATAGGAAGAGTGGTATTGGCATATAGAAATGTCTGGGTTCAGAGATATGAAGTCTACTAGCATTTTAAGTGAGTGGCGCTGCAAGTAAATCACAGTCTATGACTATCTGAGATTTAAAATTATACTAGGATTCTCAAATTCCTAAGCAGCAAAGAGACTGAGAAAGATGCTCAACCACAGAATAGGGCATATTCTCCAATTCTCACTTTTTGGTGTGGCCAAGGAGGTTAATGGAAACGGAAGAATCCCATTTCTATTAACAGGAAATGGACCATGACAGCATCATGGGCCACATAAAGCAAAGGAATAGAGGCCCCACCCAGGGAACAGAATGGAACACTAACCTGGGAACCTTTTCTACTCCCTGAGGAAACCTTGTCACATCTCTCCAGTAGGATTTCATAGTTGTGATAGACCACCTATTGTGTCTCCACTATTGATGATTGAATGTATTTATCATGGCAATCCTGTGCAGGTTATTTTATTGGATATTGGATTACAAAATGTCTTTTCAGTTCAGTTTTGTAGTTCAGATCTCTGAACCAAAAGGAATCACCTCTAGACTTGATGAAGGAAGAGCAGGGAACTATTCAGGGGTCTGGACTCCAAGCTGATTAGTGAGTGGATGACTTGCCTCAAGTTCTTGAGTTGAGCTCTTAAATTCTCTTTTTTGGTGGTATGGGAATGGATGTTTTATAAGCAGGAAGGAGAAATTTTATATATATAAATATATATATTATATATAATATGTAATATGTAAAACATTTGTAACATGTAAAACACTCATACATAACTTTAATATTTACCGATACCTGCATTACCAGAGCATAATTCTTTACATTTATAGGCATGAAGACTTCTCCTAACTTAGTGATGTAAATACAATATATATATATATGCTTTGTATATTGCAAATATATATATATGTATGTGTGTGTGTGTATATATATATATATATATATATGTTAGAAAAGCAGACTGTAGTAATTATTAAGTCTGTTAAAAAACAATTCCAGATTTATCCCTTCCTGGCACATGGGAAAATTGTACTAAATTGTACTTCCCTACCTTCTTTGAGTTAGACATTGTCACATAACTGGATTTGACCCCCCAAAATGTAAACAGATAAGCCGTGTGTCATTCTGAGGTGGAAGTATTTAATTATCAGGGCAGTGTCAGACACTGAAGTGTTTGGTAATCCCGGAAGCATATGTAGGGATGTGTCCTCCATCAGCCAGGGTCCCTAATTGACTATAATGACAGAGCACTCTGCTGCCCTGCATGGACATGTAGTGAGAGAAAGAAAAAAACCTCTGTTATTTTCAGCCTCTGAAACTCAGGGTTTGTTTATTGCTCAGTATAACATATCTATCCTGGCTCTATCACAGGCGTGAGTTGATGTTGTCTAACTACAACTGTAGAATGCCTTTTCTTTGACGAATAAGGTAGGGCTCATCTGGCTGATCAGTATGGCGTATCATCTGAGCCTGAACCCTGGACTGGCAGCCACGCTTTGAGGTTATGACCAATCCCATCATGAAGATGAGGATTGTAACACTTAGCTCCTTCCTTGTCCCTGGAACTGCCCTTCCTTTTGAGTGATTTACATTTCATAAAGAAAAAGCCAGAGACCAGAACTCAGCACAATTTTATCCTCTCTCTCTCTTCCACGTCCCATCTCTTTGATGAAGTACATACAAATTCACATCACTACTTCTTTGTTTCCTCATCCTTTAAGTGAGTAATGAGACCAGACCCAACCATCCCATCATGGTGCTATTCCAAGTACCAGTCACAGATGTAAACTTACTCATAAAGGCTAGATCTGTTGGATGAAGGGACATGTATCCTCCGACACATTAACATGTATCCCCTGACACATTAACATGTATCCCAAATTTCACCTACTCTAAATTTCATGAAAGAAGAAATTATAATGATGTACTATATGTTACCTAACTGAGCATAATAAAAACAAACAAACAAAAAACAGGAGCCATTATAAAAAAAAGAAAGAAAGAAATTAGCTCCTCCTCAAGAAAAAAGATGTTATGTGAATATAACCAATAAGAAGACTTATTTCATCACACAAGCTAAGACGTTTTTTGGTTTTAGCTTAAATGTAAAGCTTCTTCAATGGCATGTCTTATTTTTAGTCTTCCCACGTAGTCAAATAAAGGTAATGCACACTGTGGGTGGCAGTTGCTTAATAATTCAGCTTACTGTTATCGAGGACCGCTACGTACTTGGTGTTGTGCTGGGGATACACAGGGAAGGCCTCCTTAGGAGAGTGACATTTAAGTGAGAGTTTATGAGTGAGGAACTTACCCAAGTGGGGAAAGGAGCATTCCAAGTAGAGAAAATAGGCTTTGTGAAACTCTGAACTACAAAAAGTTCAACTCGTTTGGGAGTCTGAAATAGAGCCACTGGGGATGATGTGACAGGAACAAATGCTAGAGTGGTTGGGGTGAAGACACAGGCAGAGGTCTGCATATCCCCCACACTGTAAATGTTGCCACAAACTTTTGAACTGTATTTAAAGGACAATGGAGAGCCATTTAGGAGTTACCGATGATCTTATACCGCCCAAGTTCCACTCTTTTGAAAATTATTGAATCTTAGAAATTAAAAGGCTGATGCCTCTGCTCCATCCTGCCTATTATGCAAGACTCATTTCTATAGCTGATTGGAATTCACAGAAATCTGTCTCTTTTACCAGCTTTATTTAGGGTCTGGTGCATGTCAGGTGCTCTGCAAAAAAGCTAGAGGTATAGGTATACCCCTTAGGTTGTAATGGTCATGTGGTGTACAATGAGGGTAAAAATGTAAAAAAGAAAAAGAAAAATCCCTATATTTTCATGCACTTCTTTATCAATAATGTTGCTTTCTCTAAGTGGGATAAAGCAAAATTGTGAATTTTAAAATTAACAAGTTAAAATGTGTTTAATAAATAATCCATGGGAGTCAAAGGGATAAATACATTGAGCTCCTTAGAGAATGATAGAAATGGGATAGATGACAAAATATAAGGAATAGCCCTCATGATTCTACTGACAAAATTCCTTTAAAAGCCCATGAACAGAAAGTAGAGTAGAATAGGAGAGCCGAAAGCTTGCTGCAGTTGCAGAATTTTAAAAGATTTATTTAACATTCTCTGGGCATAGCTCTAAAATATTCATGCATGTTGGACATAATTATGTCATTTTATTGTCCACTGTGTGTCAATGAAATGTCATTTTTTCACTGCAGCTTATATCACTTCTCTGGCAATTGGGAAATGCAAATGATTATAAACAGAGAAGTCTTATGTGGTGGAGAATTTGTTTTATGAATCTTATAGGGAAACTTTTAAATCTGAAAGCTGTACTCAGGAAATGATTGAGATCCAAACAGGCACATTTCTCTATCCAAAACACAGAGTGGTCCCTTTACAGCAGTCACATTTAAAGGAACATTGAACTAATGATTAAAGGGGTCAGGAAACATCCTAGTGAAGATTGAACAGCAACTAAGCTGCTATTTCCAATCTAGAAATGACTATTGTTCTGTGTTGTTTCAGAAGACTCCATTTTAGTGTGAATGGGTAGAAGTTGCGAAGCAGGTGATTCTGTTCCAATTCAAGAAAACATCCTATGGAATTCGGCTTTTCGTGAGACGCCATTAGCGCTGTTATACATGGTGTATCAGCAGAGGGACCCTGCAGAAAAGCTTTATCCCCTCTGCAGGAGGAGACACTAGAAACCCTCCAGGGCATAGTTTGGCGTTCTAGAAATGCCTGAGCTTTGATGTCAACCAGATTGGGATTCAAATCTCAATATTCCCAGCTCGCTCGCTGGCTGACTAGCTGTTACGGTTCACTTAACTCTTCTGAGCTTGGTCTTTCCTCATCTGAAAATAGGAGAGAATCCACTCAGACTTGTAGTTAAAATTAAATGAGAGGGTGCATGTAAAACTCCTAACAGATATCCATCCAATAACAAGTGCTTTATAAAAGTTATTGGGAAAATGAGGCTCATAGGCATGAGCTACAATTCCTATCGCATAGTATGTGTTCAACAAATGTTAGATCCCTCTATCTTTCCATATCCGTAATGATAATGTGGCTCTAATTTCTGAAGGTTCCTACTGTCATATATACTTTTTGCATCTAGAATATGAATTCAGGGGAGACTTTCTGGTTTAATGCTCAAATCCTGCCTGTTTTTGCAGCTCCATCTGTGCTCACTTCTGAAGGTAGTGAGGCTCTTTGCCATGCCTTATACGTGCTTCTTTTGCTCCGCCTTCAAAATTGCAGGTTTTTCTCAAGAAAAAAAAAAGATGAAAATGCAACATTCTTCTTGACCCTTGCCTCAATTTAAGTGAAAACCCAAACTCTAACGATGTTAAATCCAAAAAGAGCTTCAGATTAGTCAGTCTAATTTCTTTTCATTTGGTGGTGGCAAGAGGGGCAGGTGCATTTTGATAGCATTGATTTTATTCCCTTTGTTGTAAAGAAATCCAGTTTCAGTAATGTGCTACCAATGGCTGCCAAATATGACACATGGAACTGAAAACTACCTCATGCGGCAATCAGCTTTACAATTCCCCACATTGATTTATTTTCTCTGTCCTATCTTTCTTCATTCTCTTTTGCTTGTCATTGCCTTTCCTAAGAAGTCTAAGTAGGCTTTTGTACCGCAAATGGCAATGTACCAGTTAACTCTGAGCATTAAGTCAAAGCATTAACTCTGAGTCGTGTCAAACATATCTATTAACCAAAGTTTTGAGAACACTCCTTTCCTCTACTCTTGTCAGAGCAAACCTTCTGTAGGGGAGGCTTTAAATTATCCAGCTTGACCTATAACTTGCTTGATTTATTAGTTAGAATGAGCTAGGTTATGCTGTGTAACAAGCAACACCAACATTCCAATGAACAAAACAAAAGGTTTAATTATCTCTTATATTGCATGTCCAATGAGGGTTGACAGAGGGCCTTTGCACACTGTAGACTCTCAGAGGACCAACCTCATGTTGAAACTTGAAGACAAAGTAATATGAAAATAATGGATCTTCATAAATAGAGATCAATGCATCACTGTTACTACTGACAAAAACTGGGTTGAGGTATGTTAATTAAATGTAGATTAAATTCACATTTAAAAGACAGTGTTCTCAGGGTGCCTGGGTGGCTCAGTTGGTTAAGTGTCTGACTCTTGATCTCAGCTTGGGTCTTGACCTCAGTGTTGTGAGTTCAGGCCCTGCATTGAGCTTCTTGCTGTGTGTAAGCCTATTTCAAACAAACAAACAAAAAAACAAACACCAGTGTTCTTTTTCACATTTAACCGTGACTTATCTCAGGTATTCAGATCATCTCCCAGCCAAAGGCAAATAAAATAGTGTCCATGAGGTGCTACCTTGCAATAAAATGTTGTATAGCCCTTATGAGATGAGGATAACACTAACAGTTATACATTATGGGGGACAAAATTCCAGACTCTGTGAACCAATTTTCATGTAATTTCTCATTTAGTCCTTAACATGTAGATACCATACTTCTTTCCATTCTTCAGAAAAAGGAAACTTTCTCAGAGGAAGAGTCATTAGTTCAACATTAGAGACTTAGTAAGTTTTAGAGTCTGGTAGTAAATAAATACATGCATTATTGATAAGAACACATATTAAAATAATACTAATGGCTTAGATACATGTGGGTATTTAAAATTTATGAAGTGATATTACTTTCATCTTCCCATCTGAGTGGGATTCTGTACAACTGTGGGAGGTGAACAGGGCAGGGAATGTTGTATTCATTTCACAGAACGGAAAATCAGAACTAAGATTAATGTAGCACTTTGCAGTTTACAGAGCATGGTCTCATACATCACCTCACTTAATCCGCACAACCTGAGGAGAAGTTGATGCAGAAAGGACAAGAAAGGATAGGAGGGAGAAGGATGGTGGAGAGCTGTAACACTTTTTGTTGGAGAACTCAAATCTTCTTGGGGAGTTTAAGTGAATTACCTTCTTACTGAAGAGGAACCTCCATTCCCATGGAATCATGTGTCCATAATAGAACTTTCACTTCAATAAATCATGGTCTATCTTTATCCTCCTTACCCCTTCAGGGAGGAGTGGCTTATTTAATTGGTGAAATTTAGAGAAGACATTGAAAACACTTACTTTTTGTCCTTCCTAAAATTATTACTGGATCTGTCTACATGTTGGCCTGCCCTCTTGTATGTGGTGAGCTTGCCATTGCAAATTCTTCTGTAGGGAAGGCTTGGAGTTTTTCAGTTTAGTTATGACTGGTTAGATTTATCAGTCAGAATTGGCTAGATATGCTGGGTAACGAACACCACCAATGTTTCAGTGAGTTAAAGAAAAAGTTTGCTTCCTGCTTATACTGTATAACAGGGTGAGCTGAAGCACAGCCTGATGGAGACTTAATCTCAGTGTTCTCTACTATGATTACCAAGGTGGAAAATGAAATGTGTCAAATCACACAGTGTCTCATAAAGCCTCCATCTTTAAGTGACTCATGGCACTCCCCTTCATAGTTCATTGGTCAAAGTAAGTCACCTTGGCATGCTAATTCAAAGTGGGGGGAAAAAATCAGTCCTCCCATGTGCCTAGAGAAGTAAAGTACTACATGTTTGGTGAATTACACAATGACTGCCACAGTGGATCAGTTTAGGGTACAACTCGGTCTTTCTTAGTATATTCCTATTCAGTTATGCAGCCTCACCACAATCAATTTTAGAACATTTTCTTCACCCCCAAAAGGAACTCACACCCATTTGTCATCAATCTGTACACTTTTAAGAAAAACTAATCATAAAAAAGAAGAAAGTGAAACATTATATGTTATGTGTATAACATTTTCGATTTATAAACAATAAAATATATATTAAGAAGGAGGAAGCATCCAGTTTCTTTGAGTTAGAGAAGCAATTTCTAGGTCCTCAGGTGAGAGTAAAGAGTGGGGTGTGTGTGCTCCTTTGTGTATGGTTTTTCCGTAGATTACATGTCTTCTGGCCTTTTGTCATTTTGAGCCTCCAGGTTGTGCTCCGCTTCTCTTTTCTCCTAAAACAGTACTTTGTACTCATATTTTGCTTCTAATCTCCATGTTCTTATTTTTTTCCTCTTTATCTCACTGCAATACTAAATTATTAGCATGACAGTTTAAATGCATTTACACAATACCTAATAGTAAAATTAACATTAATACCATCACCCTATATATGTGCAATTACCTGTATTTATACAAAGTGCCGTCACAAAACTTGGCTCATTTTAACTTCACAGTAAGTCTGTAAGATACCTATAATTATCTGAATTTTATAAATGAGAAAATAACAGTCATAGAGGTAAGACCTAAAAGCAGGTTTACTGATTCCATGTGCAAGGGTCTTCCTTGTAGTGCTCTTAGTGTATTTTTCCTTGTAGAATTGCTAAAGAAATAGGCAAGACTGATCAGCAATAGTATCCATCTGCCTCCCAGTGTTAAATTGACTGGGGTTTTTCACTGTTTATCATTAAATCCAAAGTGATTGACTGATGGGGGATCATAGGTTCTTTTGCTCAGGAATACTAAGGGAAACTCTGAGAGTAGAAATGGTGTAGTCAGACAAGAGCCAAGGATCCTGAGAAACCTCACATCAATGCACATAAATGAGATACTGGTGAGAACATTAAGTCAGGTGGGTCAGGCACTAGGAAAGCAGGGGTCCAAAGAGAAAATGGATGTAAGGAATGGTAACATGCCAGAAAGGTGGTCAGAATTATAGAAATTTTCCTGAAGTCAGAAAGTGGGACAAGGCAGGAGAGATAAGAGGTAAGACACTAGGGAGACAGCAATTCTAAGACAAACTCCAGAAGCACAGTGTCATTTGAGCCATGAGCATGGGTTTCTAGTTAGAAGTGTGTGTGTGTGTGTGTGTGTGTGTGTGTGTGTGTATACATACATTTTTTTTTAAAATACAACTTTGATGTTTTAGCTACCTGACTTTGGCAAGTTTCTCAACCTCTCTGAGTCCCAGTTTCTTTATTGTTAAGATGGGAATAAGAATATTTATCTCAAAGTTGTATTGTGTTCCATGACCACATCAACTGGCTCTTCTAGCTACCTGAGTCTATAGCTTTCTACAGTTCACATTAAGTGTCATCACATTTACCCACCTCTATAATATAAGTTGGTAGTGACTGTGTCTTACTGATTATTGCTGCATCTGCAGCACTTACTGGCAAATAAAAATCATTAAAGAAATTTTTTATAATATGGTTTTGATTAAAATAACATGGATGAAGTACACGGTATATAGTAGGCTGTTGACAAATGTTAGATTTATTTTCCTCTAGGGGCACCTGGGTGGATCAGTCAGTTAAGCATCTCCCTTCAGCTCAGGACATGATCTCAGGGTCCTGGGATCAAGTCCCGCATCAGGCTCCCTGCTGAGCCGGGAGCCTGCTTCTCCCTCTGCCTCTGCATGGCTGGCTTGTGCTTTCTCTCTCTTCCTCACTCTCTCTCTCCCAAATAAATAAGTAAATCTTTAAAACAAAAAAAAAAAAAAGAAAAAGAAATTTATTTTCCTCTAGAGAAGATTTCAACAAACTTTTTCTATAAAAGTTCAGGTAGTAAATAGGTTAGACTTTGTAGTCCATACAGTCTCTGTCAAAAACCATCAACTCTGGTGTTATGGTATGAAAACAGCCATAGATAATAGATAATAGATAATATGTAAATTATCTGCAAAAATAGGTGGAGGGCCAGATTTGGTCCTACAGCTTAGTTACCCACCCCTGCTGCAGAGGATACATTTATATATTACCTTCTGTAGCAAGGGCTACTTTTAAAGCTTCTGAGTAGAAGGCATTGCCAGGGGGCGCCTGGGTGGCTCAGTCATTAAGCATCTGCCTTCAGCTCAGGTCACAACCCCAGGGTCCTGGGATTGAGCCCCGCATCGGACTCCCTGCTCAGCAGGAAACCTGCTTCTCCCTCTCACATTCCCCCTGCTTGTGTTCCCTTTCTCGCTGTCTCTCTCTGTCAAATAAATAAATAAAATCTTTTAAAAAAAGAGAAGGCATTGCCCCGAAAATAAGTTTAATACAGATCAAAAAAAGTGAGCAAGAAATGACAACCTAAACTAATAGAGCTAAGCATTTACTCTATCTGCACACTCTCCATCCTCCTCCTCCATATTAATGTGCTTTACACTCTTAATTTCCACAGAAAAACTTTTTCTTCATTGGTAGCACCAGTGGACACCTGAGCTTGATTCAGGTCGAACTGTTCTGGATAAATAAAATACATGTGGGTTTATAAATTTCAACTCTATTATGTCTAATTGCCATGAACACTTAGTATTTTTATTGAAAATAAATTGGTGTTGGGGTAAACATTCTCAAAATGCTCCCCATTTTCATCTTAGTCACAAATGTCTTTTGCTTCAGTTACAAGTAAAAAGTTTCCATTTGTCATGTTAATAGCTCTTTCATTACTTTTTTTTTCCTTCCCTTTCTTGAGTCTCTGGATCCAGTTGCAAGCCATCTTGAAACATACAAGTGGGCAAAGTGACAGAGATACCAGTATCTATACCTTTTGCCTTCTGCAACGATATAATAAAACAATGGCAATGTGCTGATTACCTGTTATGTGCCAGTATCCATGACAGGGAATTTAGATACATTTTCTGATGCAATCCTTCTAAGATGAGCAGTCATTCCCATTCCACATGGCAGAAAGTGGTGACTCAAGAGGTAGCTTACTGAAAAGCTATAGGACTGGAAGCCAGATTTTCAAATACCAATCTTTTTACTTAAAAAAAATTAATCACATCTTTTCAACTGTACTCCAGGTAGTCTATTTTAGTACACAGTATATCATCAGAAAATAACAGCAATCCTCAGCTTTTATATGCATAGTCCTTTGAGATATTTTAAGTTTTACCCCATTTAATCATTACACAAACCTTATAAATTGAATGCCACAACAGAAATGCAGAGTCTTGGACACATCCCAGACATACTGAATTAAAATCTACATTTTGACAAAATCCCTAGGTAATCTGTGTTCACATTAAAATTCAAGAAGCACAGAGTTAGATAACATCATTCCTCTTTTACAGATAAAATCCTGAAAAACAGAATTTTTTTTTAAAGATTTTATTTATTTATTTGACACAGAGACAGCCAGCGAGAGAGGGAACACAAGCAGGGGGAGTGGGAGAGGAAGAAGCAGGCTCCCAGTGGAGCAGGGAGCCCAATGCGGGGCTCGATCCCAGAATGCTGGGATCACGCCCTCAGCTAAAGGCAGACGCTTAATGACTGAGCCACCCAGGTGCCCCTGAAAAACAAAATTTTTGAAAAATAAAATTTCTGGATTCAGATTATAAAGGTCTACTTACATTTTTTTCAAGGAATTAAGACAGGAATGCATAGAAAATGTACAGAAGGTGGGGCACCTGGGTGACTTGGTTGAGTGACTGACCCTTGATTTGGGCTCAGGTCATGATCTCAGGGAGGTAAGATCTAGCCCTATGTCGGGCTCCTTGCTCGGCTCAGAGTCCACTTGTCCCTCTCCTTCTGCTCCTCCCCACCCCCTCTCTCAAATAAATAAAACCTTTTAAAAAATGTACAGGAAGTGCTAATTATCACCAGCTCTCTGCTTCATACATCTTCCTGTAGCCTCAGAAGATATTGGGGGAGGGAATATCTGAAGTTCCTTAATAGAAGTCTCACCTACAACAAAGGGAACACTAAGAACTTAAATCTACTACTGCCACCCAAGGGGGAAAAAAAATCTCCCAAGGGGAGCTGTGGCCACAGGAAAATTCTGTTACACATGAATGCCAGCATCCATTTTTCAAGATAACCATTATTTCATATACCAAGTATCCACTTGATTAAAAATAGTTAGAACTCCTTCACATGAGGAACATACTTATATATTCGGGAAGAATCTTTCTCTGAAGACTGTTTTTCTACCACAAGATCATAATAGAGGTGAAATAAATCATCTAGAGGAGAAGATTAATACCCAGAATTTTCTCTGGCCTTCTCTCTACTTTGATATTGTGTTTTTTCCATCCTGTCTTGTTTTTTTCTTCTCTGTCTTCTCCCACCCTCCTCACTGTTCCCCTGTGTACACAGAATGTTATCTCATCCCTCCCCTGTGTGGTACCCACCCAAACCACAATGCCGTTTCCTTACAATAATGCAGTCTGAAACTCTAAAAAGAGGAGAAATAATAAAAGATTTCTGAGCAGTTAAAAACCGGTATCTCAATATCTATGCAGTAATGTCCACACATTTTCTTCCTAAGAAAGAAGATCGCAGGTCCTATTTATTCTCAGTTTGCGTTTAAGTAAAACGGACATATTCATGTCTCTTTTTTTATTTTATTTTTATAGAAGATAAGTAGTTTCCGCACATTTTTAAGGGCAGTCTTAGCCAAAGACACAATGAAAACAGTAAGAGAGACAGTTCAGGGTATGTAACTGACAGAAAAGAGTAAGAAATGACACAAAACAAATCGAACCAGGGAACAATAGCAGAATGTACAGTGTGCTAAACCTTCTAGAGGGAGGTTGAAATGATCAGCATGCACGTGAATGTTATAATGAAGATTCTGTCTCATGAAGTAGTTGTTCAATTATGTGCAAATATGTTACAATTAGTTTTTGGAAAAGGATATTAGTAAAATAACTTACAGAAGCTACTATCCAAAGTGTCAAATTAAAATTTAAAAACCATTTTTTGGTCCTTAGATACTTATATTTTAGTTCTTTGCAGAATAACAGAAATTTATTTTTTGGAGAAGAATAAATTTATAGGGAACAATGTCTTCTAGTCCTCAGACATGTTGAATAAGATTATCATCTCCTTTCTTGAGTACTCTAGCATTTTCAAAGTCTTTCTAAATTATATAATTTACCATCAGAGGAACCATTTGTGATTGAAGAATAGATAACAATGTACCCATTTTACAGTTGGTGAAAGTGAGGTTAAGAAAGTAAGTTGGAAAATGTAAAAACGCTAAACACATGGCTGCTATTACTACCTAATACTTACCCAAACTACTACTTACCATATCAACAATCTATCTAGTTTTACTTTTCCAGTTTCCTTCAATAAATCTGTCAAATGCAAGCACTTTTTTTTTGAAATGTGGTTGGATGATAATAATTGCATTAATATTACTGATATATTACTTAATAATATAGCATATGCAGATATTTATAATGAGGTGAATTTATTTAATTCTTGTGTTCTGTAGTTTGGCAAAGATTTGAGGGGGGTGCAAAGGACTGTTCATTAAGTATAGTCAGTCAACCGTGGGTATTGGGTATGGGGATAAATGAATGAGCAAGCTAAAGCTTCTGGCCTCTAGTACCTGACACCGTAGATTAGTATTTCTCAACAGGGTGTGATTTTATGCCCCAGTGAACATTTGGCAATATGTGGAGTCACTTATGATAATCATAAGTGGGAGTGGTGGGGTAACGTTGGTGCTTCTGGCATCTAGTGAGTAAAAACCAGGGAAACTGTTAACATCTTACAATGTACAACACAGCCCCCCCACACACACACACAACAAAGAATTATCAGTAGTACCCAAGATGAGAAATTCTGGCTTATATTGAAAAGGCAAATATTTACAGAACAATGTACATAGATCTAGAACTGACCACTGTAAGAACCTAAAGAAATGACTTAATCTGGTTGGGCAGTATAGGGAAAGTTTGATGGGGACAGTGTCTGTGGACTTTCTGAAAGAGTGGTTATAAATTAGGTGAACAGAGAAGAATGTATGCTAAAGAGCCTGGATCTAACCTGGGGACCAGTATTTCTTGAAAGTGCTTTCCAGGAAAGACTAGAGTGTATGGGGCAGTAAAGGTTCAGAGAGAGGCATTATACACACATGCACACACATATACACATGAATTTCTGTGGCCAAAGATTGAACAAAGCTAACTTAACCAAAGTTAAAATTCTTCTCTACAAGGCTTCTTAGAGCCTTTATAAGAGGGGGACACAGAATTCAGCATTTTAAAAATACATTTAACTAGATAGATAGATACATATAGACAGATACAGATATTCCCTCTCTCTATGTACATATATTTATATACATATATAAATGCATCTCTTGTGATTAGTGTTGCATGGATCACTGCTTTGAAAAATATCATTTTAGATAATAGGAGGTAATTTAAGGAGTTTTAGCAAGGGAAGTGGTCTGAGCACATTTTTGGTTTTGGAGGATATAAGTGATAACTGTGAGGAGCAGAACTGGGGAAAAAGTAGGGTAGGAAAGAAAAATGGGTGACAAGGATATCCAAAAATTATCACACTAGTTAATGGACAATTAATGGAGTCCTGTATTAAGGCTGTACTCAGAAGATGGTTTGTAAGTGCTGGAATTTGTAGCCTAAGTGAAATGATAGCTGTCATCAGATGAGAGTAATACTCTTTTTCCTTATTTTTTTATTTAATCAACTTTTATTATGTTTTTTCTTATCATGGTAAGTGTACTCTTTAATCCCGTCCACCTATTTCACCCATCCCCCCATTCACCTATTCTCTGGTAACCATCAATTAGTTCTCGATAGTTAAGACTCTGTTTCTTGGCTTATCCTTCTCTCCCTCTCTCTTAACTTTGTTTTGTTTCTTAAATTCCATATATGAGTGAAATCATATGGTATTTGTCTTTCTCTGACTGGCTTATTTCTCTTAGAATTTTGCACTCTAGCTCCAGCCATGTTGTTGCAAATAGCAAGATTTTATTCTGTTTTATGGCTGAGTAATATTCCATTACATATTTATACCACATCTTCTTTATCCATTCACCTATTGATGGACACTTGGGCTGCATCCATAGTTTGGCTATTGTAAATAATGCTGCAATAAATATAGAGGTGCATGTATCTTTTTGAATTACTGTTTTTGTATTCTTTGGGTAAATACCCAGTAGTGCGATTCCTGGATCTTGGGGTAGTTCTATTTTTAATTTTTTGAGGAGCCTCCATACTGTTTTCCACAGTGGCTACACCAGTTTGCATTCCCACCAACAGTGCAGGAGGGTTCCTTTTTCTCCACAACCTCTCCAAAGTTGATTCATGTTTTTGATTTTAGCCCTTCTGATAGATGTGAGGTGATATCTCGTTGTAGTTTTGATTTGCATTTCCTTATTGATAGTGATGATGAACGTCTTTTCATGTGTCTGTGGGCCATCTGTATGTCTTTTTTGGAGAAATGTCTGTTCATGTCTTCTGCCCATGTTTTAATTGGATTGTTTTTGGGGTTATATATTTTGGATACTAACACTATCGGATATGCTATTTACAAATATCTTCTCCCATTCAGTGGGTTGCTAAAAGTTTTGTTGATGGTTTCCTTCACTATGCAGAAACTCTTTTATTTTGATGTAATCCCAATAGTTTATTTTTGCTTTTGTTTCCCTTCCCTCAGGAGACATACTTAGAAAGATGTTGATGTAGCTGATGTCAGAGAGATTACTGCCTGTGCTCCCTTCTAGGATTTTTATGATTTCAGGTCTCACAGGTATTTAATCTGTTTTGAGTTTATTTTTATGTATGATGAAGGAAAGTTGTCCAGTTTCATTCTTTTACATGTAGCTGTCCAGTTTTCCCAACACCATGTGTTGAAGAGACTGTCTTTTTCCCATTGGATATTCATTCCCCCTTTGTCAACAATTAATTGAGCATATAATTATGAGTTTATTTCTGGGTTTTCTATTCTATTCTGTTGATCTGTGTCTATTTTTATGCTAGTACCAGACTGTTTTAATTATTATCGCTTTGTATTATAACTTGGAAATCTGGAATTATGTTACCACCAGTTTTGTTTTTCTTTTTCAAGATTGCTTTGGCTATTCAAGGTCTTTTGTTGTTCCATACAAATTTTAGGATTGTTTTTCTAGTTCTGTGAAAAGTGCTGTTGGCATTTTGATAGGGATTTAGATTAAATCTGTAGATTGCTTTGGTTAGGAAAGACATTTTAACAATATTTTTTCTTCCAACCCATGAGCATGGAATGTCTTTCCATTTCCTTGTGTCATCTTGGATTTCTTTTATCACTGTTTTATAGTTTTCAGGGTACAGGTCTTTCACCTCCTTGGTTAAGTTTATTCCTAGATATTTTATTGTTTTTGGTGTAGTTGTAAATGGGATTTTTTTCTTAATTTCACTTTCTGCTACTTCATTATTACTGTATAGGAATGCAGCAGATTTCTGTGCATTGATTTTGTATCCTGTGACTTTACTGAATTTCATTTATCAGCTCTAGTTTTTTTGGTGGTGCCTTTAGGGTTTTCTGCATATAGTATCACATCATCTATAAAAAATGAAAGTTTTACTTCTTCCTTACTCATATGAATGCCTTTTATTACTTTCTCTTGTCTGATTGCTGTGGCAAGGACTTCTAATACTATACTGAGTAAAAGTAGTAGGAGTTCCTGTCTTGTTCTTGACCTTATAGTAAAAGCTCTCAGTTTTTCAGCATTAAATATAATGTTGGCTGTGGATTTTTCATATAAGGTCTTTATTATATTGAGGAATGTTCCCTCTAGCTCTACTTTGGAGAGGATTTTTATCATGAATGATGTACTTTGGCAAATGCTTTTTCTGCATCTATTGAAATGATCATATGGTTCTTATCCTTTCTCTTATTGATATAATGTATCATGTTGATTGTTTTTTGAATATTGATCCACCCTCGTATCCCAGGAATTAATCCCTCTTGATTGTGGTGTATGATTTTTTAATGTAGTGTTGGATTTGGTTTACTAATATTTTGTTGAAGATTTTTGCATCTGTGTTCATCGGGAATGTTGGCCTGTAGTTCTTTGTGTGTGTGCATGTGGTGTCTTTATCTGGTTTTGGTTTTGGGTAATACTGACCTCATAAAATGAATTTAGAAGTTTTCCTTCCTCTTCTTTTTTTTTTTGTGGAATAGTTTGAGAAAAATAGGTATTAACCTTTCTTTAAATGTTTGGTAAGATTCACCTGTGAAGCCATCTGGTCCTGGACTTTTGTTTTTGAGATGCATATTCTTTATGCCTTGTCACTTGCCCTTACTTTCTCTCTTAGTTTATTTTGTCTATGGCAGAATGTCCATCCATTAGCAGAACTATAGCATAAAAGACATACTCCTTAAATATGCACTAGGCTCGGGATTTCAGCCTGCAATGGACCTGCAGCAAAGACTCTACAAGGCACAGTTCTCATCCACTAAGCATCGGAGTGAAGCCATTATCCACAGAGTAAGGAAGTTTGCCTTTATAAACCGCAGCCTTGCATATCTGTGCAGTGCATGATCTTCAGCTTCTAGAGTCCCCTGAATGGTGGAAAGTTTGGCAGCTCATGCATCACTGAGCTCCTTGCTATATGAAGAGCTCCAAAGTTACTGAATAGTCCACACTGAACCATAAATTATAGGGTAGTTATTTCTTAGTTATTTAGCAGTTACAGTGCAATTAGTTCCACTTAATGTCAACTTTTGCCAATATGTCTTCCATTAGCCTGAAAATTATAGCTTGGTTCTATAACAGCCATAATGTTTGAGCAGCTTCCAGACTCCAGCTTGCATTTGGGAGGGGAAGGCAGAGAGGAAAATGCTGGGAAGACCAAGTTGATTTGTATGTGGACGTATGATCTTCATCCCCCGTTCAGAAACCATCCACTGACAACCTCACAGCCCCTTTCTGTGCCCCTTTCCATATCAGTGATAAAGCAGGTCAGAGGAATACAATGCCCACAGTTGAAAAGTGTGATATGGCCAGAGAAAGATAGAAATCTCTGTGTCAGTGCCAAAATTCTGGGGTCTGACAAGATGAAATCCAGGCTGTGCTACCCCCTGGGTATAGAGAAAGCTTGAATTAGGTCAGATTTGTTACGTGGTTCAGAGTTTACCAACATTCTGTTCCATTTGCTAGACCACTCTCGCACTGAAGGTACAGGGGAATTACACAAACCAGACATTCTTTCTTTGCTTTTATGCCAAATTTAGATAACCCATATATTTTTCACTTTACAGCATAAAATTTTAAAGAAACATGGTTCAGTATTTAACATATATACCTGGATTCATCCATACAATAGAGTGATGTTTCCCAAAGTAGTCTTTTTGGGGAACCTATTGGCTTAATCCTTCAGAATGCTTTTGGTCATTATTTTAAGAACCCAATCATAGCATCTATTCACTAGGCACTTATATGTGGCAGACATGATACTAATCATTTTGTTTGAGTTTCTCATTTCATCATCAGAACAACCCCATAAAGTTTGTATCCCACTACAGATTCCTTTTTTATAAATAAGGACTCTAAGTACCAGAGAAGATTAGTAACTTATCCATGGAGTAGTATTTGAACCCAAGTTTTCTGGAATCTAAAACCCATACTATCTATAATAAACTATTTATTAATATTTATTGAACAACCATGCAGTATGAGCCAAGAACTGTGAAAACACCATGATCCTAGTGTAGAAATGGAATGGTATGGAGGTTCCAAAACAATGTGCTTGCTTGTGCAAATGTGGGCATGCATGCAGTGCAATTTACAAAATGACTCTAAAATCGCTCACCAACAGCCCATCTGTTCTGAATGATGCCAGCCAGCTTTATTGTAAGCATGTGTGACTTCTGACATACAAGTCAAGAAGAGCCTGAACTTCTCTCTTCTGTTTTCCTTTCCTTGGGTGCCTCTTGGGACCCTTGTACCATCTTGCTTTGAATTATACTCATTACATTACAACTCATTATTGAATTACAACTCATTATTTATGTCTGCTGCCTTCCACTTACCTTCAAGGGCAGAAGCTGGATACTCTTCATCTCCATACCCCCTTGCCCACCACAACACAAGTACTAAGTAGGGCAATGCACATATGACAAAGGACCCAGGCTCTGCTAACCATAAGCACATTTTATAACTTTCATAAACCCTAGTTCCTTAATTGGAAAAGTGTCAATAATGACATTCACCTACTTCATAGGGGTTTTGTTGAAGTGTAGCTGATCCATCCATATAAAAGACTTAGAACACTATATGGCACAGAGTGAGTTCTCAATGCATTGTTCAAATTATCATTCACAATATTATCACTTTGATAGTGCTAATATTAACCTATTCATATATAAGGATAATGAATAAAGGGAAATTTTCTATATTCTTCAGTTGCCTAAAGAATTAGGATTAAATTAAACACAATACAAAAATGAACTAGGCTCTAGTGCATCCTGCACTCTTGCCCCCTTCTTTTTCACTTTTAGTAAAATATGTCTCAATGAATTG
Organism: Ailuropoda melanoleuca; assembly: GCF_002007445.2. Taxonomy (NCBI): domain Eukaryota; kingdom Metazoa; phylum Chordata; class Mammalia; order Carnivora; family Ursidae; genus Ailuropoda; species Ailuropoda melanoleuca. Next base: position 45,536,351 of record NC_048224.1, read on the forward strand.
TTTTCTACTAGAGCAAATGACATCAATAGTGCAGCTCACAGAACATATACCCCTAATGTCCATCTCTGCAAGTATCCAGGGCAGTGGTGATTGCCTTTTCCAGATTCAATCAGCAGATTTGCAGTAGGGATAGGGATTGCCCTCCTTGGGCTCCTCATTGAATTTCATTGTTATTAATAGCAGTGTTACAACTATGGTGGCCATGTTATATTCATTATCTCAGTGGCTCCAAAGACAGCCAATATGATAAAAAAATATTTTATTATTTCACCTGTTTATATTCATGTTCCCAGGTATCCAACCTGATAGCTCACGCTTTTTGACAGTCAATGAATATTTGTTGAATAAATGGAAGTTAAGTATAAAATAAGGTCTGTGTTAAGTGACAGAAAACACTGAATCAAGTAATCAGTCAACCAATGCTTATGATAGTTTTCCCCTAGAGAGGAAAGGTATTAGGGATAGGTATTGAGCTTTGGCAGTATTTTCAAACATTGTGTTGAAATTATTAAATACAATTGAGGAACACCTGAGTGGCTCAGTTGGTTAAGCATCCTACTCTTGGTTTCAGCTCAGGTGATGATCTCAGGGTCGTGAGATTGAGCCCCACATCAGGCTCTGTACTCAGCGCAGAGTCTGCTTGGGATTCTTTCTCCCTTCCTCTCCATTCCCATCTGTCCTTTCCCCCACTCAACTCTCTCTCTCTCTCAAATAAAATTTTTTTAATTATTAAATACAATATAAAATTTGTATTAAAATTAACCGTGGCCACAATTCTACTTATATGGTCTGATTCTATTTATATGTGACATCTAATGCTGTCTAATGCATAGAAAGAGGAAATAAAAGGTGGTTACCAGGGCTGGGGCTAGAAGAAAAAGGACAACTTTTGTTTAAAAGGTATAGAAGTTCAGTTTTGCAAGATGAAAAAGTTCTGGAGATGTGTTTAACAACAGTGTTAATATGACCCTACTGGACTGTACATTTAAAAATAATGTGAGGTGGCAAATTTTATGCTCTTTTTTACCACAATAAAAAATTAAGTATGACCTTTGAATAATTTAAAACATCATGATTAAATGCAAAAGGTAGGAATGCATCTCTTTCCACCATTGTTCTTGTCTTCTAATCCCACAGATCCTCTCCACAGAGACACCACTGTCGGTGATTTCTGGGTTTCCAACATTAGATTAATTCTATTATATTGTGTTTTTTACACTAAAGGCAGATCAGTCAGGGTTTGAGCAGAAAAGGAGAACCTGTACGATAAACACACACACACACAACACACACACACACACAACACACACACACACGTACATACTTATATGTATGTGTACAAATTTTTACATGAAATTGGCTAATACAGTTGTTGAGGCTGGCTAAGCAAGTCCAAAGTTTGTAGGACAGGCAGTCAGGGAGGAAAAATGAGAAGCAAACTGAACCCCACAACCATGAGCTAAAAATCCTAGTGCATAGGGAGTGGTCAAGAAGGAAGATTCAAGGAGAAGAACAATTAACATCTGCCCCAGCAGTTCTTGGGTCTATCTGCCTCAGGGGATCTTAGGACTCTTTCTGAAGACCTTCAAACTGATTAAATCAGGCCTACCCTGGATAATCTCCCTCTTGATTAACCCAAAGTCAACTGATGAGGGACTTTAATCGCACCTGTGAACTCCCTCCACCGCCGCATCAATATTAATGTTTGATTGAGTAACTGGGAGAGATTTGGATGTGCTACAAAATGACCACAGCTTCCTTTCTGCCCTCCAACTCTCCTGAGAGCATAACCCTTTAGCTGTCCCTAAAATATATGAATAGGGCATCCTGAGGGCTATAGTTCAGGCTAACCAAGCTGACACGTCAGAAGGCATCACAATGGTACCATCCTCTCCATGATTTTAACACTTGGTATTTTTTTAAATTTTATTTTATTTTAATTCAGTAAATTAATATAGAGTGTATTATTAGTTTCAGAGGTAGAGTTCAGTAATTCATCAGTTGCATATAACACCCATTGCTCATTACATCACGTGCCCTTCTTAAAGCCCATCACCCATCCAGCCCATCCCCCTTGGTCTTATATCAGAAAGATTTACCATATTGGTACATAAAAGCTCATTCTTTTTGGCAGCTGCAAGATATTTCAAGGCATGTGTGTAATATAATTACTTCTGCTGATTGACATCTAGGTTATTTCTGATCATTTTTTTCTCCCAGCAATGTTTCAGTGTTCATGTTGCATATACATACATCTCTTCTCACATGTGCCAGTATATTCGTGGAATATATTCTCAGGGTTGGGAATGCAAGGTCAATCATACATGCATTTTTAAATTGTGTCAAATGTTGCAAAATGTCTCTCCAGAGAAGGTGCAGCAGTGCCTTACCCTTCCACAAAATATTAGACATTTTTGTACTCAAGATGATCCTGCTTCTCTCTTTTGCCTGGACTCACCCAGCTCAGTACTGCCCTCTGCTACCCAAGGTAGAGGTGGTATCTCCGAAGTGTGGAGTTTTCCATGAATCTACATTTTCATCCTGAATTTAACCCCTTCTCTAAGAGTGATTAGAGCAAATTTTGAGACCAGTGTCATACTTTATAAGTCAGGCATGCTAGCTAATAGATGGTAAACTTTAGGAGAGCCACAGACATTTGGGCTGAGGAGACACCAAACCCCATAGCACATATCTATTCAGTTAGTCTACAAATTGTTCATGTAAACTTATGTATCCATATTTTAAATCTATAAGGCCACCTGTGCCCTATTTGATAAATTTTTTAAATTTAAAATTATTCAAGGCAGTTTTATTCGGGCAGATATCCTAATTGGAGAAGGATTGTACTGCTAATGGTGATTGTAGCTCAGATAGTAGATGTTAAGTGTTCAAAAAAGTTTTGACCTTAGGAAGTGTGGAGGACATGATGAACATGTGACAGGAAGAAGGAAGTCGTTTGGTTTTTGCTTGTATCTTTCACTTTTGTTTAAAGAGCTGTACCTGGATCTGGTCTTAATTTAACAGTTTTAACTTTTCAGGATGAACTCAGGGCCCTACTAATGATGTGACCTCTGTTCAGTGAAGTACAGGACAGGTTGTCAAAGATTCAAAAAAAAAAAAAATGCCTGTGCACTTTCAGGAGAGGGAGGATGAACTGGCTCAGATGTTTTGAGTTCACAGATCTGCAGCTGTTTGAAAACCCAGGGAATTGAATGGGAATAAAATTGTCCACATCAAACAAAAGCTGTCCGTGGCTTTTGTGCCCGGGCTGATCCTTTGGAGTATCAAAGAAATCCTTTCCCTCCATGGACAAAATAACCCCATACAAATCAATAAAGAAAGAGGCAGAGGGAAGAAAGTTTGCCAGATTCAAGCAAGTAGACAGAGCAAGGGTTGGGGAGGATTTGGGAGAAGGAGCACAGGGGGTACTGGAGGAGGAGGGGAGAAGGGGAGAGAAGGCTGATGCTATTAAAGGAACATGCCAGGGAGTGAAAATCGTGGGTGAAGATAGGAGTGAATGGAAGAGAGGGAGAGAAAAGAAAAATGGACAGGCTGATGGGATTGAGAAAATATGGGGGAAGGAACACACGAACTATTCAGTGATTTTTTTTTTACTGGGTATCTGTTGTAGAGGCTCCCCACACATCATGGTGTAGGTACCTCACTGGCCTCACTCTAGTCCTGGCCCTGGTACCTGATGATCGTACAGCACTGTCCCAGACCCCAGACACATAGGGATGATCAAGATGGGGGCCCCCATCCAAGTGGAGAGGATAGAAGGAAGGTCAAACAGGCAACGATAAGTCAGTGTGATAGGAACTAGAAGAGGAGCTATTTGGAGGGTGGTGAGAGCATATAATAGGGACACAACTTCATCCAGGAGGAACTGAGAACTGAGAGAGAGACTAGGAAAACGAAAAGAGGAAAGTAGGAGAAAAACTAGCATTTGGTTGTTGCTGTTGTGGATGCCACCAGTGAAGAGGATTGTGATTATTATAGCAGCCCGTTTTATTTTTCAGCACTGCATTTATTGTTGTCTCTTAAGACATAGATTTTCACAGATGTCATCTCATGTCAACACAGAAGTTTGCCCATACTTTTTTACTGACCCATTTTGAAGATGAGTAAATCATGTGTTTGAGGTTTAGGCAATTTCCTCAAGACCACAGAATGGAAACCCACCTGTGTCCATCTTACATTCAAGACCGTGGTCTTTCCGGGGCACTAAGTTGCTGTAGCAAGGAGCAGAGCGCAGGGATGGATGATGGTAGAGTGAGATACAGAAGGAGAATGTAAGACAGGATGTAGAGAATGAAGAGAAGAAGGAGACAGAGAAGGGACTACCCACCACAGATGAGAGAATGGGGTCGCATGCCGGGGAGGAAAGAGTACAGGGGAAGGACCTCTGATGAAGAAAGAAGGTAATCCTTAGAAAATGGAAGTTTCCTGGGGTGCCTGGGTAGCTCGTTTGGTTAAGCATCTGCCTTTGGCTCAGGTCATGATACCAGGGTCCTGGGATCAAGCCCCACATCAGGCTCCCTGCTCAGTGGGGAGTCTGCTTCTCCCTCTCTGTCTCCTTCTCCCTCTGTGTACTTGCTTGCTCTCTCTCTCAAATAAATAAATAAAATCTTTAAAAACAAAAAGAAAAGAAAAGAAATGGAAGTTTCCTGGATGAGGAAAGGTGGCAGTGAAGTAGCCAGCAGAGTGAGCCTGGGTGACAAGGAAAAAACGTGAGAATGCTGCCTGTGGGCTGAAGGTCTGGAGTATCTGATACAGAAGAAATTAGCAGAAGAGGGCAGCAAAGGGTGGGGGGATCAGTGACACCAAGGAGTGTCCAGGAAGCTGTAAAAAGCCTACTGATTGACAAAACTGGCCCACTTGGGCACCAACCTTGGATCCCCTGGCTTGGCCCCCTCCAGAAAAGCCAAGTTTCTTCTCTTCTACCCCTGAAGTTCCCACAATAGAGAGAAAGAGACTCAGATTGAGATGTGAGCCCCACCATTGCTCTTACTCTCTCTGTGGCCAACCTCGGTGCTCTGGACACAAATCACCCTTTCCTATAGTCCTTAGTAGAGGAAGAACAGTGGAGGGGATCATGGACACTGAGGAGGGAGGGAAGAAGTAAAGGCTGTGGGCTGTGGGGTGGGGTGAGGAGGAGCAGGCAGGAATGCAAGGACAGGAACCACAGGGTCCAGCATGTTAGAACTTAAGTGAAATTACAAGACCTGCTGTCTGATTTTATAGACGGGGCAACTGAAGCCTGTGAGGGATAGAAGTCCTGTCTGGATCCCACAGCAAATTGAGGCCAAAGCCCAGCTCTGCCCCCATCTTCTGCCCAGTGTCAACTCTGACACCCCATCTGTGATGGGGAGGGAAAGAAGTGACCCGGGGAGTACCAGCACCTGGTAATTAAAACAATATTCAGGGCCAGCGTCGCTCCTCTGCTGTTCCCCGTGGCAAACGCTTTCGCCTGCAGGCACATCTCGTTCTGGGAGCTCAGGTTGTGAGACTGCAGATTGAAGCAGGTGCTGCTAATTCTGTCCTACTCTGTCTATTTTCAACCTCAGGATGCAGCCTCCCTCAGCTGCAGGAAGGACTTGGGAAGAGATAGATCCATTGCTGCTTCCTTTCTTCCTCCCCCACCCAGGCTCCCCTTCTGCACACATACCTCCAACTGAGTCCATAAGGGGTGCTTCTGTGCCCCACAGGCCCTGGTATGACCATCTGCTTCCTGTCTAGAATGAGTCACTCTGGCTTCTGCAGGAATAAGTAGAGAGGTGAACTCATGTGACCTGTATGTGAAGGCACCCTGGAGAACACTTAAACTGACACCAATAAGCTTTCTAGCACAGAATAGTAACTCAGGATATGTGTGCTGGGTCAATGAATAGATGAATGAATGAATGAATATTGAAGCCATCCTCCTCAGTTCATAAGTGAGTACGCTTAGGACCAACAAGGGAAGAGATTCTCCTTGTATTTCATAGAAAGTGAGTGGCAGCGCCAGAACTCGAAGGGTTCTGGCTCAGTGGACAGGGATAGGGGTTAGGGACCATCTAAAACACCTGTGTCATGATAAACCACGAAGGCAGGGTTTCATCTAAATTCTTCAGGCTCCATCCAGTCTAGTGAGTTCAGAAGTAAATCAAGAGAATCCAGGCATGATAAGACCCCAGAGACAGGAAAGAGAATGAGAGCATGAGTCCTTAAATCAACCAAAAGAGGTCAGTGCTTATAAGGTGAGGTAGGGCAGGGAATATAGTTGGAACTGTAGACCGCACTAAACAAGGAAGCCTCATATAGGCTATGAGAAAGTCAACCCCACGAAACTACCAAGCTGAGTTTTTGAGAGCCAAGAAGGACATCAAGGATGAGTAGAATGGAGCAGGAGGATGGAAAGGCAGAAAAGAGAGAGGTTGTGGGCTCCTCCAGAATCCACAAATCAGACACAAATCAAAGAGCCAGTGGGACCAATATATGCACTTGGCAACCGTGAGAACTTGTGTGGAAGGAAGACATTTGGAAGAGCAGCTGATGTCAAAGTGCTACTTGAAAAAAGGTTTCATTCTAAGGGTGTGGAAGAAGGGGTGGTCAGCAGGCTATAGGATGGCCTGCTTTTCTGACCCATTGGGAACAGATAACAGATGGGTGATGCCTCTCCTGAATCTGGGCTTGAGTAGGTGCTCGAGTTGGAACAGGGAGGGGCTGAAATGGACTCTCTAGGGTGAGAAATCTTGCAAATCAACCTGAATGTGAAAGAGCCAAAAGGTAATTCCAGAAGAGTTTTTATGAGTTTGTGTCCCCAAAGGGACTACAGAAGAATAAAACCAATACTTAAAATGACAGCAGATCACTGTTTCATAGGAGGTTAAGAGCTAACCTGTTACAATGAGCACTGGGTAAATATGTTCTCCTTTTAGCTCCATCTGTGAATTTGAAAGAAATCACTTCCTGCCTTGAAGCCTCAATTTCCCCATCTGTAAAATAATAATCGGGCTTTGGATCTAGGCTACTGAGGCTTCTCCCTACATCCATCCATTCTTTCTTTCTTTCTTTCTCTTTCTTTCTTTCTTTCTTTCTTTCTTTCTTTCTTTCTTTCTTTCTTCTGTTAAATATTTACAACATCCATTGTTTCTCCTTGCAGGAAATATCTGAGAACAGAAAAGTCACTCTCCTCATTTAGTACTCTATCTGGCTGAAAAAATCAGAGGAATTCAGAGAACCAGAAGCCTCTGGGAGGAGCCTGGTTTAGAATGTGTTGGTAATTGCTCAGTCTCGGAAGTCCTTGATAAGTAAACTAAACGTTGAGAAGACTCTGGATGCTTTCATGTATCAGTTCCTTGCAAGCCCCCTTCCTCACACGCATAAGCAGAGTTGCTTCTTTAACCAAGGTCAGGTTAAATTGAGTGGACAGGGGCACACTCTGCATTTGGCTGCAAGCCAGTGGGAGCTTAATAACCATCACATTTCGTCCTGTGAACTTTGTGGCTCAGGTCGGTTTCACATTTCTTTATACACTCTCTCTTTGCAAATGCCTTTCTTCACAAAGAGCATTTCTAAAGGTTGAATATAGTGATTAGTGACACATACACATTTAATCTTCTCCAGCCTTTCCCTCTCTGTGGCTCCCCTCCTCACTTTTAGTCCTTAGAGTTTTATGCCTGTATCCAGGAAATGTTTTCATCTGCCTCACTGCTGTTTTCTTTTCTGTCTTATAAATCCTTAAAGAAATGTAGTGTGGGTGAATTTAGTGAGAGGCTGGATGGATGGCTCTAGAGAATGAATTCTCTTCATCTGAAAACTCTCTCTCTACACAGAGAAGCAAATAGCATCTTCCAGTTCTGTCAACGTGATTATTAAGCATCTATAGAGCTTTTCCCTCCTTCACTATAACAACTTCAAGCCGTTTAATTAGTTGGTTTTCACCCCATAGTTGTAAAGATAGATGATTCAATTTATTCAGCCTTAAATGAAATGCACATTTGAACCCAGGCTCTCTTCTTTGATAGAGTACCAAGAGCGCTTGGCTTGGAATCAAGTGCCCCAGGTTAACCTTTCAGGCCTGAAGTTCTTAAGCTCTGCACCCTAGTACCAATCATTTCATGATTCCAGGGTCAGCATGAAACAAGAATGCCTATCACGATACCAACAGAGCATGTATTCCCAATGAGAATGATGTACTACCCCAAGGAGGTTAAAATTGGTTATTACGGGGCAAGTCTCACTCTTTATGCATAAAGCACAGATTTATATACTGTACAGAAATGGGTATATTATGTGTTTGTAGCATTAAAGTTTTATGGGGGGCAGGTAACAATTAGAAAAAAAAATGTCTAAAAATTCTCCAGTTGGGGGTGGCAATAACAACAACAACAACAAAAGTTGAGAAACTGGGCAATGGAGAATAAGGGATGAAACATCCGTTGAGCACCTACTGTATTCCAGTCCACATGCCTCCATTAGTCCTCACAGCCTTATAAGGAAAATGTAGGTATGTTTCTTTATGTAATAAAAAGACTCAGGATAGGAGGCAACTGTGATGGTATGTGCAAAATACCTTTTCAACAATAAAGTGCAAATATAAAGTACTATTATTGGTAATTTCTTAATATATATGTTAGCAAGTGGTAAAAACAAAACAAAACAAGCAAACAAAAACCATCCAAAAGCTAGCAGCTTAAAACAGTATTTATTTAGCTCACAATTCTGTGGGTCAATAAATTAAGCTGGATTCAGCTGAGCAGTTCTGATATTGGCTGGGCCCCCTCATGCATCTACCTGAAGTAAGCCGCAGATCACCTAGGGAGCTCTCTTTCTGCAGGTTGCCTGTGTGTTGGCTGGTCGCCTTAGGGGATGCCTAAGACTGGTGTCTGTCATCATTCAGCGGGTTAGTCCCGACTTGTTTTCACAGGTTATCAGTGGGGTTTCAAGAGACCCAGATGAAGTTCTAAGCTCAGAACCAACACACTGTCACTTCAATCATACCGTATTTGTCAGAGTAAGTCTCAAAGCAAGCCCTGTTTCAAGCAGTAGGGGGATGACCTCTATCTCTTGATGGCTGGGGCTACAAGGTTACATTGCAAATAGTGTGGCCATAAGGAGGGGAATAATTGCAGCCCTCTTGATAAACAATGTTTCTCAATTTAACATGACTAACTAATAGTCAATGACTTATCTTCCCTGTGAGCAAATGAACACCTTCAGAATTGTAAACTGTGATTTGAATTTTATCACCATCCCCTGGCTTTGGTCTTAAAACCATGCTTGGAATGTGTGAGTGAAAACATTGACATGATGTCCTCTTCTATAAACATCACAGAAAGAAGGAAAACGAGCACACCCTAATGTTAAGTGAAATAAGTCAGTCACAGAAGACAAATACTTCATGATTCCACTTATATGAGGCATCTAAGACAATCAAGCTATAGAAGCAGAGAGTAGAATGGCGGCTGCCAGGGCACAGGGCTGGGGAAAATGGAGAATTGTCCAGTGAGTACAAAAGTACAGTTTATACAGGAAGAATAAGTTCTAGAGATCTTCTGTACAACATCATGCCTACAGTTAGCAGTATGGCGTTGTGTACTTAAAAACGTCAAAGTATAGACCTCCGGTTAAGTATTCTTACCACACGTGCACACACAAAAACCAGGGGGCCAAAGAAACTTTTGGAGTCAATGGACATGTCTATTACCTTGATTGCAACAGTGGTATAAGGGATTTATGCTTATGTCCAAACTCATCAGAAGGTATACATGCACAACTTTTTGTATATTAAGCATATCTCAGTAAAGCTAATATAGTAGAGAAAAAAAGAAAGAGATACAGTTTTCTCCAAAGCTTGCTTAAAACACGTCCATGTGAGAAAAGCAGCGTAGTGGGCATACTAACTAGCCATTCATCTCAAGGCTTCAAGTTCTAGTCAAGCATTAAGTTAGGCCAACCGAATGCTTGGACGCCATTATATCAGCCTCGCACAAAACTGGCTGCCCTGAGTTATGATTTAATGTCACACCCTCTGCCTTTATGGAAGGCCAGTCTGTGAATCACCCAGGAGAACAGCACTTCTGTATCTTTTATAAAACTCTGGTTGTAGATAAAGTGCCTGGAATGATGTGGTTGGTGTTTTGTTTTGTTTTGTTTTTTCTTTAAATACTGGTGGACATGCTAAATTTCTTCTTGGGTTAAGGTCCAGAAAGAATTTTCTCTACAGATGAATTTGTATGTTTTCTATTATTGTGTAATTCAAAATGTTTCTCTTTATAGCCCAGCTGCCAGAAAATAAACTAATTGTCCCTGTACTATAATCTTCTCAACTCAAGTGCCTGAAAGTGCCAATTCTATCTACTTTTTAAAAAAATGCCTTTTCAGATAACCTTAAATATTATTTCTCCTACTTGTTTTAACTGCTAAGCCACCTTAAGCCATTTCAGAAGAAGTCAAAGGGCATATATAAAATACCTTTTTTTTTAAATGAACTAATGTCCTGAGGAGATGTTTGCATAATTATAAGTTTAGGTTTGAAAGATTAGCCCTTCAGATGCTATTTTTATCACCCTACATCCAAAGACTGTATTAAGCTGCCTCCACATGGATGGGGGTGCCTGTGTTTGCTTTGCTCCCAATAATTTTACTTTCCTAAACTGTGGTTATCTGCACTAGAGAGTCTTTCTACTGAGCTGTGCTTTTTTTTTCCTCCCATGACAATAGAATTCTTTTTTAAGACATTAAGACGTTATGTTTACTAGAATTACTAATTATATTTAATGATACACAATTTAGATGAAGATTTAAAGCACTGTGAAATGTACCTAGCTCTAAATAGTTCCTTTGCTAGCCTTCAAGTTGATCACACCTTCAAAAACGCTATTTATTTTTCTGATTGTCAAAAGCTCAGTCACTTTTTCTGGGCTGCTTTAGTGTTGAAGTCAGACAAGTAAGTTCCGCAAGGGTGGACACTGTTTCTTGTGTCTGCTGTTGTTCCTCCAGGGCCTTGACCACAGGGCCCAATAAATATTTACTGAGCATTGCAAAACTATTTGTTCTGCATATCTCCAACTGCCAGGGAGGTAGATTCCCGGCAGTTACTTCTCTCTGGTTGAACTATCTCAATCATGCAATAGGCATAAAAACATACGCTTGATGAGTTGGTTGCAAAACCTGCATAAGGTAATGGCCATGAAGAGCATGATGAATGCGGACATGTGTGAGAAAGAACCTTCTTCTTCTTTGGCTTTCTCATCTTCCTCATCTCATGACTTGTGACATTTCCCTTTTTGGAAACAGACTCAAGGTATTGTCCTCTCGAATTATTTTTGGACCAGCCCACATGAATGTTCTGAAAGCTCACAGGCTAGCCGACTTTCCCAGGAGGTACTCCACACCCAGGTTATCTCCACCCATCACACTGGTTCAGTGAAAGCCCAAGTTCTTACATATGTAATCCCCACTATTTGGTTCAGTACGTTGCTCCATTTAATCTGTAATGCCCTTTGACTGAAAGAAGCATGAGATATTTCTCCGTCTTTGTCATACTGCATCAACTCCCTCCCATTTTGAGGAGTATGGAAGCAGGGAAATGAAGAGAATAGAAGAAATTGAATATGAAGACAGATAAAAGCACCCAAGCCCTACATTCTTATTTCTTTTAAAAAAAAATCATACGGGGTAATGACTTTTGACACATATTTCTCAGTGACAAGCAAATGGCCACAAAAGTGTGATATAGAAAGAGAAATTTAAAAAAAAACACATACACACAAAGTTTTACATCAAAGTAGAATACAGATGATAAAGTCACAATGAGGGGAATGATGGAGAGTTTCAGGAAATGTGCTGGGACGATAGAAAGAGCACTTTAAGTCAGAGGGCTGGGTCCTAACCTTGGATAAGGTTTGGCAGCTCTTTGAACTTTAGTGTTTTTCATCTGTAAACTCAAAGTTCAGTTCAAGGTGGTCTCTAGTATCTTACACAAATCTAGAATCCCATGGCTCTGTCCACAGATTTGTGAAAACAAAGGCCACACATTTTTGGTGGCGTAATTTAGATAGAATAAATGTATTCAACTCCAGGTGCTCTGGAGTTTACTTTTTCTTTGTTATTTTTAATGTGACATTTCGTATATTTTTCTGGCTTTCAAAATGGCCTCTGTAGTCACTTCTGCTTTTCTCACACTAACTGGGGAAGGGTACGGGAAGGTGGCCAGGGGCTTGCTATTCAGGGACTTTCTCAGAGTCCTTGGCCAAGCTATTTTATTTATTCATTTTTTAATTTAAATTGTTAGACCGGATTACTGTAAAAATACATTTTAATAAAATCACCATTAGTTTGGCATTTAGTTACTGCATTGAATGTATTTGTTTAAATTACAACTAACAGTGATGGATTGTGGAAGATGTTTAGTTGGTAAAGAGAAGCGCAGACTTTAGTTAGAAATTAGAAACAGAGAGCGTATCACGTCACACTGAAAATTCTTAGGTTTCCGCGGCTCCAGTCCATGGACTGCTCTTTAGTGGTAGGAAATATGCTTCGTTTTTAACATTTTATCCTCAGCCTAACCAATAGTGGATACTCAATATTTGTGGAAATGAACTGAATCCCTCTTATCTGTTTCCTAAATAAAAGCCTATTTGAAAAATAAGGCCACTGAGTTTATGCGGAACAGGATGAAGACAGCAAGCAGAATAGGTCTTTAATCCTGTGAACTTCTTTATCTTGGATTTTTTTTCTCTCAAATGCCTTTATGAAGGAATGGATTTTTTTTGTAGCTATGAAGTTATTTTTAAAAAAAAAAATACTGTGAAATCTTTAACAAATAATAATTTTACCCTGTACAGTTCATCAATAAAATCAGTTATGGAGAATTATGTAATAAATTAAATATGAAGTGTACTTGGAAGTAACAACGCTCTGAGGTATCAGCTACATGTCACATTAGAGCCGAGGCGGACAGGTATATTTATTGAATACACAGGCTCAACTGACAAGCTGGGGGTGGGCGGGGGGGGGGGNGGGGGCAGACATTCAAGAAATGGCATTTTAATTTTCGAAGAAGTAAAAAATTGAGGTTGTTTAAAACAAACACTTGTTGAGACAGTGTTAGGTTGAACCATAAGAAACTACTCTTTATGTAGGTGAGACTTAGTTCAATATTGGCACATTCACATGCTCTCAGCCAAACTCAAATCAGGCTTCTCTAAACTTTATCAACTACGTTCCATCCTTGGGCGTGTCCTCCAAGAGGCCAGTTTTAGCAAGAGTCTTGTCAAAACCTGATGATTTACCCAAATCCCCACCCTTAATATCTGATCCCTCTCCTCATCCTTGAACATCCCCAGTGACACCTCATTACCCGGGCCTGCCTTCAGCAAAGAACCCTCTTAGATCAATTTAGCAAGAATTATCCTACCTTCCTAGTCTTTTTCCACCCACTGATTCTTAGTTGTATATAAATTCTCTCTTTTCCTTGTATTTGGGATTGAGCGCAGTTCTGAACTGAGGGGTTTTTTCCCTCTCTTACAATATTTCCTGATTAAAATATCCTTTTACTGCTTTAATTAATTACTGCCCAGCTCTGGTTTTCTTTAACAGTGTCTCAATCTAAATTTATGTATGTAAAGCAGTGCTAGAAATTAGGGAATTTCAAAGATGAATATAGTCCTTAGTAACACATTTATACTGTTTTATTTCATAGAGGATGTGAGGGGACTTACCAAAGATTAACAATAAAATAGAAAAAATGAATTAATTAAAAATAAGATCAGGGAATCTAAAAAGTTTATGAAAGTTCAGGACTAGAGAAAACTTAAATTATGTGAACTATGCAGATCCTATGCTCTTATCAATTAATAAAACTGATTCAAAATATGACTGAGTTTCCTAGCAGCCAAAAGAAGGGAGAAGAAGTCAAAATAACATTGATTTTGCACATAAGTGAAAAGCCTACGAAAAACAAGATTTATGTCATGTAGGTCTGAACCATACAAGCAAATGAGTGATCTGTTTAATTACTAAATATATTTAATATCAGGAAGCTAATATTTTTTGTCTTCAGTATTGTTGTTCTTTTGTAGTAGTGATGGTGGTGGTGGTGGTGGTTTTTAATTTTTTTTTAATTTCCTAATGAGACACCAGAGAACAAGGATCCAAAGGGGGGATTTTGGAAAAATTTGTGGAGAAAATCTCAGTTGAATTGATTTCAAAAGTGTATAGGGTAATGATATTTAACACACGTATTATTTAATATGTACAAGACATCATTCTACGTATTTCACATTTATTAGCTCATTATTTTTTTATTAACTCATTAATCTTTTGAGGTAGTAACTATTACACATTTTACAACAGGGAAACTGAGGCATCAGGGGGTTAAGTAACTTGCCCAGAACTACAGAGTCAGTAAGGTCCAGACCCAGGTTTCAAAGCTGTCAGGTCAAAGCCCACACTCTTCACTGGCTACCATTCTGCCTCTCCAACCTCCATCCTCTTGCATGTTTATAGGTCTTTATTTTTTTTTAAAGATTTTATTTATTTATTCGACAGAGATAGAAGACAGCCAGGGAGAGAGGGAACACAAGCAGGGGGAGTGGGAGAGGAAGAAGCAGGCTCATAGCGGAGGAGCCTGATGTGGGGCTCGATCCCAGAACGCCGGGATCACGCCCTGAGCCGAAGGCAGACGCTTAACCGCTGTGCCACCCAGGCGCCCCGGATGTTTATAGGTCTTTAAAAGGACTTAGAAAACAACTCAGCCTGCACCCAGCCGCACCCGCCAGGCACGCAAAGGGGGAGTGAATGGCCTGTGATCCTGAGGAAGAGATGCACATTCCACATGACATTGCCATGCAGTGGGCACGTGGAATCCATGTGGACACAATTCAGAAGGCTGGGGAAGGTAGTGCTTAGGAGCATGGGTTCTGAAGCCAGGAAGACCAGGGTTTGAATACCTGCAATTTACTACCAAGGAGTCTTTCAGGATTTTTTCCCATCTCTCTTAGCTTCAGTGGCCTCAGTCTTCAAATGAGGACAACGATTTCTCTCCCACCATCTTATGCAAGGATGCTATGATATAAGGTATGAAAAGTGTTATTTAGTGTATTGTCTGGCAGATGGGAGCTTGAGCAGAGGCAGAGGGAGAAGCAGACTCCCCATTGAGCAGGGAGCCTGACGCAGGACTAGCTCCTGGAATCATGACCTGAGCTGCAGCAGATGCTTAACCAACTGAGCCACCCAGGCGTCCCGATATTCACTGTTTTATAGGAATCAGGAAGAACCACCCAACCTTGTATAGCATGAGGAATGGTCAGGAATGGCTTCTGGAAAGAGTTGAAGGTTGTGCAGAGAAAGAATGAGGTACCTAGAAGAGGAAAATGTTGTTTTTTCCAGAAGGGAATGTGAAAAGGAATGAAATTAGCTATGCGTTCTTAGAAAGCACAGAACGCGGCTCCTGGGTGGCACAATTGGTTAACCCACTGACTCTTGGTCCTGAGATCCAGCCCTGCATCTGGCTCCCTGCTCAGCATGGAGTCTCCTTGAGATTTTCTCTCCCTGTCTCTCTCCCTCTGCCCCTCCCCACTGCACATGCACACGCACACATGCACTCTTCTCTCTTTCTCTCCAATAAATAAATAAACCTTAAAAAAAAAAAAAAAGGAAAGAAAGAAAGCACAGACCACGCCCCAACCCCAGGGAAGCAGTCAGACACACTTCATCACAAAGGACAGGCCAGATGCCTCTTGATGCAATATCCACTACCTGGCTCCCAACCCTCTGCTGAAACAGGACTGCTATTAATTCTGTTTTCTAGATGAAGAACGCTTAGTACAAGGAAATCAAATCACCTTCCTGTGTTATACGATAAGTACCAGAACTTGGATTCGAGACCCAGGCATCCTGGCTCCAGATTCTTCACACAATCCTAATTGCTTTAACTACCACACGATATCCTTCTGTGAAATCAGATCCGCTCAAAAGTGCATCTACCTCAAATAGAAACACAATTCCAGAGAAAAGCACGCAAGAAGTTCAGTTTGGCAAATGAAACTAAAATGCATGAATATAAGTTTATTTTAGCTTATAGAGCCAGAATTTATTTGATAATTTTAACCACATGCTAATTCTTAAAATGATCAGAAAATGAGCCAGGTCTTGATTTTTTAACAGTAATTTTTCTGACAAAATTGTAGGATCAAATGAAATGAAATCCTTCACTTTGCATTTCGCTTTCATATCATGATTAGAAGGAAGGTAATTTTTGTAAAAATATTTGAGAGATTCATCGTTTCCCCCTTAGGCTTCTCCTAATCCTTTGATATTCAAATATTTCTCTTTTGAAGCTTCTAATCATCTTCCTTGTTGATTTTCTCTTTTTCAATTGTTAATTGGTCTAACAGCCTAATCCTCCTCTGCCAATGGCTCGGAATGGATTCCAGAGAAGCCCCACATCACTTTCATCAACTTCATGATACCGTGCAGCTTTTTCAGAATGGCTGTTTCCTTTCGCATTGTATTCTCACTGTGGTGTGGGTGCTCAAAATGTTTTATAAAATCAGTGATGGTCTAAACAGCAAAAACTCTTTTGACACAATGGGAAGAAAGAGGGTGAATACCTTGATAGAAACTAATTTTGTAACAACTAGTGTTTTAACTATTTTTAGGTAGTGAAGATTTTTTTGCACAACCATAACTATCTAAATTCAAGTAATGAACACTCATGTAACAAGGATCCCACATTTATAAAGATAACCTTGCAATTCCCCAGGGCTCCAGAGCTGCCAAAAGGGGGAAAACAAGAGACCCCATCTGCTCAGTTTGAGAAGTAGAACAACTTGGGAAAAGAAGCAGGAAAAAGATTTTATAAATAGAGTTGTATTTTATATGTACATTCTGCATATGGAATACAGCTCCTATTAATATATTTCACCAAGTTTATGGGGAGAAAAGATTTTTTTCCTGTACTTTGATGAGTTCCTACATGCTGTGAGCTGCCCAGAGACAGTGTGTTTGTAGGGAGTTGAACTGCATGCGACCCCAATGATTTTGTTGAAGTTCCCATTGCCGTGAGCCGATAAAGGACTTCTGAAATTCAGCACCTCCCAGGCATCATCCTTCTCCCAGGGAAAAATAAATAATTAGTTCCATCTCCTTAGTCTGTAGCCTTCTTGTGGAGCTGGGAAGCCCACACTTTCATGAAGAAACTTGGAACAGCATCAGTGCTGCCTACTAGTAAGTCTGGGTTTAGATGTCATCCCAAGAGTCCAGTCAACTCCTTGTCAATGAAGAGAAGTAACAGGAATCTGTTCTTCAATTCAAGGAGAGTAACGCTGGTGGAGATGTTCTTTCTCCCCTGCTGTGCCCAGTGCCTTTCTACAGAGCGGTTTGTGTGCAAAACCTGGCCATGTGTTGTGTCTGGGGATGCAGTGCATATGTCTGAGTGCAGAAGAAGAAATGCAGACTCTCAGCTTTACAGAACTGGGCTCCAGAATTTCTTGTGTCTCAGGAGCTTCCTGGAGCCAAGAAGTAAAGGAACAAGTGCTGTCAGTGGAACGTTCTTTCGGTTTGCATCTTAGCCTTGGAATCCATAAAAACCCTCTATTGCCAGCATATGACTCAACTCTATTCAAGTCCACCCGTTGTTATGAAGCTTGGTGTTTTGTGCCAGTCACCGTGAGAGTCACATGCACACACCTGTACACACACACATGCGCACCCTAGCTACCATTTTCTGCGCATGTGGTATATTCCACTCGTTGTGGTAAGAGATTATATCCCTTACCTCTTCTATGCTGACACCAACTCCTATAGGTAGGTCTTTTTATTCCTGTTCTGCAATAAGGAAATTGAGGCTAAGTGGGGTTAGGAAACATACCTAAGCTCACAGAACCAACCTGCTGTGAAGAACTAGAATTTGAAACCAGGTCACCTTGACTCCAATGCCTATAATCTAAAGTTTTATCTCTCATATATGTATGTTTGTGTGTGTGTGTGTGTGTGTGTGTATGTAATACTATAAAATGTCTGAAAGGCATACCATGCTAATTACCGTAATGGAGGTAAAAACAGCATCCCAATGGAAACATGTTGGTGTAAAGATTAACTGAAACCTGAGCTCAAAGATTCTCAGAATTAGAAGGCACATCAAATGGCCTTAAATTACCCTGTACTCAAATATTCTGCACCGAATAGCAATCAGGAAGGGTGATTCCAAAACCTATTTAAACTCTGAAATATTATGATTTTAATTATTACATGATATCAGGTGCTGCTTCTCAGGTTAGTGTAGCTATACCTGCAGGGGTGTGCCAAGGACCAATTTTTCAGGGTACTGAGCATTCCAAAGATGATATAAAAACAAAAAGGCATAAATTGTTGAATTTAATGCAAAGTGTATATGATATTTTACCATAAAACAGGAGACTTCAAAAGAATTTTGTGCTTCTAGAATCCATGTAATTTCTAATTCAGAGAAAGTATGCCCATAGTTTGAATTGAGATGTCCTCGTCCTTGCAGCTCTAAGTACTAAATTTCCTCTGTGGAGGTCATCAGCCCTTTTACTCCGCGTGAGTTTCAGAAGAGGCCACGTCTTCTCTTTGTTGTGCCAAAGTCTTAGAACAGTTTTTATCTTTGCAGTCAAATGGCTCATCACCCATACTCAGATTATTAGACCAGTCAGACCCATCCAGAACCTAGGTCACACGGCTTTCCTGGTACAAAACCCACTTTCAGCCAGTTCTGTGACCCAGGGAAGACCATTCCCTTCTGGGACCCAATCTCCTTTTCTGGATGGTATGTAAGATTCTTCATCAGCTCATGTCTCTCGCTCATAGCTCTGGATCGTGAACAAAAGCTCAAAGGTAAACCATTTCTAAGCACTTGGCATTGTCCTTAACCAGAGTGTCCTACTGTGTTCCTCTGCTTACTTTAAAATAACTTAACATCTCCTAGCACCTCTGAAATAAGCCAGGCCTTGGATTCCATAGTAAGCTCTACTGACTAATATTTTGGCTGTTTAATTTCTTTGAATAAATATCAGAGGTGAGCAATGTCGTAAAAGCAGCATCTCAAGTAGGATGAGCACTGTTCACTTCAATAAAGAATCTGAACAATAAGCGAGGACTGCCTGTGACATAACTAGTCACCACTGATCTCTTGGAAGGTGTCATATGCAATGAAAATTTAATAACCCCGCATCCCAGGGGTTTCATACTCTCCACCATGGCTAAGTAGCTTATCCACACCAACCGTCCCTGGTTAAAGAAACTGCAAGGACAAATTCCCTCTGGCACCCCACCCTCTTCATAAGCTGCCCCATTGCCCTGCCCAGTCCAGCCTCTTCCTGTTTCTAGATGCCTCCTCTCTGCTCCTTGAATATATTTTCATGCCTCTGTGCATTTGCAGAGGCTGCTTCTCAAATGCTCTTCCCCCAACTTGGCAAATTCCCTATTCATCCTTCATGATCTAGGTAAATTAAGCCTGAGCTTTAGAGATACATAGAGCTGGGTTTGAATTCTTATCTTCTAATAGGTGTGTGGCTTAGGTAAACTACCTCTGAGTTTGTAAATTGAGTGCAACAGTAATTACTATGCTATATAATTGCTGTGATTAGCACATTAAATATATTTTTTCAAATTATTAGTAAAATGTGTATCACGTAGTTGACCCTTGGTTATTTTTGTTGTTATTAATAGCATTTTTACGGGATTTTAAATGGTATCTGTCTCACTCCTAAATCCTGTTCTTAATTATTACTCAATAATAACCATTTTGTTATTCTGAATTAGGGTTCTGCAAACTTTCTACAAGGGATAGGATAGTAAACATTCTAGGCTTTGTGGGCCATAAGGTCTTTGTAAACCCTGTTGCTGCAGCATGAAATTGGACTTACTGGGATGATCATTCTGCAGGATATGCAAATATCAAATCATTATGCCATACACCTGAAACTAATGTAATGTTCTTTGTTGATTATATCTCAATTTTAAAAAGCATACATCCGTATAAAAAGGAAAAGAAGTACAATCTCATTGGCCTAATACAGAAAAAGAATGGGCTATAGAGTTTTGAACTCTGATATAAAATACCAGACTTTATTCATCTTATGATGTCCAGCATCTAGCTCAGATGTCTTTAGACTATGACCCATGGCCCAAATCTGGCCCTCCCCCTGCTTTGAAAATAAAGTTTTATTGGAGCACAGCTATTCCCGTTGGTTTATGTACTATCCATTGCTGTTTTTGCACTAACGGCAGAGTTGAATACAGTGGTTGATAACAGAGACCCTTTGACCTTCAAAACCTAATACATTACTATCTGGCCTTTTTCAGAAAAAGTTTTCCAACCTAGCTTAATGCTTGGCATCTATTTGTTGAATAATGAAGAATGACCAGAAATAACCAGATCAACAATCTGGCCATAGGACCTTATAAGCTTCAGTGAAAGCAGATGGAAGGAAGCAGGAATCATAAATCTCAGAAGATTCAAAGAGGTAAGAGAACCACAAGAGTGATCATGGAGTAGAGGGTTCTAGGACTAACACTGATATCCTGTAACTCTGTTCTGTGCTCTCCACTAGATATTGATGGGCCTAACCGTTTACAAAAGGGAAAATTGAGGCCTAGAGAAGGGATGGTGTGCCCAGGATCATATACCTGGTGCAACACTGGGTGGGTCCAGGCTGGCTGCGGTTCAGAGCCTTAGAAATGACATATGCACCTAATGGAGCCCTAGGCTGAAATTCTTGGGTCACCCTCAGAATTTAATGGTTGCAGTAGAACTCCTAATGCCCTTCAATGTTTGTCTTTTGTTTGTTCATCATCATCTTCATGGCCTGTGGTTCAAGATGATCAGCTTTGGGTGTACTTATTTTTGTAATGACTACCCATAAAATTTTAAAAACACATTAGAGCATTTCACAGATGAGCAAGTCTGTGACTGATGAGGCGTGAAATTCCCATTCAACCATATTTGACCAATATTATTCCCTATACTGACCCCCTTTTCTAAAGCCCATTGTACTATCATAAGGTACTTAGGATAATTCTTTTGGGAATGGTTTCATTTTTTTTTTAATATCCCCCCTTTTAGCTGATAATATCACCATGCTACTTTGGGGTATCAACAGGCAAAGTCTTACATGATCATAGCCAGTTAATGAATTCATGTGGAACTACTTTTAATCAAGAATAAACTATTTTTTCATTTTTGCACTGTCCAGCTGTGACCCTGACTATCCCCTATATTATTCATAAACAACTGTCTCTCATAGTTAACCAGAGACCCCGTTTGTTGAAGATGCCCTGAGATTGTAAAACCTTAGCAATTGAATCGAAGCTGTAGGGAAAAAGAAAATTTCACATTTATACAGAAATTTCCATTGCAGGCATTTTGGTGTGTGCATAAATTTTAAGCTTTGCTCTCTGGAGCAAATATAAGCTATCTATCCATAAAATGTCCCCTAGGATCAGAGAACTGATTACTGAACATGGAAGTGTCTAGCTCACTGTTTCTGAGTCTCTCTTCCTACCAGTGCACACTTTTATCTAATGCATTAAACGCTCTATGCACTCCAGCACCTCAACAAGTTCCTTAACCTTGATGGAATTTCCAAGAATGCAGAACTCAGCCTGTCTGAAGGATTCACACTTGCCTGCTGAAAAGTCTGATCCTACAAAAGTTCTACCTAAAGTCCATACTCTTTAACTTTCAGTGGCCCTTCTCCTGATTTCCAGGGCCAAATCAAGCAAGTCTTCTGTTAGGATGTAAAACACCATCACGTGGTTGGGAATTACTCCCCTATCTCTCTCTGTAATGTCCCTCCCTCCTAGTTTAATATCTCTAGTCCAACCACCTCTGATAGTTTGAAGTCCCAGGCCATCTCCATGGGCATAATGACACTCACCAGTGCTCTCTAGGAAGTCTTAAGTATTTTGCTTCATTTATTGGTTGTCATATTTGACAGTGATTGGATTTGATTGTGTGGTTAAAAGGAATAGTACACACATGGACATCTAGTCTTTTCATGGAAACATTTCTTCTAGATTCTGGAGTCTAGAACTAAATGAGCTTTAGTAAGACCACATACATCTTTTTTTTCCCATCTGCTTCTGTATCTCCTTTGTCTTTATTTTTTCTTCAATTCTCTTCATTTTTATAAATGATAACAAAATTGTTGTGTCTAAAAGAAATAGAATGACTTGCCTGAGTTCATGCTGTGAAATGACATATCCTTGCAAGTATTTAAAGCTAAGAAAATAATATTTAAGTAGAACCACTGCATGCCAAGTACTTTGAATATATTTTCTCATTCACTCTTTGCAGAAAGCTTCATGCTTTCATTCCTATTTAACAGATGGTGGGACTGAGGCTAGGAGAAAGGAAAGACTCACAAATGCTCAACAGAAGTGAGCCTAGAGCTTAACAGTTTTTTTGGAAGACCACCCTGCCCTTCAGCTCAGAGTCCTATTTAAATCACAGTCCTCTCAACCTTAGGCCAGTGATTCTGCCTCTTTCTGAGAGAAGTAATTATTCATCTTTTCCCGTCATTACGAAATCTTAGAGCAGGAAAAAACCATATGGAGGTTGTCGAGTCCAACTTGATTACTAAGAAGAAAAATACGCTCTAACGTTTGGGTTTCTGCATCACTCGGTTTCCTTTCTACTTTCACATCTAGCGTTCTATATTTTTGTGAAGTTAATATCTTAGATTAAAAAAAATTCATCATCACCCTCGTCCAAACAGGTAGTGTCATTTTATGACATCATGGTCACCATAGCAACAGCTGGGAGTTAGCAGCATATTGCCCTCAGAGATCATGGCGATGAGTTAACCAAGTACAGCAGCTTCAGATGCTGATGTGAACGAGAAGGGAAGATGTGGAAAAGGAGGAACAGGTGTGCTACTTTTCCTGCCAAGGTTTCTTAGACCTGAGATGAAGTGGGAGTGAACATGTGAATAATCTGTAAGGAACAAAAATAAATCTCCTAATCACCTAGCCAAAAAAAAAGGAGAAGGGGAGGGGTTAGAGGAGAAAGTAGAAGTATTCTGGTGTCCTGTGTCCAAATGTCAGAGCGGTGAAAAATCTCAATCCTTTCTCTGCCTTTCGTCTTTGATCGTGCAGCCTATCAGAAAGATCATGGGATTAAATAGACCTGGGTAGAAATTTTTGACTACACCAGCTATAAGCTTTTCACTCTTGAGAAAGTCAGCTGATCTCTTGAATCTCAGCGATTTTATCTGTAAAAGGGGTGTGACATTTGCATCCTGAGAGTGTCAAGAAAATCAAAGGGTAATACAACTAAGGTAGCTGGCAGCATGGAAGGCCCTCAGTCTACCTTTTTTTCTTTCAAGGTGGTGCGATTTAGACTTACAGACTATGGTAGTCAGTGGTGGGCACCTGGATGGCCATTGTGCCCAATTATACTTCTTTGCATGTTAGAACTATCCCGTTATTCTTTAACTTCTAAATAAAAATGTATAATTTAAGTCCCATTTATGCTATAATTACCAGTTCTAGATACGTTTTGCTTTGTGAGCTTGGTCAAACCCCTCCAGTTCTCTAGACCTTAAAATTGTATGAAGAGAAAAATAAGATTATTATGCTTCTCTGTGGTCCATATATACAATGGAATATTACTCAGCTATCAGAAAGAACGAATTCTCAACATTTGCTGCAACATGGACGGCACTGGAGGAGATAATGCTAAGTGAAATAAGTCAAGCAGAGAAAGACAATTATCATATGATTTCTCTCATCTATGGAACATAAGAACTAGGATGATCGGTAGGGGAAGAAAGGGATAAAGAAAAGGGGGGTAATCAGAGGGGGGAATGAAACATGAGAGACTATGGACTGTGAGAGGCAAACTGAGGACTTCAGAGGGGAGGGGGTGGGGGAAGGGGATAGCCTGGTGATGGGTAGTAGGGAGGGCACGTATTGCATGGTGCACTGGGTGTTATACGCAACTAATGAAGCATTCAAACTTTACATCGGAATCTGGGGATGTACTGTATGGTGATTAACACAATATAATAAAATAAAATTAAAAAAAAAAGATTATTATGCTTCTGTTATTCTTTGCTATTTATAATCACACCTTGATGTCATTTAGTTGTTAAACATGCCTTTCTGTACCCATGGATTTATCCATCACTGTAACTGCAATATTGAAGTTAGATATTTACCTCTATTCTTCTTTGTTTAATGAACATCTTTCTAACTAGACTTTAGTGAGTAGGTTTTGCATGTGTTTTGCTTATTGCATCTCCAGGTTCTGGCACTGTATCTCACACAGAGAAGGTGTTCAATATATACATTTGTTCAATAAGCAGATATCTAGTAGATATCATTATTTGAGATAAGAACTCAAAATGTTTGCAAAATATTATTGAATACCTCTGAGTCCACTCACTGAATTAGCCAGACGTGTCCTTGCATATGTCTGACTTTGTCTATATCTCTGTCTTTTGTCCTTGAGTCTCTGTTTCAAGCTGAGTCTATTTCTCTGTGTGTCCAGCTTTATCTCTCTAAATATACCTATGTCATTCTCTTCTTTCTATGCCTTTAAAAAAAATCTCCCTCCCTGTCTTCTACACTGGGTCTCCCTTTTTTTGCTCCTGGGTCTTCAGAAGATTTTTCCTTGGGACTCCCCTGCCAACATAATTCTGTGTGAGTTACATTCGTTTGCAAAACCTTTCACTGCATGAAGATGTTCTATTAGTAAAAGTTCATTTTTTTTGTCCCGATAGAACATCATACATCACCAAGTCCGTAGAGTCATTAGCTATGAAATTAATCAAGATGGAGGAAAGCAGAATAAAATCCTAGACCTCAGTGAAACTCACTGTGTCTCGGGATCAGCTGCGCCTACTCTGTAGGATTCAGTCCTCTCAGGACTCCTTGGCCACTCCTGCTTCTGAAGGCACATTGAGGGAGGCTGTTATTCACCCCAGCAGATATTATGGTACTGCTGTTCAGAGACAGAACGGGACCAGAGGAACCGAGGGTTGAGTATCTCAAGCACAAAATATCCCACCTGGGAGCTCTCGTTACTGTTTTGAGAGAAAGTATTTATCTGCCAGAACTTCTTTCAGTTTTGGTGGAGGGTTAACTGCATCTACCCTTGTGGCATGAAGAAGAGCTTGTTTTCACATCTCTGCCCTGCCCAGTATACAACTTTTAGGGAATGCTGCCTTAAGATTATGATATGATTAGGAATAAAACAAGGAAGCAGAATGTATGTAACTCTCTAAGAAGCATTTGATCTTTGTATAAATTATATTCATTGGTTGCTTTCCTGGTCTTAATGTTCTCTGGGCCTCAGTTTCCATGTCAATAAAATGGAAATAATGATGCCCACTCTCCATTTCCCTTACAGAGCTGTGACAGTAAAAGAAAAGAATAAAAGTAACAGTGAGATGTTAAAATGACAGCTGTATTGCTTAAGATTCTCAAAAGTAACTTTGTCAAACAAAACCATATGTTGGGATTAAAAACAAAACATGTGACTACCAATCACACACTTTCTGTCCAGCATGTGGAATGTGAAAGGCAGCACAGTGTCATGGGACAAAGAGAACACGGGTCACAGCACATCTCTACCCTTGATGACTTGTGTGACCTCAAGTCTGTGAGCTTCAATTACACATCTGTAAAATGAAGACAATGGAAGTCTCTTGTCAGGGTGTTGCTTTAAGAACAGAATGAGTTCATGTACATCCACTTGCCTGTATTTCCTCTTGAAATAGTATTAGCTAAACATTATGTTCTTGCTTGTTTCAGTTTGACTGTATAATCTTTACAGAATGGATATGGTCTAGCATGCTGTTCTTCTCCCTTGTCATTCTTCTTTCTCCTGGATATTTGCATCAGTTTTTCTCTGGAATCCATCATTCAGCAGCTTTTACTCAGTTTCATGTACTATGTAAAGTGGTTAGCGTACACTATCTCATTTACTCCTCTAAACAACTGTATCAAAATTAGGCATTATCTCCAATACACCAAGAGTTGGTGAAAAGTTTCCTGTAGTTAGTAAGCCGGAGTCCCAGCATCTAAGCTCATCCTCCTTCACCTCTGAAGTCAGAGTGCATTCCTCTTTATCCCATTGCTTCTCGTCAAGCTTTCTCTAGTTGCTGTAGAATCTCTGAATCTCCCCTGGAATCTGAGATGGGTTTGATGCTCAGGTATAAGGAATGAGCAAGTCTAAGGTCAGGTTGGATTTCCAAGCAGCAGCTGATGTGCTTGCTTTTCATTCTTGTTCTTTGAAATGCAATATAACACGCAGCCCAGCAGGTGACCAGAGCCTGGTAAATTGTAATAATAGTAATGCTGTGTATCAATGTTGTACCTTTCATCTGGAGGCATCTGAGGACTTCCAACATTAATTAAACTTCACAGCATCCCACTTCTTTAATGTCAACACTGTACCAATTTTAAAGAGAGATAAACTGAGATGATAATGACTCTCATTAAGGACAAAATTAAGGTGGATCATTTGTCAGAGGCCTCTTTAGCAGATGATAGGGGCCCACCCAGTCTCTAAATTGACTGAAGCAATCATTATATGAGTATGTCAGAGAAAGCACCAGCTGTGAAGTCAGGAGACATACGGTCTGAACTTTTTGTTTGTTCGAGGTGAATAAAGTCAAGCCACTTCTCCTTTTCATTCTTTATTTACCCATCAGTAAAACAAGGAAGCTGCTGATCACTACCTTACTTAGGGACACTTAATGCTTATGGCAATATCATCCTTAAAAGTAATCTGCCTAGTGTCCTAAACAATGCTTCATGAACTTATGCCACCAAGATGTTTGAGAATTGACTCAGGGTTGGAGTGGGGTGGGGGTTAGGGAGCTTATCAAAGAAATGAAAATTCCCAGGACCCACAGCCATTCTAATTTAGTAGGTCTGAAATGGGACTCAGAATGGAAAATTTTTAAACACTCCTCAAATGTTCTGATGCAGCCAGGTTTAGGACCCACTGAAGGCCAAACTTTGCTTTGATTTTTGCATTTTCACAGGTTATAGTGAGACTTTCTGGTCCTAGCCCATCTGCCCCCTGCCCCACACCTTTCTCCCATACTAATGACTGCCCCAGATTTCATCTTAAAACATGGATTATCTGCTCATTCTCAACAGCAATTTAAAAAATGCTTCTATTGAGGTAGATCATAGGTAATCTACTTATGTTGATATACCAGAAAGGGTCCAAAGGAAATTTTGATTCTATAATAAT
Organism: Ailuropoda melanoleuca; assembly: GCF_002007445.2. Classification (NCBI taxonomy): domain Eukaryota; kingdom Metazoa; phylum Chordata; class Mammalia; order Carnivora; family Ursidae; genus Ailuropoda; species Ailuropoda melanoleuca. The sequence goes on from NC_048224.1 coordinate 45,563,574, forward strand.
AGCAGATCATCACTTACTGTATGCAAGGCACTGTTAATCATTTTTACATATACCAATTGATTTGATCTTTACAGCAGTCTAATAGGTAGATAACTCATATTATTATCCTTATTCTATAGGTGTGGAAACTAGGGCACAGAGAGGCTAAGTAATTTGTCCAAGATAATGAAGTAGAGCTAAGATTTGAACCCAAAAAAGTCGGCTCCAGTGTTTCCTCTCAAGCCCTATTTATATCATCTCAAACAATCTAGAGGAAAGAGATGCTTCTAATAACTGCACACTATGAAGTACTTAAAACACTGAGACCTTTGAGAATCTGAAAACCTGTCCCCCAAATTTTTGGCTGTCATTTGGAAAGGCAACAGACTTACCTCTGTGGCTTTTGAGTGAAATTACAAAGATAGCGCAATATGGGTAAACACAAAGGAACTGGCATTTTTAATAGACCTGTCAGAGATTTTGATGTTCAGGGTTAGACTTCTTCAAGGAGGTAGTGAGCTAACCATTGCAAGAGGTTCTCAAAAAAATGCTGAGTAGTAAATTCACAGGGATTCTGTTAATGGAATTTTTCTATAACAGATCAATTGCCTTTCTGGAAAAGAAAAAAATACAACTTAATATCCTCAAAAGGAGGATATCAAAATAGAGTCTCAATAGTGTAGTATGCACATTGTTCGGTACATAATAATAATGAAAATATTGCTATTTATGTGGAGAATCTGCAAAATGTGGGCCCAAACCTGGAAACTGGACTGATATAATCCAGTTATTGAAATTAGGGGGAAAAAAAGAATTTAAAGCAACTGTCATAAAAATTCAAGGATTTAAAGGAATATATGGTCATAATAAGTGAATCTCCAGCAACCAAGTAGATATTATAAAGAAGAACCAAATGGAGATTTCAGAAACAAACAAAATTTTAATATCTAAAAGGAAAAATTCACTACTTTAGTGGAATAGCAGATTGGAAACAGCCGCAAAAGAGGTGAGCAAATTTGAAGACATAATATTAGAAATTAGCCAAAGTGAAATACAGAGAAAATACAAAGACTGAAAGAAAAAAAAAATAGCAAACTTTAGTGACTTGCAGGACAATATCAAGCACTGTAACATCTATATAATTTGAGTATTGAGAAGAGATGATGGGACAGAAAAGCAATTGAAGAAATAATGGTGAAATTTTCCCCAAATTTGGTGGAAGATATAAACTTACAAATCCAAGCACATCCAAAAGGAAAAAGAGAAAAAAGCCTCCAAAAGGATAAAAGCAAAGACAATGACATCTAGGAACATTATAATCAAACAATCAAAAATTAAAACATTGAATGATTCCAAAGAAAATGATACATCAGATATAATAAAACAAGGATGTAAATGATAGGTGGCTTCTCACCACAATCAGTGGAGAACCAAAGACAATCAAATGACATTTTTAAAGCCCTGGGGATGGCAGTGAGGAATGGTCAACCTAAAAGTCCATATGCAGTGAAAATATCCATGAAAAATGAAGGCAAAATTAAGATATCTTTAGATTTTTTTAAAAAATTGCAATAATTTTTCTCCTGAAGACTGGAAATCCAAGAAATGCTGAAAGAAGTTCATCATGCTAAAGGAAATTGACAGATCTACGGAAAGAGATGGTGTTAAGCATAAGGGTAAACCAAAAAGACAATTTTTTAAATTTTCTTAGGGGCACCTGAGTGGCTCAGTCAGTTCAGCATCTGCCTTCAGTTCAGATCGTGATCCCAGGGTCCTGGGATCTAGTCCTGCATCAGTCTCCCTGCTCAGTGGGGAGTCTGCTTCTCCCTCTCCCTCTCCCTCTGTTCCTCCCCCCACTCATGCTCTGTCTCTCTCTCTCTCTCATTCTCTCTCAAATAAATAAAATCTTTAAAATTTTTTTCTTAATATATTTAAATACATATGATTATTTAAAGCAAAAATTATAATACCATATATATACTACATGCATAGAAGACAGATGACACCATAAGAAAAAAAGAGGATAGTAAATAGAACTCTACTGTTGCAAGGATCTTTCACTTTAATGGAAATAGTGACATTAACTCTAAGTAGAGTGTAATAACTTAAGGATGCGTATTGGAATCCCTAAGGCAACCATTAAAAAAAAAAGTGAAGAGGTATAGCTGAAAAGCCAATAGAGGAATTAAATGCTAGAAAATATTTGATTAACCCAGATGAAGTCAGTAAAGGACAAATAGAAAAGTAATAAGAAAATAGTAGACCTAAATCCAACTATATGAATAATAATATTAAACCTGAATGAACTCAACATCACAATTAAAAGGCTGGGATTGTCAAACTAAATAAAAAAGCAAGATGCGATGCTTTGCAGAGTACTTCAAACAGGAAGTCACAGGTAGTTTAGAAGTTAAAAGATGCAATAAATACACCATGCAAAAACATTAAGATGAAGAAAGTTGAAGTGACTACATTAATATCAGGCAAGATAGAGTTCAAGACAAGGAGCACTTTCATTTTTAAAATTATCGCAGATGTATAGAAAAATTGTGAGGTAGTTTTGAAAATCTCTGTATAATTTGCACCCATATTCTCCACATGTTAAGCTCCCCTTTTCATAATATCACTCTCTCTGCATCTCTCTTTCTTCTTGCTCCCCCTCCCTCTCCCTTTCTTTCCTTTCATGAAGATCTGTACACACACACCCAAGCCAGCAGATCTTTTTTTTTCCCTGCACCACTTGGGAATATGCTGCATACCTAATTCTCATTTACATGTAAACATTTCATTGTGTGTTTTCCCCCCAAACCATGACATTCTCTTACATAAGCAGGAATATAATGATAAAAATCAGGAAATTAACATTGCTACCATATTAATATCTAATTTATAGATCATATTTCATTGTTCTCAATCATCTCACTAAGGTCTTTTTTTTTGTAAGCAAGTGTAATTTTTCTTCTAGTTCAGAATTTAATTCAGGATTAAATGTTGAACCTAATTGTTATGTCCCTTTACTTTCCTTTGACATAGAATGACTCCTTGGCCTCTGTCCTTCATGACCTTGAGGTTTTAGAAAATCACAGGTCTTCTTTGGTAGAATGTACCTCAAATTGGGCCAGTCTTCTGTTCCCTCATGATCAGGCTCACGTTATGCACTTTTGGCAGAAGTACTTTGGGAGTGATATGGTGCCCCTTTCTCTGCAAAAAAATTAGAAAGAAGATGTCTGTTTGTTCTATTTCTGGTGATTAACTTTGATCATTCAGTCAAGGTGCTCTCTGATTTTCTCCTCTACTGATACTATTTTTGCATTTGTCCTTAATAAATATCTTATTAGAAGATTCTTTGAGACCATGCAAATATCCTGTTTCTCATCAAGCTTTTTCCTATTGGCTTTAGTATCCACTGGTGATCCTTACCTGAAACAATTATTACTAAGGTAGCTTCCATTTGAAAGCAAGGAGAAAAGGCAGAGATAAAGAGCAACAATTGATATAGTCAATTCATTAGGATGACATAGTAATCATAAAGGTATACATGCCTAATAACAGAGCTTCAAAATACACAAAGCAAAACTGACAGAATTAAGGGGAAAAAGATACAAATCCACAATCATCGCTAAAGATCTTAAAATACATGAAGCAAACTGATAGAATTAAAGAAAAAGAGATAAATCCTCAATCATAATTGAAGGTTTTAACACTGTTCTTCAATAAGTGATAGATAACAAGAAATCAGTAAATATATAGCGATGAATAACACTATCAACCACATTGACATATGTGACAGTTATACCACATTATACCCAGAGACTAAAGAATGTATCAACTTTTCTAGTATATATAGAATGTTCACCAAGATAGACCATATGCTGGGCTATTAAATAGTTCTCAAAAAACTTGAAAAAATTAGATATCTTACAGAGTATAGCCTCTAATCAAATGGAATTATATTAGATATCAATAATTTTAAGCTATCTAGAAAAGCCCCCAACATTTATAAATTAAAATGCTACTGGAGTGCACAGTGCATTAACCAAAGAAATGACCTTATCAACAAAATCTAGATTCCACTGTATGATACACTTAGGGAGTCTTGGGAGATAAATACTATCTTAATGCATTTTGTTACTATTTGATATTTACAGATTTCAACAGATAAACAGGTAAAGAAAGAATGAGAAGTATAAATAAATACAGACACAGATATTTAATCCCATGATTTGGCAAAGACTTTCCTTGGTGAGGAAAGTAAAGCACGGGCCAGAGCCCGTGCCACCCTACCGGCTGGGCAGAGTGATTCCCCCAGATATATATAGAAAGGAGACCCAGTGCATTTCATAGGGACTGCATAGGACCCTATGGTTTCAGGGGCTCTCTTCTCCATGATTTTGGGAGGCGGGGTACATAGCAACCTTGCTTTCCCCAGATTCCAGCTTTTAGAGAAGTTGACATTATTCTGGCTCAGGGAGCTATAGAAATGAAGCAGCAGCAGCAGAATTACCTGGCAGCACATCCCTGCATAAATGCCACTGGATCTTTATTAGAATGGGAACAGAATGCTTCAGAGCAGCTGACCTCAGGGGGTTATTTCTGCCAGTAGACTGTGGAATAAAATTGCATCTATATCCAGAAATACATTTATACATTTTATTTTCTTTTGTTTTACCCCTAGTAACTAATTTTTCTATTATGAACACTATTCTTTATATAAGATATATATATGTGTGTGTGTATATATATATATATGATTTTTTATTTTAAAAGTAAAAGTGAACTTAATGCTCAAAGCAACGAAAGTTTTTCTTTTTTCATTACCCTTTTAGAACATTGTACTGTTCCCATTATTTCGGGAGATAAATCAGTGCTTTAAAATGATTAGGAAACTAAAGGAGGAAAAGTCACACTTGATTTGTTTTTCAGGTGATAAACTTCACACTTGAGAGGGAGAGAGGGAACCGAGAATGTATCTATGCAAGTTAGGAACCAGTGTGCTAGTCAAAATGGGTGTCAGGAAGAAAAAGACAGAAGGGGGGCATTGCAAATTAAGAAAAGCAATTCAGTGAGGAAGTGACTCAAAAGGTCAGGCTGATAAGAGTCCCTGCAGGGCGAGAACCAGAAATCACAAGATGCAGCCCACGCAGGCCCACATGAAGGACCAGAATAATTGATGATATGAGAGCCAGGATCTGCGTAATTCACAGGATCTTAAAACACCCACAGACGTGCAGCCCAACTGTCTCTGTGCAAAAATCCCGGAGTTTGGGTAACAGTGGGAGGGTTTGGGGCTGCAAGGTGATAGGGTAATTAAAGAGAAGGTTTATATAGAGACTGGGGCCTGGAACTAGCCCCTGCTCACCTGCTATGTTTTGAAGATAAATAGGGACAGTGCTCATGTAAGAATCAAAGTCCCCACTCATTGTGAGTATGTGTGCCAGTCTCTAGTGACATAGGGCAAAGCTCTCTGGCCCAAAGCTGGGATGGAGCTGATGTGTAGCTTCAAAGCTTGAGGAGACATCCTCCTGCTCCTCCAATCTCACTTGAGCTGCCACACTCAAGCCTGCCTCGGGGAGTTCCCAGTGGGGACTCTGGGGTAGCTTGTGCTTTCTGCCTCTCGAAGAGGTCAAGGGCATGCAAGAAAGAAACTAGTTTCTAGTCCCCGCTTTCTAAGGCCCAGTAGGCCTGTCTATTATTAATCGTGGCTCCATGAGTGACTCAGACTTGACCAATCTGATGAACAACTCTTCCTGCCTTGGAAGAAAGCCAGGCAGCGGGTGGAGATGGCCAGCCTGGTGTGGAAAGAGAGGCAGAACAGGCTCCGTATGCCATCCCAAGGAGCTGTCACCTGCAAGCATACACATTTCAGCATGTGTGAGCCTGGGTGTTGTTCCCTAACCACTTGTCCCCTTGAAGGGACTCCTGCTTCTCTTGATGGCTATTCTCATTGCTTCCTGAACCCTCAGTCTTGTTACCTTGCCTCTGACTTTTATGACCATCTCTGTGATTTCTCCAAATCAGGAAGGGTCAGCTTGTGCTGGTACAGTGTGAACTCGGGAAATCACTTAAACCCTCTGGGTCTGCCATGTTTATTAATGTTTAGATTCATTCACCTGGTGCGAAGCCTTGTGCTAGGAACCTTGGACACAAAGGTGAACAGCTGCTGCCTTGGATGTTCTCACAATGCAGTGAGGGAGGGAGCAAACTCATCCAGACTGTGGCAGGCGCTAGAGTCTGCCAGGGCTGCCGTCACAAAATTCTCACAGACTGGCTGGCTGAAGCAACAGACACTTTCTCACAGTTTCTCACAGTTATGAAGTCTGGAACTCCAAAATCAAGGTGTCAGCACTATTGGTTTCTGCTGAGGCTCTCTCTTTGGGTTGCAGGCAGCCACCTTCTCCTTGGGGCCTCAATGATCTCTCCTCCAGGCACACTCACGTCTGTGTCCCAGTCTCCTCTTGTAAATACATTCCTTGTATTCTATTAGGGCCATCCATATGACCTCGTTTTACCTTAATTGCCTCATTAAAAGCCCTGTCTTTAAATACAATTATATTCTGAGGCACTTGGGGTGAGGACTTGAACATGAATGTTGGGGGGGACACAATTCAGCACAGAAAAGATGTACTGTATGGTGACCAACATAATATAATAAAAAAATAAATCATTAAAAATAAAAAAATAAAAAAAAAAGAAAAGAAAAGAGACACTGTGTTGGGTGGAAAAAATAAAACATAGTCTCCACCTTTGAGATATTTTCAGGCCAGTGGGAAAGGCAAGACTTCCATCTAAATATAAATCAGGCAGGGATTTAGCACTTTAGAAGCTTACATTAAAATTGAAGAAATAAAACATATTTGCAAATAAATAGTATTATAAGTATTTGGAAAGTTTTCATGGAAGCGATGGTAAGAATGTTAGGACTTGAATAGAAGGAGCTATGCCTGCCCTCCCTGTCACTAATAACATTGGTCCTTATTAGGACATTTGTCTTCCTACCCAGCAGTAAACTCAACACAATGATGCTACGGGGGCCGGTAGGGGAAGCAGGAGGGATGAGAATATGGTCCTGTAGTTCAGACTGCCACATCCCATTTGATAAATTCAAACTCTGTTTTGCTCAGCATTATCAAAGTTTGTTGTTAAATATTGCCATTCAGCTAAGCAGTCCTAATTCATTCAAATCTGCTTATGCCATGTAAGCTAGAAGGATTAGAATTCTGGGGAATTGAAGAGGAATGTGGATGGGATCTAGGGAAAGCGGGGATTCTCCAAAACAGTCATCAATTTTGTGATGATGTGCATTGTATTACGGTATGGTCCACATGGCTCATTACATGATGATAATGTCACTCCTTTACAGAAACCTTCCAAAGGCTTCCTCCCGTGGCACTTGGAATAAAACCAGTTCTCATTACCAGGCCCTATGTGATCTGATCCTGGTCCTCATCTCTGACCACTCTCCCCCTCAACTCACAGAACCACAGCTACCCCCGCCCTCTTTCTATTCCAAAAACACACCAGACTGGTTGCTGCTTCAGGCAGTTTACTCCAGCTGCTGCCTCTACGTGGAATATCCTGCCACAGATCTGTGCCTGTCTGGTTCCTCCTGGTCATTCAGATCTTACCTTAAATAGCACCTTCTTCACACCAAATTATTAACTTTCTCAAGCATTGTTTATCACATGACCCTCATTATCCTGCCTTGTTTGGGCTATAACCATATCACGTTCTGAAATTATTTTCTCTGTATATGGGTTTACTTGCTTATCTCATCCCACACGACTAGAATGTAAGCTCCATGAAGCCAAGGCCCATACTTATCAATGTAGTCCAAACATCTGCAGTTGCACTGGGCACATGGCAGGTGATTAATACATATTTGATGCCTAGATCCTCAAACTGATCCATGATCCAGTACTGTAGGCTGTGCTCATCAGACAGACAAATAGCAAAGAGGTGAAACTGAGAAATGCTAATTGCATTGAATCTATTCATTTTTTAAAGATTCATTTATTTATTTTAGAGAGAAAGGGAGAGCATGAGTGTGAGTGGGAGGAGGGGCAGAGGAAGAGAATCTTCAAGCAGACTCCCCGCTCTGCACAGAGCCCGACGTGGGGCTCTGTCCCATAACCCATGAGATCACGATGTGAGCTGAAACCAAGAATCAGAGGCCCAACCAACTCAGCCACCTAGCCACCCCTCCGGTCATTTTTAAAATGAGGAAGATGAAGCCCAAAGGAGTCCATTCATTTTAACAAGCCCTATATAGTACCATTCGAGCTCTTTTGCCATCCAGGAACTCTTGTTTGGGCCTGATCCTGTTGTCAACATTCTCCTTGAAACATGGGAACACCTCATAACAGGTGACCGGAAGAGAATAGAAAAATGTCCTCCCTTACCCTGACCCCCTCCCCCCCACCCCACACTTCAGATTTTCTTTCAATATCCTCCTTGAGCATCAGGCATCATCAGGCAGCTCATCCCTTGAAGCTCTTTTGGAAGCAGTTGCCATATTTTCTGTTATTAGTTATTACCAATCCAAACAAACACTTCAGTTTTCCCAAACTCTAGGAGGAGGTATTTTTTAAAGGCCATCTTAATTATGCATAAGCAATGGAGAATCACAGAGGATTCATTAACATAATAAACAGAAGTTGGTTTCCAGCATCCCGCAAGCAAGGTGATATAAAAAAAGCCAACGTTTGCTGCTCAGCAACCGTGGGTTTCTTTTCCAGTCCCCTCCTGGCTTCCTTAGTTTTGGGGGAACTCTACTCTCTGCCCACATTTTCACCTGAGGGGAAAGGGAGGGCTTTAAAGAGGAGGTGGCTCTTGATCTTTGCCTTGAGAGAGAGATGGAAATAACATCAGGAATACATCCAAAAGAGATTCTTAAAACAACAGAGATGATAAAATATGAAGAAGAGTGGAAATAGGAGAAGGGCATAGTCTTAGCACCGAGAGAGAGGAGATCCAGTCCCACCTCCACCACTCACTAGCTGTGTGACCTTGGACGGGCCGTATAATCTCTCTATTTTTTCCTCTAATGACATTATCCCCTGCTTCATTGGGTTATGAGATAAATTTACAAGTATGGATCTCTTAGCACAGTGCCTGGCACATCCTCAGAAACTTTAGTTCCCTCTACCCAAAGTATTTAGTATCATTCTGTGCCCTTCCCACCTCTTCCCCTTATCTTAACTTGAGAAGTTGACCTAACTTGATTCTTCCCGGGGCCTCGGGGCTGGATCAAGACGCCTGCAGGCTTGGAGTGGTAAGTGCCTGCCAGTTGGCAGGGAAGAATGGTGTGCTGGAGTGGGGATTGAACTGTTGCCATTGGAGATGGCAACAGATGCTTCCTGGTTGAGGCTGAGTTGGCTAAATCAGGGCTCTGTGGTTTGAGACAGAATCCCAATTATTTCCAATTAGGAGATCGCAACGACAGCTGCTCTTCACCCAGCCCCTCCTCACTGCTGCCGACCTGGCCTCCTTCGGTTGAAAGCTATAACCTGAACTGGAGATTTGTAGGTGAGAGGATGCTCAACACACATCGTATTTGAATTCTTTAAATCTCTCTCTCTCTGGACCTGAGGTCCCGCACCCCTAGCTTAACAGTAGTCCTGGGAGGAGACAAAGGGCAGTGGAAGACCTGAGTTCAATTCCCAGCTCTACCACTTTCTGGCTGTTTGCCCTTGGGCTTGACCTTGGGCACTTGCAAATTCTGTCCTCTCATCTGATAGGAGGTTGATAACTTGAGTCCTGTTTTGATGCTGAGAGAGAGATGCCCAGTGTGAAAGGTTTTTGGAAATGGGGAGGGACTCTGCACCGTCCTCCTTGTCATTGAAGGCGGCCCCTTCAGTCTGAACTCAGCCTGATCTAGCCAGTGGCAGATGAACTCGAACTTGGGGCAAAGTCAGATCTGCATGATGCAAGTATGCTGTAAGGCTTAAGCCAGTCATTTCACCTCTCAGAACATTTCTGTGTCTTTCAAATTGAAGGAAAATTAATAGTAGGTTGCTTGCCTCACAGGGTTTACAGGTTTATGAGTGTAATGCAGAGTCCTTTGTAAACTGTAAAGTGCTGTGTACACATGAGCAATTATTATTATGTTCTTAGGGCTTTTTTTGGTTTGGCACCAGTTGAGTCAGCTGAATGCTCTGAGCAAGAACAATCTGTTTTCTTTCCTCTTGGCAAAGAGCACAAAAGACAGAGCAGCTCATAGAAACTGGGGCAGGAGAGAAAAGTTAACTCTCTTTCACTCTCCCTCTCTCTTTCCCCTAGACACACACACACACACACACACACCCCTACACATGACTCCCCCACAGATTCCCACAAGTCCAGCATCCCAAATACCACAGAGGAACGTGGGAAGTGGCCTCATTTCTTAACCAGTTTCTGTATCCCTAGTCTCGATGCTCCCTGCTCATTGCCCAGATATAGTTAAGATCTAAATTAAGAACAAGTCCCTGGCAGTAGGCCTCGTCACATTGTGTGCAGCCCCAGACTTGGACCCCAGGTGACTGACTCTGCCATTTCTTGAGTGTCTCTTCAACCCCCAAGTCAATCAGTCTCCAAATTATGTTTCTTTTATGTTGAAAATCTCTAAAATCCTCCGACTTCTCTTCCATCCTAGTTCAGGCCACTACCCCCCCATCCTTCCCCTCACTCCTCCCTCCGCCCCCTCCTCTCACCCTTTACCTCCTCCCTTCTCCTCTCCTCCAACCCCTCCCCACCCCTGAAAGAGCCTCCTTGCCAGCCTCCCTGTGTCCACCCCAGCTCTTCTTCTCACCACAGGGATCTTCTTAAAATGCAAAAGTCACTCCTCTGCCTAGAACTCCTCAGTCCCTAGCTTCTCTACAGGAACAGACAAGGGCCATCCTCACATAGCTCCTAGGCCTCCACATGATCTGGCTGTCTCTGTTTTGCTTCTGCAATACTCCCCCTTTGTCCTCAGAGCACCAACAATCCTGCCGCTCTGTCTGCCTGGGTAACCTGATCTTTCTGCTTCTGCGGTCTATTGGTGGAAGGTCTCAGGCAAGCCCCTCCTACCCTGCATGCTTTGGCCCACTTCCGACTTATTCACTCTGGACTCCTCTTTGGGTACCAGTTCCCAGGTCCTCCCACCAGGAGCATCTTCCTCAGTTTCTCAGAATGGGGTCGTCCTTGTACTGTACATGCTCATGGCACCTCAACTTTTCCTGTATGGCAGGACCCCGGCTTACCATTATACTTGTAGTTCTGCGGGCAACACAATTAATGAATCCTGAAATTCTAAGCTCTGAGAGTACAGGAATCGGATGTTTTCTGACCACGCAGTCCTAGCTGCTCACACAGTGCTGGGCACAAAATAGCTTTGAGGGAATGAATGTGAATTTGGGCATTCGTGTATTCCTCTCATTGTGTCCTTTCCCATCTACAAAATGGAACTGATGTTACCTTTCCTACCTATTTTAAAAGATAGAAGAGACAAAGGAGATAATGCATCTGGTAAAGGCAGTGCAAATAAAGCATCGTGTTTTGAACCAGCACGATGTCCACGGAGTCAGCAGAGGCCATAGGAGTCAGAGGGAGGAGGCGTTGCTTGGGTTTGCATCCCAGCAGCAAGACTTTGTGAAGGCCAGCATAGTCATCTACAAAATTGGGTTATAACACCCAAACTGCAGCGTCACTGTGACTGTCAGGGATTATGCACATAAGGCAGCTGGCGGAGAGTCTAGAGCGTATGGAGGCTCGGTAAAATATATCACCATTCCTACTCTGATCACTATCACTGTGGACACGCAGGGGAAAAAAGTTGATTTCTACTTTGCTCCATTTCTTACTCCCCTCAGAAGAGTATTTCCTGCAAGATTTAGTTGGCATTGCCCTCCTTTGCTGCCAAATTATCTGCATTGTTACTGTCAAATTCAGTCTGGTAAAATGCATGTACTTTGCGATCCATGGATGGATCCATGTTTGTAAATCCCGCCTGTCCTTAAGGGCAAGGACTGTGGTATGGAACCGTTTTGTCACCAGCTGCACCCAGCTCAGTGCAGTGTGTGCTGCAGGGGCTTGAAGAATTGATTCAGGACATATGAGTAAAGCGAACTCACTAATTCATACTTTAGTACTTTGCACTTTGGAGGGAGTGGGTCAGGATCTCAAGTGTGTCTGTGGGGAAACTAAGCATATTCACAGGTAAAGCCAGAGTCTTTACACTGAGGGGAAAATGGAATGCTTTAGAAGAATTTTGGAATCAACTTAGTGTCCAGCAAGAGGAGAATCATTCACAACCCAGAGCGGAGTTGCATCCTAAACACAATCAACTTGGAGGGACTTTCAGTGACGGCAACATGAAGAGGGTGATGAGTCCTCGCGGCAAAAACATGTGTAAAACTAAATGCATTACATTTACTCAAATGTCAACCTTGTGAGAAAGCAAGACAGAGAGAGGCAAACAGAGAAATCTAAATATTAATTTAATTTGGGAAACTTTCTCAGCAGTCCACCCGATGTGTGATGTGCGCATGCTTGGGATGCATAGGCTGCCCTCACGCTGGGGAGGGAATGTCAGTCCACTGCTGCGCCATCACAGTGTGAGCGTCTTGTCCTCACGAGCATGCTTCTGGTGCTAAGAGAAGTGATTATACACCATGACCCCTAAACCAAGTCAGCTACTGAAATGAAGAAGGGTACTGGTATTTTATGCATAACAGGCAGTAGGATATAGTGGTTAAGGACGCAGTTTCTGGAGCTGGGTTGATCAGTTAGCTGTAACTCCCAGAACTACCACTTAAACAATAGGACACTGACAAATGGTTCAATCTCTCTGTGACAGTTTTCTGTACTATAAAATGGGGATGATAATTGGGCTTCCTCATAGGATTATTCTGAGTGTGGACTGTACTTATGTACAAAGTATTTGGCACGTATTAAGTACTATCTACTTATGGTTGTAATTGTTATTACTTGAGGGCTTTTCAAGGGCAATTTAGACCATACACAATTTCTGCCTTAAGCACTGACTACAGAAACTAACACTCAAGGAAGGTACAGCCTCACTGAATCTACAAGATAATTACAAATTATTTTAGGTCATTATTAAAGCAGGTCTTTCATGGGCCTGGCTAAGATAGCAATTTGTCAACCCAATTCAAGTAATTGACTTTGTTTCTATATGCTCTTTAAATGGCCATAGGATGCACCTCTATTTAGTACAGTTCTATTTTTTAAAAATCCTGTCAGCCTGATTTTTCATTAATTCCTCCTTCCTGCCTACCCCCAGTGTCATTTGAAATAATAGGGAAGATTTGTTTCACATTACTCAGCATAAACTCTGGTTGGAAACTTCGTGACTCACTGGGTGGCTGGAAGTCTCTATGCCAATCAGCTGCAGCAGCATATGGGGAAGAAGAGGGATTTGGAAGGAAATAAAGCAGAAAAATTCAAAACAAGTCCCTTGAATTAATCCCAGAAGATTAATTTACCTATTGGGAGAATGGGGGATGTTAGTGTCATGTGTCATGAGATTTATTGAGATAATAAATGGATATCAGCTGTACAGTATAGCTGATTCATAAATATTACTCTTACTGTGAACACCTATGCCTGCATCCTGTGAAAATCCCAACTCTCTTATATTCATTAGATATTGTTTGCTAAGCTAAATAAAACTCAGAGATGGGAATCATTAACTAGACAGGTTGGGAGAATCCTATCTTTCAGAAGACCCCCCGCTCCAGGACACATCCCTTTTTTTCATAGGGAACATTCAAAATGGGTTTTTTAAAATTATCTTTACACATCTGTACAGCTTCTCTCCTCTAGAATTGTAGAAGGCCTTGGGTCAAGGTTGGTTGACTGAGATGCCTCGTTAAGAGCAGATCTAAACATTGGTTTATACCAGCCATCTTTTAGGAAAAAGTACTTACCAATTAACTGAGGACCTAATAGATTCTAAAACTGATGTCGGTGTGTTCGTTGCCCAAGAGAAATAAAGCAATATATACAGATCTCAGAGGCTCTGAAATGTTCCTCCCCGATCCTCTCAATCTGTCAAAATTCCACCTCTTTCTTAAGATACAACTCAATGGCCACCTCCCTGTGGATTTATTACTGATCATTTTCAGCCTAAACTGAGCACTTCCTTCTCTGAAATCTTCCTCAGTACATTCTGACCATCTTCCATGAATACCTCTCATATGCTTCATTGGACAAAAATTAGACCCATATATTTCTTATCTTACTTGCAAAGAGGAAATAGACCAGAGTTGTTCAAAGTATGGGTGTTCGTTTCAGACATCTGGATTTAAATCCCAACTTCTTTACTTGGTTGCTGAACAATGTTGAAAAAGTTAGAGCTGAAGCTTCTGGAAGGCTTCGCCAGAGTTTGTCAGAATGTATCTGATGAATACTAAATACTAAATGAAAGGGGACTTCCATGAGTGCAGAGTTTAGCTTCTGTAGGAGTTGAGTATTTGGTAGTGGTTCCACAGACACCTTGGCAAATGCTCTTTGATGAATTTCTAGGAACTATAAATAAATAAGGTGTGGGTTCTGATTTCTTACTTTTGTTTTGGGCTCCCTTCAATCTCAAGGATCTGCACAAAGGTCTTTAGAGTTAGTAGACCTGCATTCCTATCCCATCTGCCAACTTTGCCATTTACTGAGACCTAGGTTAAGTAAGTCTTGGTTTACTTATATGAAAAGAAGAATAATTTAACTTTAATTTTTAACCTAAATATTTAACCCATTAGATGCTTATGAAAGTTTGTTTGGATCAGCTAATCCTTAAGAATATTCTGTAAAATGTTATCCACAGAGCATTTAAATAGATATTTTAGGGGGAAAAAAAACTGGCATGCCCGAATGTATTTGCAGATTGCTGGATTAAACAAAATTAAGCAAATTTATTTAAGGTAGAACCTTATAAGAATTTTATATGTCAAAATGCATTATAAATCTCCAGAAATGATATGTAGGATTCAGTGTCTTTCAAATATACTGGTCATAGAATCTGTGCTCACTAGAGCCCTTGATTACAAGTGATGGAGACCAAATCAAAAAGAGAGACAAAGAGAAAGCATTTGCTCTTTTAACTAAAAAGTCTCCAGGAAGGGGTATATTCAGAAGATCCAATGTGGTCATCAAAAGTGGATCCCTGTTTGTTGCTGAGTTCTGATTATTCTTCAGCGTTTTTATTCTGTGGGTGCAGAATCAGGTCCTTTATCCATCTCTGAACTAACCAATGTTGATTATGGTCAGATGCATGTGATGTTGTGATCCTGGAGCTTCAGATAAAATACTTCCTGTATTACTTACATGGGTTAAGAATAGGAAAGGAGTGATTTGAAGTCCTATTATCACAATGGATGCAAATAAGTTATAAATAACATAGCATGTGCTGCTGAATCATGCCCTCTTCTTTGGGTGGAAAATCAAATGAGACAAAGACACAACATTCTTTGGGAAATATGAGTTAGATGTGTGTGTGTGTGAAAGTCCTGGCCACAGTAGATCCTCATGAAATATCATCTCCTTTTTTTTTTTCATTCCCCATATGTTATTTTAGTGTCTGAATGAGCCAATCAAACCACGTGGAAAATTCTGTGATACCTAAAGATCAGTCCAAGTATCAAGTCTTATAACACAAATCAAACTTCCAAGCACTTGAGAAATTCTTTAACCTTGGTCATGAGATCAGTCTTATAGGATGCCTGACTATATTCTACTGAGTATTCTTTAATTGAATACCAGAAAAATAGCCATGTTTCCATATACCACATGCCATGCGGCCCCTAAGAGTTATACATATTTATTACTTTAAATGCCACAGGAAAGACTTTCACAACTTCTTTCCATTATTAAGGATTTTTTTCCCCCATTCTCTCTGAAGACATTAATACTTCAAGGTGGCCTTGACCTGTTTCTCCTTTCTTCTCTTCCCTAAATGCTTTGAGCTCCCACTTTCCCTTCCTCACCTCCTCTGACCCCCCAGTTTACATCTTGCACTTCCCTTGGCCAGTCTCTCTCTGGCATCAGGGCAGCCTCTGTTTCCTGGCTTCTTCTTGATCTTTATCTATTTTTGCCAATGTGTGCCTCCTCTTGGACCCTTCGAACGCCTTTCCTCTTGAACTTCTTTCCTCACCTTAGGCCCTCATGGCATTGCGTTCTTAAATATTGTGTCCCCCAATTGAGAGCCATATGACCTTTTGTTTGCAGGAATCATATTCATATTCATAAGTCGCTAAGCATATTTTATAAATCATCATGAAATACATTAACCCCTCCTGCTATTTCAGCTTGCCCGATAGAGGAAGCTGCAGTCTCTTGCAATTTGGTTCCAAGGAATACAGGCAATGTTTGGCAAATGAGAGCGCGCTCCAGCTCCTGCAGAAGGGAAGATGTCATAAATCACCCTCTGCTGTCCTGCTGGGGCTTTTGTCTCCCCAGCAGTTGCTTCTGAGTGCAGGTAAATAATAGTAATAATGGAACTGCACATACAAATACATTTTTCATCTGGAGGCTTCCCTCCTTAGCTCTAAACACTTTTGCTTCTAGAACAATCATCAGGCATCCAGTTCTGTTGTCTAGGAACCAAAAAGGAGCTAACAGTCAACAAGGAACTAAAGCTCCACTGCTGACTTCTATAGTAAAACAAAAGAGGAGGGAAGAACTAGTTTTTAACAGGTAGCTCAGTGTCAGCATTAGGTTAGGTGTTTGGCCTTATTTGAGCATTAAAGCGATACCATTATGTAGCTGTTATGTATCTGTAATGTGTGTAGATATGTAGAGATACAGAGATATATGTAGAGATGTAAATCTAGATATATCTTAGTCAACTTAGGCTACTCTAACGAAATACCATATACTAGGTGGCTTAAGTAACAGGAATTCATATTGTACAGTTTGGGAGGCTGGAGGTCTGAGATCATGATGCCAGCATGACCCTGTTTTGGAAAGGTCCCTCTTCATGGCTTGTAGATGGCTGCTTCCTTGCTATGTCCTCACATGGGGGAGGGAGATCAAGTCCCAGTCTCTTTCTCTTCTTATAAGGATACTAATCCCATCATGAGGCATGACCCTCATGGAATCATCTAAACTTAGTTCCTCCTGACGTCCCACCTCCTAGTACCATCACACTGGAAGACATACATATTTGGTGGAGGGGGGCAGGGAGGACAAGCATTCAGTCCATAACAGTGTAAGATCCCAATTCTTACAGGAGACTGAAGCTCTGCCATAGCCCAAGATGATACAGTGAGGGAAAAGGGTGAGTCTGGAGCCCCAATATCTCTGGCTCCAAAGGCGGTACATTTCAGGGCTGGTTCTTAGATAGGTAGGTAGGTAGGTAAATGCATAGATAGATACATAGATAGATAGACAATATAATAAAATAATTCAAGCTCCCTGTGAGATCTTACAGTTTCATAGCATAGGAAGTGTGTTTTCATAGCATAGGAAGTGAGGCGTGGATTGAGAATTACACTCACAAATTTTTAGACTTGCTGCCTCCACTGTTTCCCTCTCTAGGGCTCCTCATTTCCCTCTCTGGGACAAGCTCTGTGCACTGTCCTTGTTCTGAATGCTTAAAGCTCTCGTTTGTGGAGTGGTCACAAAGCACAAGACTTAGTAACTGCTCATTTAAATCTCCTACTGGCAACAAAGCGTTTTTCAGATGAGGAAAACAAGGGCTCAAGATGTTAAGTAAGTAACCAGGCCAAGTTTATCCAACTAGCAAATGCAAGGAATTGGAGCCCAGATCTGACCTCTCAAGCTTGTGGACCCAACCACTGTTCCAAACAACAGCTTAAATATTCTTTCCAGAAGAATAAAAAATCCTCTTAAAATGTAAAAGCAGATCTAATGTGGTCTTCCACATGAAGATGCCCAGGGAACTGTCACCCCATTGATCCGTCTGCTATAAACACAGTCCCTCAAAATGAAGGACATATGCAGTCTGCCTCCAAGGCCAAATGCAAGCTGTGGCTAAAGCCGATGATGGTTGGAGTCCATTCACCCAGCTACAGCCAGAGGATGAAAACAGTGAGGTTTGTCTGCCTGGACTGGAGCCTGTGCCTCCCAGGAATCTCGGTGTGTGCAGGTGTTGTCTTAATGAAGCTCTCCCACTGACTCTCTCTGCCGCGCGGGCTATAAGTCATTTCTGTTAGTTCTGCACACACTGTGCTTATACTGTCACCAGTACTGTGCACTCTGATAAAACCTTTCATTTTCATATCTCAGGCTGCTTTACAAACAGTAATTAATTAGGCCTCATAACCCCCTGATGAGATGATTATGTATAAACACAGTCCTGTGCATGGCCCAGGGAATATTGTCATCAGAAGTTGCAAGTCCAATTCACACCTCCACCACAGACTTCAGGCTACCTCCACAAAGGCAAAGAGAAACATGAAAAGGAGTAACATTGGGATTCCCATCATGAAACACCTCTACCATTGAGTAAAAACAGAAGTGTTTTGGAGCACATGAAACCCATCGGTAGCATGATGGTCATTGATGGCGCACTGGTGTTGAGAGGTGGGACAGAACCAAAGTCACAGCAGCGATGTCATCAGTGTGGTCTTGGGCAAGCTCATGGAAGCCCATAAGCTTCTCTTCATCTGCAAGTGGGGGCAAGAAGAGTTCCTGCTTTACAGACTTGGAAGAAGAGTCCTTCAGTCAAATCAGAGCAGAAATCACAAACCATTTAGGGCCTGCAAAATGTCCTACAAACATGAGTATTTGCATATTGCTATGATCCGAGCTCCGGATGACCTGCAGGACAGAAAGATCAGTGTAGTTCTATTTGCCATGTCCCCATAGGGCCGCAAAGGAATCCTTGCAGTGCTCTTGGATGTGGAAGGTGCAGAGATAAATACAGTTCATTTTCTGAGGGCTTACTGCCTCCTTGGGTCTGTGCCAGGATACTATGGAGACAGATTTTGGAATTTTAGTCAGCACTGGTTGAGGTTCTGTAGTCGCTCCCTGTTTTTTTGCTTTTCGTGGGCAATGTGAACACAACCACAGTGTGGGGTTGCCATGGTCTGGATGTTGGTGTTCCCTCCCCAAATTTGTGTGTTGAAAATTTAACCCCCAAAGGCGATGGTATTAAGTAGGTGGGGCTTTAGGAGGTGATGAGGTCATAAGGGTGGAGCCCTCCTGAATGAGGCTAGCGCTCTTATTACAAAGGCGATCCCACCGAGCTCCCTTGCACCTTCCACCAGGTGAAGATCCAAGAAGTCTGTGACCTGGAGGACCCTCACCCGACCAGTTTCTGTTGTTTATAAGCTGTCTGGTCTGTGATTGTTGTTATAGCAGCCCAAAAGAATATAGCAAGCCCCCATGGCAAGGTTGTACACTTTTCTATAATATAGGATACAATCCTACTCTCATATGACAGGAAAAGGAAGCAAATATTTATCAAAAATCTGTTGTTTGACAGAGGGGAGGGGGGTGGGGGAATGGGATAGACTGGTGATGGGTAGTAAGGAGGGCACGTATTGCATGGTGCACTGGGTGTTATACGCAACTAATGAAGCATCGAAGTTTACATCGGAATCCGGGGATGTACTGTATGGTGTTTAACATAATATAATAAAAAAAATCATTAAAAAAAATCTGTTGTTTGTGGTTGGAATATAAATAGCTTCTCTTGCTTAATAACATACTACCTATATTGCTCACTTTGAATCTTTTTCATCAGATTTATGGTATTTTAAACTGTACGTATATTGCATTGTGCTGAAATTTATTTTTACAGCAATCATAAATCTGAGGACTTCATTTTTCTGAAAGCAGTTTGGTGATCAGTTTAATATGTACAATGACCCCTCTTGTTACTCTAGTAAGAAAAAAGAAACAATTTCTCATAGAGAAATTTGTTGTGGAATTGTTTCATGGAAATTTGAAGACCTGTGATTCCTTTATTCATTATTAATAAAATAATTACTTAAATTATTAATTTAACAAATATTTCTCAAACATGAAAATTAGTAACCTCGCTAAAAACCGAGTCGGGAGATTTCAGCAGGGGGCACTCCCACACTCTTAACGCCTGTAGTCAATAGCAGACCCAACAGGAAGAAATGGATTTGACCTTATTCGTACTTGACCTTGCCAGAGGCAGAGAGGCTGTCCTCAACAACCCCGCCCCCCCGCCCCACACGCACACACACCCAACAGCTCAGCCAATGAAAAACCACCACACTTTCAACTTCCAGTTTACTGCAAAGGACTTTTAGTTCGGAACAGCCCTCTAGCCTTACCCTTTTCTCCTTTAAAAGGCGTGGGTCTCGTCTGTTGCCTGGGCTTGCCTATGGTTTCGCTGTACCTTCAGTGTTCCTGATTGCAGTTTCCTTTTTATTACCAAATAAGCCCATCTTTTGCTGGTAAAGTAGCTGTCAGTTTTTATTTTTAAGATTAACTAACAGACATTACTGATGGAAGTGCAAAATGGCACAAGTATTTGAAAAACAGTTGGGTGGTAGCTTACAAAGTTAAAAATACATACCTACCCCATGACCCAAAATTCTCCCAAGAGAAATGATAATATCTTTTTACCCCCTTCTTCCCCAAAAGAAAATACCTGTTCACAAAAAAAGACTTATACAGGAATATTTGTGCAGCTTTATTTAAAAACAAAGTTTATTTATTCCAGTTTATTCCAAAAGCTGGAATAATGTCCAACAACAGGTGACGGGATCAACAAATAGGCTATATCCATAGTATGTAATACTGATCAGCAATAGGAATAAAACTAATATATGCAGCACATCAGTGTGATGGTTAATTTTATGTGTCAGCTTGACTATGGGACAGAATGCCCAGATAGCTGGTTGAACATTACATTGGGTGTGTCTGTGAGGAGGTTTCCGGATGAGATTAGCATTTGAATAGGTAGACTGAGGAAAGCTGATTGCTCTTAATGGATGTGAATGAGCTTCATGCAATCCACTGAGGATCTGAATACAACAAAAAGGCAGAGGTCTGTTGAATTTGCTATCTGCCTAACTACTAGAGCCGGGACATCAACCTCTGGCTCTCAAGGCTTTCAGTTCTCAGGCGTTCAGATCCAGGCTGGAATTTATACCATTAGCTCTCTGGCCCTCAGGCCTTTTAACTACATCACTAGCTTTCCTGGATCTCCAGTTTATAGCTAGCAGTTCTTGGGACTTCCAGCCTACATGATTCTGTGAGCGAATACCTTATTAAAAGTCTCTTTATATAGATACTGTATACTATACTATATTATACTATACAATACTATCTGTCTCTAGATACACTATTTCTCTGGAGAACTCTGACGAATATAGTCACTGAGTCTCAAAAACAGTATACTGAAAAAATGAAGCCTGACACAAGAGTGTATTCTGTGTGATTCCACTTACCTAAAGTTTTAGAATAGATAAAATAATCTATTGTAATAGAAATCAGAGTAGCTGTTGCCAGGAGCAGAGGGTGAGAAATTGACTGGAGAGGAACACCAATGAAACTTTTGGGGGTGTTGGAAATATTCTATATTTTGATTGAGATAGTGGTTAGAGGTACATATTTGTTAAAACTCATGGATTCGAATACTTGAAATAGGGGCATTTGTCTTATTATTGTAAATTATGCTTCCGTAAAGTTGATTTTTAAACTGTATGCAATGATTTTATCACATTAAGTTGTCAACAGTATTAGTTTCTTCCCTCACAGTCTAACTAACATTATCACTAACTTATCTGTTAAAAGAGAGCTTTAAAAAAAAGCCCCCCTCCAACTGTGAGTTTCTGTGTATCTAATAATCCATTTAAAAGTCTAAGAATTTGAGGGGCGCCTGGCTCTGTCAGTTAAACGTCCAAACTCTTGATTTCAGCTCAGGTCATGATCTCAGAGTCGTGGGGTGGAGTCCCGTGTCAGGCGCTGAACTCAAGAGTCTGCTTGTCCCTCTCCCTCTGCTCCTCCCCCTCACCCCTGCTCTCTCTCTTTCTCTAAAATAAATGAATAAAATCTTTTAGAAAGTAAAAATAAAAGTCTAAGAATTTGAAAGTCCGCATGGAAACATTTTTTTTTTTCACGTACGAAGGGTAGGCTGACAGCACTTGCTCTGATTTGTCCAACCAAAGTTATCTCTACCATGTGGTGTTTCACATCACTTTGGGAACTCAACCAAGCCTTTGTAATAGTGCATGAGCACATTCAAAGCATGTTTCTGGGGGGGGGGGGAAATATATATGTGTATATATATTGGGTATATATATTATGTATTATATATACATTATATATGTGTGTGTGTATACATACATATATACATATACTCACATATATACCTACATATATACATACATGCATATATATTTATATATACATACATATGCATATACACATACATATGTGTGTATATGTGTGTATACGTATGTATATATGTTTGTGTATATATGCCTACATATATAATACATATATATTCCCAATATATATACACATATATATTCCCTATATATATACACACACACATATATATAGGTTCTACCTGTAAGTACCTGCCGTTCAGGTCTGCTTAACTCCTGCAAGATTAAAATATCTGGTTCTTAAACTTTCTCAGCAGAATGTCATCCTTAATCGTTCCCTCTCCCGTATGGTATCTGAAGCATAAAGTTCTCACTTCAATACCTAGGGTGCTATATAAGCCTCAGCTCTGGATAATAAGTAAAATTTGCTGAATGCTTACTCTTGCCAGGCACTATACTAATAACTACTTTATGGACATTACCTGATTTATTTCTCAGAACAACCTGGGAAACATGATGTTCTTCCTTTTTTGAGTGAATAAAGTGACTAGTGAAAGAGCACACAGGTGGCATGATTATGGTATACCTGGATTCCAGCCCAAGGGGAACGGTGACAAGCATGTGCATTAACCATGGAGTAGCCTCTCCTTTCTTGATGACACAGCATCTGCCAAAAGCCTTTATGATTTCTGGCTTTGGAGACAGCCAAGATGATGTAACTTCTACCCCTGGATTAAGTCATATTATCTGAATAAAGTTGTGCAGAACATATGATCTCAGGCCACTGGCAGAAACATCATTTCTGTGATTTTCCCCCTGGTGTGCCCTCTGATTTGCGTGGTGGGCCAAGGCCAAGAGTCTCCCTTTTAAATGCATTTGTGTTTATGTTTATGTTTTTTTTTTAATAAAACCATAGCAAAGCATCAGATCAGTTGCATAATTTGCAGGGACCATTGCAAAATAGATTATTGGGTATTGGTCAAGGGTGAAAAGGTCAATCTCCACTTCCCACAGGTCCATTGCCCCAAGCCATGGCAGAGGGACAACACTCTAAGAGATTACCAATCTCTCGTTGACATTGTTAAGTACCTGGATCACGGGTAAGCAAGAGGTCGCTGCCTTGTTGCCCACTGAATGCATCATGGTGATGCCAACCCGTGGCAAGACACCCACTGCCTTGCCCCCTCCCACAGTTCCATGGGGAACATGCCTGGCCCCAGTCTGCCCTGTGACTTCAAGCAGGCCCCCACTGAGGACAGGAGGTGATGGTAAACATGATCTTTGCTCTGTTGATGTGATCTGGCCACCACCCTGGATGGAGGGTAGCAGTGGCCATGAGGTGGGGGTGGAGAGGTAGAGGTCTGGGCAAGGCCCAAGACACCATGGGTAGGAAGCAGCATCTAAGAACACATCTTAAGGAGGTGGAACCACATGGAAGCAGTGGCTCCAAGCCCTCAGAACATGCTCCCTTGTCCCATCTGACTTCACTTACAAAACACAGATTCAAAGGTAAAATTATTAAGAATTTTAAGACCACAACAACGGAGCATTATTTGCCACACATGGGATCTTTCTGAGTGGGGGCTCTGTGTGGTGTGAGTGCATTGTTCACGCACCCAGAAAGCCACTGGCTGAATGCAGTGTATTTGATGATTAAGAACATGGATTTGGGGATAAGACTGCCTAGATTCAAGTCCCAGTCCACTGTTTAGTAGCTATCTGACTTCTGGCCAGTTGCTTAACCACACTGGGCCTTTACTTTTCTCATCTATAAAATACTGTTATTATAGAAAATTCAATGTATAAAATGCATTAAGCACACAGTCTGGAGTACCTGGCACATAGTAAAAATTATATAAGTGTTAGCTCTTTGCTGATTTTTTATAAATATTCCCCACGTAAATGTCCCAAAGCCCTTGTATGCATGTCTCTAAGCAAATCTGTTTTTACCACTGACTCACTGATGTGAGTTATAGCAAGTCTGCTTCTCTCTTCAGTCATCTCCTGCTGCATGTGTTTATTATTGAATAGATGGTTTCAAAGCAATATTAAAAAACAATTTATAAAAAGGAAAAACAAATCTTTAAGTGTACACCCGTACATAATTATTTCAGTGTTTGCATATAAGATGCTAGTACTTGCCAATATGCATGCATATTTTTACACAGCTACAATCGTACTGTATATATCATTTTATATTTTTTCACTTCACATTAAATTGTAAGCATTTGTTCATGATGCTACATTGTCATAATTATCATTGTAATGGTTGCATAATACCCTATTATGCTGATACATCATAATTTACTATAAATTATTCCCCTATTGATGGACATTTAAGTTGTTCCCTGTTTTTGGCAATTACAGCTAATGCTGCAGTGATGAGCACTTAGCTCTATCCTTTTGTTGAATTATTTTATAGAGATCCATTTCTGGGGGGGGATTGCTGGGGCAAAGGGAATATATACATGTAGGTTTCTTTTACATACTGAACCACTGTTTTTCAGAAGGGTGATAGTAGTTATTAATACTGATACAAATACTAATAATAATGGCAATAAGGGCATCTTAATCTGCCCAGACTCTATCCTAAACTCTTAGTACGTATTTATCATTCCATTCTTCCTATGGCCCTAGGTATTATAATCTACTTTACATCTGAGAGAACTGAGGCACAGTTCAATAATTGGTCCAAAGCCATATATTTAGTAAGTAGAAAATCTGAAAAAGGAACTAGTCTAGTCTGATAGTGAAGCCTGTTAGTTAAACCAGGCGCTCCAACACTCCCCTCACTCCCTGCTG
This sequence comes from Ailuropoda melanoleuca, assembly GCF_002007445.2. Lineage (NCBI taxonomy): Eukaryota > Metazoa > Chordata > Mammalia > Carnivora > Ursidae > Ailuropoda > Ailuropoda melanoleuca. The sequence goes on from NC_048224.1 coordinate 45,588,605, forward strand.
TTGATTATGGCTGGGATCTTCTAAGTTATCAAGTAACTTCCCTGCAGGCTCCCCATAGGATCCCCTCCCCAGCACCCACTCACAATGAATGTTTGCTCCTTTGAACTGCTTTTCTCATCCGCTATGATATCACAAAATAATGCCAATCATTTACCTTCATCCACGAGTTCTGCCTTGTCTTCCTTTCTCTTTTATCCATCATTCTTTTCTTTCTTTCTTTCTTTCTTTCTTTCTTTCTTTCTTTCTTTCTTTCTTTCTTTTTTCTTTCTTTCTTTCTTTCTTTCTTTCTTTCTTTCTTTCTTTCATCTTCTCTTCTTTCCCCCTTTCTTTTTTCCTCCCTCCTTTACCTCATGTTTGAAGTATGTGTCTTCTATGTGCTAAATTTTATGAGAAGCTGATAGGATATCTTTATTCTTTGTTTTACTCAGTTGTCATTGCATTTTCCCCTTTCAACTCTCTGAGCAGTTGTGCCAAACATTAATACAAATTTTCACCTACTTTGTGTTTATTTTATGCACTCATTTGGAGTGTCATTAAAATTTAATGGGTAAGTTCATATTTTTCTTTAAATACTATAACCTTTTACAGAAGGTTACAAAAGTCCTAACTAATTTGCATCCATCTTGGAACATTTTTTTTTTCAAAAAAACATTGTCATCGTATGTATCATATATTTTCAACGTATATATTTTCATAATGTATGAGGGAATCAGTCTAGGTATACATAGACTTAATTCACTCACCTTTTAAGGACAATCATTTGGGATAAAGTGAACCATATTTTATTCCACAGAGTTCATATAGTATCCAAAGCATTTTTAGTGTGGAGTTACTCTAGTCCTGTTGTTTTTGATATCATTTCTGTTTCAAGAAGGGAACGTTCAGATGGTTGTAAGCAAACATTTACTTAGCCTCTATTCTGTAACTTGTAAATAACTATGAGAAAAAAAGAGATAGGGAATTAAGAAGTGAAAAAAAGAAACAAAGCTCAGAGAGGTTTTGAAGGGGTTGTGATAAGTCCTGAGGTGAAGGAATCATCCCACATCCAGCACATTCTATTACAGGTGTTCTGAGTACACCAGGGGCAGTCTCTCAACGTCTAACACATAATTCAGTAGTGAACTTTAGAACTAAGCCCAGCTGAGAAATAACTTCCTAGATTGCAATGCCCATCTCTTGGGGTTCACACATCCCTCTATCTTTCTCATTCCTTCCCCCCTCCTCACCTCTTTCACCCTTAAGCCCCATTCAATCTATAGCAAAATGAAACATTCAAATACATTATTCAGTCTAGGAGAAAATGTCAGCTCTTTCTTTCCTCCCCCCATTTATTGTTTTCTCTGGTTTTCCTCCCAGTCCTGCTGCAGACCCGAGTCTCAGTGGTTTTTGCCTATGATATTTTGGAACAGAAAAGTTGCAAGGAAATATTTCCCTAAGCACAAGGGAGTTGAGTGCTGAGAAGTAGAAAGTCAGCGGCTTCTCATAGCACCCTTTGGCTGTGGTTGTGATAGGGTGCCACGGAGATAGGACGCAGACAAAAAATAGATAAACCCAGCCATCCTCTCCTAAGACCCAGGTCATCCTCAGGCCCCAGGGGATGCAAGGGCCAAATTACCTTTTTCAAAAAAGTCTTGAGAGTAGCCAAAGTGCAAGAGGCATTTGTAGAGCAGTAATAATGTCAATTCCAGTGGTTTTCTACCAAAACTGGGAGACAACTTCAATTTGTTTTTGCCACACTCAGTGCCTCTTGTCTCTGTAGTATCTCCATCGTGTTTCCATCACATAGTGGGGTCTCCACACACACGCTGTGCTGGGTTATCTCTGAACGCACAGAGGGTGCAGATAAACCTTTGCTGAATGAACGGCCCCCCGGGAGGCAGTCAGAAAAAGAAAGTCCAAGCAAAATGACCATTGAAAATCTTCTCCTCCTCTTTTCAAAGGGGGTCATGCCACCCAGCAAGCTTTCATAAAACAAACAGACTGTTTAAGTGATACAATTGAGGAGCATTTCAAATTAGGTTAACAAATGGGTTAGGATGGTTACTGCAGCCTTGCTTGCAAAAGAAAAACGAATAAGAGAGGAGACTCACAATCACTATCAGTGAAGAACTGAGCAGTGCACCCGTTGACTGGACTAAATGTTCCCAAAGAATGAGTTCGTGTCTGCATATCAAGAGAGGCCCACATAATATTTTAAGGGGAAACAATTGTTCTATCTACAATATATGGAATTAGCCAGTTGTTCAGACACACGTGTGTATCTGGGAGAATATTCTAGAGTAGCTGGCATGTGGGGGTTGTCTGTGTGGGTCAGACTTTGGACTGATGTGCGTCATTACATTCAGTCCTCACAAACCATCCTGAGAGACGGGTCGTGACATCCAGTCCCAATTTTTCACTTGAAGAAAATGAAACCAGAGAAGTTGAGTCACTTGCCCAAAGTCACACAGGTCAGAAGTGGTAGAGCTGGGACCCAAACCCGAGAAAACGAAAGCCAGAGCGGTGCCACCAGCGACCAGGCGCTGCTTCCTAACCACACGGTAAGCAGTGGCATCCCTGGGGGTGAGATCACCGAAGAGTATTTACTTCCTATTTTATAGATTTCCCGTTTAGTTAGCTTATTTTTACTTTAAGCAAGTATCGCCTTTATTGTAAAATCATTTGCATTTTGAAAGCTTCAAAAACTGATGCAAAATTCCTTAGGGGTTATTATAAGCCGTTATCATGGTGCAGGTGGGGGGGCGGTATTTACCATTTCAGTGACCAGATGAGTAAGAAAAAGAGGGGGAAGGTTAGAGTGAATGAGGTAGGGGAGAAGAGGGAGGAGCAGGCCGAGGAGGAGGCAGGAGGAGGAGGAGAAGCCGAAGCGGCCTCCTTTGCTTTCTCTATAGCTGAAAAGCTCCAGGGAAGCTTAAGAGAGCCCTAAAAATAAAACAGCAACATCAATAGCACCAGTTTGAATTAGCAAACTACAACTATCATTTTCATAGTATTTATTTTTGAATTCTACAGAATCTCTTCTCTTTTCTTCCCTCTTCCCATGTGCCTTTTGCCACCCCCATATGACATGCCCCCCATGGCTTGTTCTGTACCGTCTGTGATGATGAATTGAATTCAAGGCTTTAAAAGCTAGACTTCTTGTTATTTGTACAGTTCATCAATACAGAACTTTATTGTACAATAACTGGCTTCTATTATTTTTTCATTGAACTGGGCAACACTGTGTGTTTCACGTAGGCCAGGAATTGGCTTTGCCCTACAGTTTTGCCCAAGGAGAAGAAGGAAAGGAAGCAGTGCTAAGGTTTAGGCCAGGCAGAGAAAGGAGAACTCATGCCCAGTGTGCCTGTGACCTCGAGGGAGCTCTTCTCTGCAGTGAGTTGGTTGGCCCAGGTGATTGCACTGTCTACCCATGGCACTAAGATGCCAAGGTGAAGGCTTACGTTAACATGTACAATAGGAACTCTGTCTTTGGGCTGTGTAGCTGTGAATGAGCCTGGCACCTCAGGAGACATGGATAAGTAAAGGCAATTTACTTATTCATCCTTGAGCACATGACTTAACTAACCTGGGCTTTCACGAGTAAAATGGGTCTAATTGCCCACCTTTCCAGGGCTGTCAGGAATATGAAGTCAGATAATATATGTAACGCTCCTGTTGAATAGTAGAAATCATTGCTCGTGCTCCCCTTCTCCTTTCTTTCTGACTCCTATGCCCACGTCTTGCCAATGCCTGCTTCCTCCACCCACAGAGCTTCCCACTTTTCTTTAGAAAAAAATGCCAATTTTCTCCTTAAATATCTGATTTAGAGCCCAGATTTCTGAAGCTTTTCTTGTCTAACACCAAGGAACACTGGGGTAGATGGAATTGGATAGCCTCTCCAAGACTTAGTTTCCCGACATGCAAAGTAAGACAGTTTGAGAGCATTAGTTGAGTCTTTTTAGATATTAAAATCCCTTAAATCCACATATTTTTGTTTCTCCTTCTCTCTTCCTTCCTCCCTGTCTTCCTGCCCTCGTCTCTTCTCTGCATCACCGTCTCTGGTGAATAGAATTCGAACCATAAGTCAGACTCGGGTGTTTACTTGCATTGGTCACAAATAGAAGATTTAATCGTGCAAGAATAGGTTCCCCTTTTTCTGATCAAATTAGTCAGTTCTGTGTCAGCCTCCTCCCTCCCTCTGGCTTTTCCTCTATTTTTAGATAGACAGTCTGAAAAGTCTTAATTTATCAATGACATTTATAACACATGTTAATATCTAAAGCGTCAACGCTCTATTTGTAGAAATGACTGCTGATGTGATGAGATGCTTTTATTATATCAGTGAGTTTTATGATAAATAGGATGAAACTGTGCACTCTTTTGGGAAATTAAATAATAATAATAAACTATTTTCTGCCCCAGTTTGTCCAACCATTGGCTTCAAGCACCAGGTTTTACTTTTTCGGTGCACTTTTTTAAAAATTGCTCTTTACAACTTCAGGGTGAATATCTGTCTCCTGGAATAGATGACAGCAGGTTCTTCTGGGAGAATGCATTAGGGAGGTAAGTGCAGACACCTGCGGATCCATTTTATAATCTTTGTGGCTTCTCAGGCTCCCTAATGGGGCCCAGCACCTCAGAACTCTGGGGGTGGCCAACGGTGCAGTCTTTATATAAAATGTATAACCCCCATCTCTGCCTCAACACATTTCCCCTATCATTAAAGTGCATTTCACAATTATACGAGTTGGAAGTTAAGAGCATCTGTTTTGGGAGCACACAGACATGGGCTGGAGTCACCGCTGTGTCCCTTACCAGCCGTGTGATTTGGATAAACCATTCAGCCTGTCTGAGCTTTATTTATAGCTTCATCTATAAAAAATGAAAAGTCACTGCAGCTACTCCAAAGAGAGGGGGTGAAGCTACAGCAAAAGGGTGTATGTAACATATTTACCACAGAGGCGAGGTCCGAGAGCGGTGGCTATTGTTAATTGTTGCTGTAATTATTTTTATTACTGCCTCTTTGTGAAGAATGTCCTTCCGACTCTGCAACTCCTTGCAGATCTGCTACTCAGTCTAAACTTCCACTGAACTTTAGTTAAACATCAGTGGTCGCTTTCTGACTGTCCAAATTTATCATGTCCCTTCCCAGACCAACACCCCGACATGCGCATACATAATCCATATTCCAAACATTTCACCTTCTTTCTCCAGACACGTCCGGATTTTGTGGGCCTTCATGATTTGTCTTGCTATTCCCTCTGCCTACCTGTCTTGCTTTCTCACCTTAGCTCACTCTTTAAACTCAGCTTGGATTTCACCTCCTAGGAAGTTCTTGCTTGTCTGATCAGAGGCTGGTCTGCGTCTGTGGTCCCGTTGAGTACTCTTTGAGCTCTAGCATGGCGTTTCCCAGAGTTATCAATACAATTGACCATGTCGTCTCCCAGACCCTGAGTTCATTTAGGACACACGTTCTGACTCTTTCGCCTTTGTATCCGCAAGTCTAGCACATAAACCACGGTGAATATGTATTGATCAACTGATTTCTGATTCTTCCTGATAGATTGCTAATTCTTTAGTTTGTGGATTATTACTTGGCTTTTGCTGGCTGCCATCGTTTCTAGCACAAGTCTTTATTTATTTAACAAACACTCCTGAGCATCTATACTCAGCTTGGTCCTAACATAGAGGATGAGGTGTAATGATACGTAATGTACTTCAGATTCTTCTGCCCATGCCAGCTGCGTCTGGGACACTCACCAAGGCAGAAAGTGATCTGATTGGTGGAAGCAGAGACCAAATTTCCCTAGGAGACAAGATTACCATGCCTTAAATGCAGGATCCCATAGTTCCTATACTTAGACAAAGTCTAAGAGGGCCGTGAAGGATGGGCAAGTCTCTTCACTTATGCTTTTCCTCCTATTCCTTGTGTGGAATCCCATAAACGGAACCACATGCTGCTTCTCAGATGTGGCAATGCCATGACCCATCCCCCATTTGATTCCCTTCAAGCAGCTACAGGAAATCATACAATTTCAGGATTTACATTGGTGGGGACAGTGAGCGGTAGGAGAAGTAAACGGCTCCATTTAGACCTGAAACCATAGTCATGTGCACCAGCCCATCCTTTACCTGGAGTACGGCACTGCAGCATCAGGGGTGGGGACAATTATTAATAATGTAGTCCTGTCCTGTTACCGTGACTTGTTTATCTGGGAACTCCCTGGGACCCCATGGAAGTGGAGGTGATTAACATGAGAGAAGTATTACATTCCTAGATTTCTGATCCTAACAGCATATGAGAGCACCAGAATTGTAAGCTGGATTTAGAAGAAGTAAATCCAAGCTCTTGCCTAGTTCAGTTGCCAGTGGAGACAGCCTTAAACACAAATAATGATATCACAGTGAGCAAAGTATGTATAGTGATAAGTATCGGTGTATACTCAACCGGCATTATTACATGAATGATTTTAAGGAATAAATCTTACTCTCCAAGGCTATTGCTTTATAGGCTGTACTAGTATGTTCCATGTTTGGGGATCCTACAGGATATCAGCTATCTGTCCTATGGCCTTTAGAAAAGTTCACATACTTTGTAAAAGAGAAGTTGTTCCAAACTGGCTCACAATCTCTGCTTTCCCCATCCATCCAAATTTCAGCAAGTTCATAAAAAGCATATTGGATGTTACTCATCCCTTCAAAGGTCCCAACTCTGGAAGCTGTAGCAAGTAAACTGATACAAAGAAAATGTGAAATGATTATGAAATAGTCTAGGGTCAGGCGCATTTGGCAGCGATGAATGGTACTGCCTTGGTTAGCTATTGCCGTAATAGTGATCTGCTAACAAACCGCCCGAAATCCCGGTGGCTGACTGTAACAAGCATCCCTGTTCTCACTCGGGAGACTGTGGGTGGGCTGGGAGAGCTCTCCTGCAGTCCGCAGATCTAATGGGTATGTTCCTAGGATCCAGCTCTGGTTTTGGCCTGTTCCGTGTGTCTCCACCCTCTCTTTGAATCAGCATCTACTGAGACGTATTTTTACTATGGAAAATCATAGGTGTGCAAAGGAACAAGTGGAGCTGTGCCAGCACACTTTTACCTGTGCTCACAGATGTCTGTTAGCATTCCGTTGTTGGAAGCAAATCACGTGACCAGACCCACCATGGACAGGGTAAGGACAATGAGCGTGGTAGGAGGGTACTGCAAAGTGGCATGACAAAGTGTGTGGATGAGGGACAGGGAATGAAGAATTGGGACCACATGTCTGGTCCAGCACATGTGTATTCTGCCATTCACTCCCTATACACGCCGGGCACATTCCTCCATCAGAACAATTTTTCCTTTGTATTCTGCACATACCAGTGGATGGAAATTGCCATTCCTGATGCTTCTCGTTGTTCTTGCAAATAGGAAACTTGACTCTATTTGTGTCTCTTTGAACAAATCATTTCCTCTCACTGGGTCTCACTTTTCCCATTTGTAAAAAGAAGAAACCGGATTAGATGTTTTCTAACATTTCTTCAGCACTGACATTCTGGGCTTTGGGGACTTTATTCTTGTATTATGATACAATAATCAAGAGTGTGGGCTCTGAAGTCAGACTGTCAGGGTTCCTAGCTGGGCATCAAAACTTTGTGTCCTTCAGACAAGCTATTTACTCTTTATGGCCCACAGTGTCCCCATCTCTAAAATGGGCACAATAGTAGTACTGATTCATAAAATGGTTGTGGGTATTCAATGAATTCGTGCGCAGAGAGTGCCTAAATCAGTGTAGCATACAGCTAGCTAGCACTTAACACAGTTCCCTATTATTTTAAGTTTTAAATGATCCACTGCTGGCTGGTCCTTCTCGTTCTGTCTCTCTCTGTCTCTCACACCTGTCTGTCTATTTATCTGTGATCTCTCTTTAAATTCCTGTACACTTACATGTTTTGTTGATCACGGAGGACCCTTTAAGACAAGAAAGAAATGGTGACTGTAATAAAAAGGAGACATCAGAACAAAAATAGAAAAGTTTAGCTGATCATCCACCCATCCATTCATTCATTTAAAAAATATTTATTGACTGCCTGCCTACTGATGTCATGATCCAAACTACAACCAAAAGACCCCAAAATATAATGGCTTCAGCAAATTGAAACTGTATTTTTCTTCCATGTGTGCGTGTAGAATCAAGCTGTTCAAGACTTACAGGGAAGCTCTGCTAGCCTCAAAATGTGTCTTTCACTTCCATGTCTAATACAACTGTCCCCCTGTCCCCCTTCCAGACCTTGGGGAGAGGGGAAGAGGGAAGGGGGCGCGTTGTCTACAACCACTTCTTTCTTTCTTTCTTTTTTTTTTTTAAGATTTTATTTATTTGACAGAAAGACAGCCAGTGAGAGAGGGAACAGGAGCAGGGGGAGTGGGAGAGGAAGAAGCAGGCTCGCAGTAGAGCAGGGACCCTGATGCAGGGCTCAATACCAGGACCCTGGGATCAAGCCCTGAGCCTAAGGCAGATGCTTAGCAAGTGAGCCACCCAGGTGCCCCTACAACCTTTCTGCTATGTAGTATACACTATTTCTCCTCACATGCTGATGCTAGAATTTAATCCCTTGGCCATAACAGGCTACCAGGGTAGCGATGATATGTGGTCTACAGTTCAGTGGCCACATGCTTTGGGAAAATTTAGGATGTCTCTAATTAAATAGGGGAGAATAGATATTGGCAAACAATTAGTAATCTCTGCCTTAGGAACTGTACCAGACAGGCAACATTGCAAAAGACGGACATGTCCCTACCCTCATGAATTCTTACGGTTCAGTTGGGGGATGTACAATGAATCTGGCTGTGTGCAGGAGTTAATGAAGAAGAAAGGTCAATAATAAGGCCTGACAAATGGGTGAGGGGAACCAAGTAAAAGCTGTGGGGAGGGGGAGTACAAGGCGTTACCAACAAAGGGGGTGGCACAGATGTCTGGAAAGAATATGATACATTTAAGGAATGGAAAGATGTTCAGAATGAAGGGGTGAGGACAGCAGGGAAGGTGAGGCTAAAAAAGCAAAAAAGACAGAAGGAAACGGGTTTATTCCATATTAAAATGTTGGGTTTTAATCCTGTGGTTGATGACCACGGTACAATATTTAAACGAGGAAATAAGAGAAATCACAGGGGCCCTCACAGAAATGAGGAAAAGAATTGGATGACCCATAAAGTTGCAAAGTGCACTTTAAAAATATATGCTTTGTTTGGGGGAGGAAGTGAGGAGGGAAAGAGATTTGGAGCAGAGGAAGGGTAGGCAGAATACATGGAGAAAGTATGATGGTTTAAGTTTAGCTACTGGAAGGCAATTTGCCAGAGGCCCAGAGCCCAATGTATGGGAGCCCCAGGGCAGGTGACCGCACCTCACATGCTGTGTGCTGCTGCTTCCACAACCTGATGGCCTTCAAAGACTCAAGAAAAGCTAGCTGAGCTTTCTTTCCTACCTTCCCACTGCCCCCTGCCTTTTGAAAAGTGAAGTAATAGAGGCTGAGGGAGGAGTTGAGACGGATCCCCAGATCCTGGCTTGTTCCCTGCCAAAGGGGGAGAAGGAGCAGGGAAGTGGCAGGTGTATTATTATGCTGCCTCCGGTCGTCTTTAGAATAATCGCCCAAGGATTTGACATTGAAGTGAAGCCCACAGCACACAGGCTGGCCCATCCTCCACTCAGAGTGAGTTGCAGCAGCCCTTCCCCTAAAGAAGGCAAGCGGAAGGCCTCTTAAAATCAGGATGATTCTGGCTCCTTTGCATCACCAGCTGGGGTTTGGGAATACTTTGTTCGTCCCTCCACAAATCCCCCAGGGAATGAACACATCCCTCTCTTTCACTACCTTTTGCTACTACTCAAGATGGAAAAAGATTGTTTAGAGATCGCCCGTGTGTGTGTGTGTGTGTGTGTGTGTGTGTGTGTGTGTGTGTGTACCAGCCCTTCCTTAGCAAAAGGTATTCTTTTCTTCCCCCCCTCCTTTTTCTCTTCTTGTGGCCCCAGAAAATTAAGAGAGCCTCTTGCCCTGTCTCTGGGAGGACATGTCAGCCAGCAACATCTCAGTTCCTCTAAGGGGTTTAAAAATATTTCACTTGCCTGGAGCCTCCTGGCCAGAATTTGGTTTGGGGACTTGGGAGTATGGCAAAGGGAAGCTCAGAAAACTACTCTGGACTGGGAATCTTGAGTCCTAAGTGTGTGAGAGTCACCAGGAGTGACTTTTAGAAGTCATGGTGTGGACTGAAGGACTATTCAGGTGTTAAAGCACAGATCCTTTATTCATTTAATTTGGTTTCTCTATTTTGATTTTTAGAATTTTAACCAGTATACTTATCCATAGAGTATTATATTAGTTTCAGGTGTGCAATACAGTGATTCGACACTTCCATAAATTGCCTGGTCTCACCAGGACAAGAAAGCACAGGCCCTTTAACTCAGCAATTCACTTCTGAGAATTTCTCCTGAAAGAAGAACGCAAAGGTATACAAAGATTACTAGCAGGACAGTAGTGACATCGTATTTACAATTTTATTTACTTATTTACTTATTTTTTAAAATTTTATTTATTTTAGAGACAGAATGTGAGAGCAGGTGCCTGTGAGCAGGGGAGGGGCAGAGGGAGAGGGAGAGGGGGAAGGAGAGGGACAGGAAGACTCAGGACCCTGAGATCATGACCTGAGCTGAAATCAAGAGTTAGAGGCTTAACCCACAGAGACCCAAGCACCCCAGATTCACAATTTAAACAAAAAGACAAGGAATGAAATGAAGGGGGGCAAATTTTGCCATCCCAAGCTATGCCTTTTTGGCATGGAAATGATTTTAAGCTGGTTAATTTTAAGAAACAGCAGACTCAATTGAAGTTGTAAAAATGGAATCGAAGCTCCCCTTGCATAGGAGACTTTTACATTACTGAGGGAAATCTCTGCTTGTAAGGGTGTCTCCTTCATTGTACCAGAAGATGGGAGATGACAATCCGTGGAAACTCTTATCAGTGGGGAAGTCAGGGACTTAAATCTGTATCACCACCTTACCCTTGTTTACTGTGCTTTTCCTGGTGGCCTCCCAGCCCTGACTTCCCAACCCCAACATCTTTTTTTTCATTAGCTGAAGATGGTATGTAAGGTGGTGGCTTCAGCCACATCAGAGACTCCGTTTTCCTGGGTCCCTTCCATAGATACAGGAGGTATACCTGTGACTGGACCGAACTTTTGTTTGTCTTCAGTTGATCTGTTCTATATCAATTTAATTATTAGATCAGGTAGAGAACCTAGAAGGGAAGGAGGGAAAGCTTTTTGGAGAAAACAAATTGTCAATTTTGTATTGTCAAAATTGTGGGAAATGGGTTTTATTCATTATAATGCATCCTATCTCTCCAACAGAAACACAGATATGCATACGCAAAGGGGGGAAAAAGATTAAAATGATAAACAGCAAGAAATGTCAGCTTAGGAATGTGATAACTACTGAAGAAATATTTTGAAAGGGTAATAAAACACCTAAAATTATATTAGTTTAGTCCACAAATCTGTATTGAGCACCTGTTGCATGCCAGGTTTTATGCTAGATCCTAGCAATGCATTGCTTAATAAACACAGACCTGGACCTTGCCTTTAGGGAGCTTATGATCTGGCCTCGGTAAGATCTGTTATATTTGAATAACAGTATTGAATGTGATTTAAATGTTCCTTTTTGCTTTTTTCTGAGAATTGAAAAAATATCTTTTTATATTTTTGTAATTTAAAAATGTTTGTCAATAAGTAACCTCACATTTGTACAACACTTTCATAATCACTATTAATTTGCTTCTCACAGCTACTGATGCAGAAGGAGAGGTGAGGGGGAGAAGAGAGAAGGCAGGAGGGACTCCTGCCAGTGGGCAGGAATCTAGTATGGGCCAGGTGTTTCCCATACTTTACCTCAGTTGGTGGGGACACTTCGGAGAGCCATGGGTTAATCATTAATCCTGTTTGGCGGTTAAGGACCCTCTCAGATCAGGAGGTTGATGTTCAGTCCAATGTTAGAACTGGCGACAAGTTTACCACTTCACACTGAGGAGAAGCAGAATATACCATTCCAGAGCATGCCACTTTGGTATATTCATTATTTTGAATGAAAGTTCCATAAGAAAGAGCCTGTGCGAGGACACTCTGATCTCCATTGTCCCCCTGAAAGCAGGAAATAACTCTCCCCTGTGAAAGGTGCCCTCTCCTGTACCAGGCGGGGAGAAGGCATCCTCCCTAGCAGACTCAGGGAGTTTAGGGCCTAGAAGTCTGAGTAAACAAACCTTATTACTTCTTCACTAATTCACTTCCCCAAGCCCAAACTCCTTTGTCTTGCCAATTCGTCACAAATTCATGGCTTCCTTGTCTAAAAGGTATGAAAGCTGACTGCTTTGTTCATTTCTTTGAGTCTCATATTTTTATGGGCTCCCGCATGTATGAAATTAAATTTGTTTTTCTCCTATTAATCTGATTTATGTCAATTTAATTATTAGACCAGCTAAAGAACCTAGAAGGGAAGAAGGGAAAAGTTTTCCTCCCCTTCAACACTTTCATCAGTCCATGAAATTGAGCAGGCACAAATGGCTTAGGAAACTCCCAACCGGCTATCCTACCACCACTCCCTGGAATTCAAACACAGAACCAGCCTCTTGCTCAGTTTCGCCTTCTAATTCTCCACCCCACGCCAGTAGCTTTAGTTTACAGTTTACATATCTGTGAAATAAGGACAGTTATAATTTTCTGAAAAGGTTAGTGTAAGAATTTAATTAGGTAATACTTTAAAGCTTCCAAAATAAGTCCAGATATATAGTAAGCTCTTAATAAATGTTATCTATCTATCTATCTATCTATCTATCTATCTATCTATCTACTTATCTATATCATTATCATTGTTAGTATTAATTGCAGGTTTGGGCTCCAGTCTCTTATAGACAAAACCTCACAGTCACCATAGGCGCTTCCATTTTCCTCAGTATCTTCCTTACCCTCTAATCAGGTACCCAGTCATGTGGATTCTGGCCTTCATTGTATCTCTCATCTTGATAGCCTACTCTTTGATAACTCAGGGGAAAAAAAATTACAGTAGGGATTTTATCGATATGGCAGCTATCTCTTCAGGGCTTAAGCTGAAGGATCAATGCTTATGAGGCTCAGGAGGACAAGATGGCCCTCAGAGGGGCAAGATAAAAAAAGTGGAAGGCTGATTAACAGGCGAGATAAGTGATCACTTCGGCACCTAAAGATGTCCCACTTCCCCTGGTTTAACAGGTTAAGGGAGAAAAGAGGATTCTCTATCTACAAAGGTTTTTCAAAATCTAAACCAACCTCTGTTCTGCTAGCTTATCCGGCTTAACAGAGAGCAATCAAGCTATTTATCCTAGACCTGTGGATGCAGGAGCCATGTAGAACGTGTTTTAAAGAGGTGATAAAACAAGGACACCACTAAAAGCAGAGAAAATTGTTTTAATTACTGGCCGTGTGATTTTGGACTATGTAACTTCACCTCTCTGAGACTTGTTTCCCTCCTTGGTAGTTAAAGATTATAATATTTATTTCATGGGGCTTTTATGAAGATTAAATATATGTAATCGATCTGGCACATGGGAGGGAATCAATAAATGGTGGCTATTATCATTACCATCATAGTGATAAAATGAGTAAGACACAACTCTTTTATTCTGGTAAGAAAGTGAGAAGCAAGTGAACATTAATTGAATAATATTTAATGAATGGCAATTACATGTCGTATGGTATGAGTGTATGTATATATTCATACACACACATATAATCAATGCTTATTGTTAATAATTAAGAGTTGTTAAAGTTAATGGTTGTTAATTGGCAATGGTTGTGCATAGTGTCTTAGTTTTGACAATAGTATCCCATATTAGGATGATAAAAATTCTGGACTCAGAGCTCAGGGGAACTTCCTGGTTGGTGCACACATCAATGTTCTGGAAGGGTGATGTGCTCTGATTCCACAGAGAGAGGGCATGGAAGCCCTGTGTTGCAGACTCTTCCAGACCTCACCCTATGTGTCTTCATTTGCCTGTTCCTGAATTTTATCCATTATAAGGACACTGTAATTATAAGTATAGCATTTATCTTAAGTTCTGTGCATCATTCTAGCAAATTATTGAACTTGCTGTGGGAACCCTGGAATTTGTAGCTGGTCAGCCAGAGAAGTGAGTAGCCTGGGGATGCCATGAACTTGTGGCTGGTACCGGAAGTGAAGACAGTCTTGTGGATTCTTGGGGCGGGGGGGAGGTCTGTGCTAATCTGGAGGGTTAGTGCCAGAATTAAATTGTAGCACACCAGTTAGAGTTGGAACAGTTAGGTTTGAAACAGAAGAGCTGGTCTCAGAATTGTAATCCACTATTTACAAGCTAAAGAAAAAAATTGCATGGTCCCATATCAATCAGTACATTTTAAAAATTCACAAAATTCAACGTTCATGATAAAAACTCATAAAATGGGAACAGAGAACTTCCTCAGCTTGTTAAGTAGTATTCATTTAAAAAAACGAAACAAACCAGAGCTAACATTATACCTAATAGCAAAATACTGCATCTTCTTGCCTGAAGATTAGTAACATGGAAAAGATATGTACTGTCACCACTCTTATTCAACACAGTACTGGAAGTTCTAACCAGTGCAATAAAGCAAGAAAATGAAATAAAAAGGCATACAGGGGCGCCTGGGTGGCACAGTGGTTAAGCGTCTGCCTTCGGCTCAGGGCGTGATCCCGGCGTTATGGGTTCGAGCCCCACATCAGGCTCCTCTGCTATGAGCCTGCTTCTTCCTCTCCCACTCCCCCTGCTTGTGTTCCCTCTCTCGCTAGCTGTCTCTCTCTCTGTCAAATAAATAAATAAAATCTTTAAAAGAAAAGGCATACAACTCAGAAAAGAATAAATAAAAATTTCTCTATTGAAGATGGCATGATTGTCTACACAGAAAATCCCAAGGAATGTGAAAAGAAGAAGAGGAGGAGGAGGAAGAAGACCCTAGAACTAACGAGTGAGTTCAACAAGTCGTCACAGAATATAAGATAAATGTAAAAAACTAAATTGTATTTATTTATACTAACAATGACCATGTAGACACCAAAATTAATAATATAATACCACTTCCAATTACTGAGAAAAGAGACATAAGCATAACAAAACATGTACAGGACTTGTTCACTGAATGCTACACAATATAGAAAGAAGACTCAAAGAAGATCTAAGTAAGTGGAGAGACATAATCACACTCATGAATTGGAAGACTCAACATAATAAAGATGCCATTTCTCATAAATGGGTGTATAGTTTTAACTCAATTTCTATAAAAATCCCCCCAACGTTAATTTTGTAGATACAGACAAGATTATTATAAAATTTTGAAAAAATAAAATAAAATGGTAGGAATCAGTCTACCTGATCTTCAGACTGCCTGTAATAAGCTACGTCAATTAAGATACTGTGGTATTAGCACAAGGATAGATACATGGTTCAGCAGAACAGAATAGAGGACCCAGAGAACGAACTACACAAATGTGCCCTGATTTTGGGCAAAGTTGTTATTTTAAGCCGCTAAGTTTGTGGTAACGTGTTATGCCAGAAACTGAAAATTAATACAGGGTCCTCAGTAATTATTAAGAATATATACATGAATCCTGAGGCCAAAAATTTGAGGACCAGTCTCCTGTGATCCTGGGCAAATGTTTAAAATTTACTAGCCCCAGTTTCTACATCTGTAAAGTAAAGGTAACAATTTCCCCAAAATAATAGAGCTTTCTGAGTATCAAATGAGATTATTCATTTAAAGTAGATAGCAAAATGCTTGGCATTTGGTTAGTGCTAATATGTGTTAGCTATTATTATTGACAGAACTGTACTGGGTTAGATCAGAGTCACAAAGGAAACAGGAAGGTAAAGAAAAGTGCTAAAAATGAATAAACACAGTAAATAAAAGTCCTAAAAGTATCTTTTTCTTTAATGAACCAGATTTGACTGCAATAAAAATAAACTCTGTTGGGTGACACTTCTTCTCCTGAATCACTTTTTATTGTTGTGAAAATATTGATCTCTTGAAGCAGGTTCTCCTCAGAGTTTATAAAATACTATAATTCTTAAAAACAACAGCAGCAAAACTCACACCAAAACTCTTACTGATTTGAAATACAATGGCTGAACTTACATTTTTAATTTTATTTTTTTCTGCATGTCTTGGCAAATTGCTTGTGTAAGAAAGGACTGGCATTTCCACAAATTATCTTAGTGCTTAAGAGCACATTTTTCTGAACCTAATCTTCTGTTGCCATGCCTTAGGAAGGATGAACACAAAAAGAGCTTTCTTCAAATCACTGGGTAGATCAACTGTCATCGTCTGCAGGAATGGGGATGAGTGCATTCTTGTATAGAGACCAAATTGTACCTCACAACCCAAAAAGCAAATGCACGAACAAGAAACAGAATTAACATCTCTAGCCTTCCATTACACCTTTCAGTCTCAAAACCGAGCTTCATGGAGGGTTGCTGTTCTTTATTCACATGTCCAGCCATTAAGTATATATTGAACAGGATTGAACAGGTACCATGTATGAGATACTTTTCGAGTCCCTGGGGATATGCTGCTTCTTGTATAGGTCTGTAGTCTAATATTCACTACAGTTTAATCCTTATGCACACACCAGAAACTCAGTTAAATATTCCATATAACACTTTGTACCACCTGGGGTCCTAAGACAGTGAGTGTTTGGTTGTTATCATAAAAAGGAAGTAAATGAATTCTTGTCATGAAGACTTTTGTTCCCATATTCTTCTTTTTTTTTTTTTTTTAAAGATTTTATTTATCTGACAGAGATAGAGACAGCCAGCGAGAGAGGGAACACAAGCAGGGGGAGTGGGAGAGGAAGAAGCAGGCTCATAGCAGAGGAGCCTGATGTGGGGCTCGATCCCACAACGCGGGGATCACGCCCTGAGCCGAAGGCAGACGCTTAACCGCTGCGCCACCCAGGTGCCCCCCCATATTCTTCTTTTATAACTTGATCTAACCCAGCCCTCTCCGCTCTCTGAGTTACTCTCTATCCTGTCAGCCTACTTGTTTTTTCCCCCTCTTCTTCGTACCCTTTTTGGCAGTCTGAAATTATTTTATTCATTTATTCTCCTACTTGCTTATTGTCTGTTACCTCCAATTAATTATAAATTCCAGGAGAGCAGAGGGGTCATATGACTTACTTCTGTAGCCTAGCGCCCATATCTACCTCTGCTGTAGTCAGTGCTCAGAAATTGTGAGTGCGTGGATAAGGGAATCATTAGCCAAACAGTCTCACTTCTATTGGTCTGGAACTTCACTGTCCAGTATGATAGCCACACATGGTTGTTAAGTACTTGAAATGTGGCTAATTCAGGGCGAAACATGCTGTTAAGTAGAAAATACACATTGAATTCCAATGACCTGGTCCAAAAAAATTTGTAAAATATTGCATTAATAATTTTTATGTTGATTCTATGTTGAAATGATAATATTTTTGAATATATTAGATTAAATAAAATATATGATTAAATACTTTAAAAGTTAATTTTGCTTTTTTCCCACCCTTTGGAGTGTGGCTAGTAGAAAACGTAAAATTTCATATGCGGATGACCACCTTTGTGGCTCACATCATGTCTCCATTGGACAGCACGGGTCTACAATGATAGCCATGAAAAAACAAATTGCAAGAAATACAGAGATGTGGATAGGTTAATAAATACCAGGGCCCAGGAGAAGAAGGAAACACTTGGAATACATTTAGATTCTGGCTCCAGACAGCTCAGAGAGTGGTCATTCCAAACACCCATACGTCCAGCGAGGTGTTTAGTAGAAGCTAGGTGCCACACCCACATTGAGGATTTGGGGAGAAGTAGACGAGGAGTAAGGCTGCCACAACCACACTCCAGACCCCTTCAGAAACTGCATCCCTCCCCTTGATGTGTGACCCAAATGCTATCAGGATGTTGGGCAGCGATGAATGGTGACAGGTTTACGAGCACAGTGGTGCACAGGGATTCAGACAAGGAGCTCCCCAGCCACTCAGGAGGGACTTTTAAAGGCCATTAAATCAATGCTGTGATATTTTATGTTTCACTCCAACCGTCCTGGCTTCAGATGGGCCAATTCAGAGAGGGATCTGTGTACGCATGCATGAAGCTTCTCTAGAATTGCCATGGAAAGCTTTGAGAGCGGGCTGGCTCTGCTTTGCTTTGGAGAACTGCCCAGGTGAGGAGCCTTGTCTTACATGGTTTTCCCAGTGGGGAGAGGCTGCTTTTCGTTCAGGGCTCCTGATCTCTGTTTTTTCTTTGGGTACTTACTTCAAGTACGCGGACGTCAAGAAAGCCAAGGATGGCTTTGGTTGGTATGACTCTGAGGCTTTTCTCGACCAGTGTTTTTGAGCTATAGTGAGGAACAAAATTCCCCACGGTAGAAACACCTGACAGTGCATATGTTCTGCTTGTGTCTAGGTCTGGGGCTCAGGAATCTGTACTCTTAAGCCCGAGTAATTCTGATGCTGATGGTCTGTGTAATTCACAGTGATTTGAGATATTTGCCTGATAGGGTAGATGAGGAAATTGAGGTCCCCCGTAAGGAAAAGAGCTTGTCCGAATCTCCATTGAACTCTAACTTCTGGGATTGTTGCCATCATGTTTTAATGGCTCACTGAGACAGACTGTGACTGGGCTTTGGCAAAACTGTGAAGCTAAATGTTTGGGAGTGAAGGGTGGGTGACACTTTATGGTCATCAGTGCATTCCTTGACTTGGAGGCCGATCCCACTTCTATCCTATGCTCAATCGTCTGCTGAAACAGAAGTTCTTTGCATAACCTCCCATCCCTCAAAACATGTGAAAAGGGACATTAAATGATGCTTCCAGGAGACCGAGTTCGAGGGTAAAGTTAGATTTGGAAACTAGGTTTTTGTTTCTTCGTATGTGCTTTTTGTTTACTTACAGCAGGGCTTATCAGGGCCTTTAATATACTCATGCCATACAATTCATTTAACCACAGAAATCTCACAAAACTCTAGATGGTGAAACAACAAGAACTCTAGCACATTAAATGTTACAGTATTTGTATATTAGTTCTGTGACCACGCTCATGTGAGGGAAGGGCTATTACTATGACTTACACCAGTTAATGGTTAAGGGAAACTAAGATACAGGTGGTTAAGTCAGTTAGTCAGTTACCCAGCAGCGCAGAGCGAGTAAGTGATAAAGCCCTTTCTCAAACTCAGGTCTTCAGCCACAAAATCTAGGACTTTTCTTCATTATTCTTTGGGTTAGGTGAGTAGGAAATTAAGGAGTCTTATTCAGGAAATAATTTCTGTTTTCTACTTTTCTTGGTACTTTTTTTGGTACTTGTCTCCAAAGTACTTTGCATTTTTTTCCTCCCAGAACCAGCTAGAAGCCTGCGAACAAAAACATGCCAGTTTCTACACCTCAGATGTGAAATCTGTGAGTGAATTGATTTGCCATCAGCCTGCTCTCAACCCTTCACCACTGAGTATGGGTCCCATGCTTTCTCGAGTGCTAATTAGTATTTAACTTAAAAAGAAAAACCACACACACACACACACACACACACACACACCAGAACACGGAAAGTGGATGATGACTTCAGTGCTTACATGCTGGTGCCCATCATGACTCCCAAGAATGCAGTAAAATCGGGAACGAAGGGGCTCTTCTCAGTGACCAACCCAAGCCCCAGACCTTTCCATCTCTGTGAGGCTGGCAGCCTCCCTCTCCTTCCAAATCCAGTCCCATGAGAGTCCAATCTGATCAAGAAGGAGAGTCATTTGGGAGCTTACCAATGAGGACCACCCAGGACCAAGCATGAGTTTCTAAAAGCAGGTTGACAAACACTAGCTACTTTGTGATAACGTGTGATGTTGCACGGTCTCCTCCCCAAGTCTCCAACCGTGATGGCCTCCACATTTCTGGCAGCCGCACCGCACGATGGAGTTCCCAATTTTTTATCTCCCACGTTCTCGGATGCCTCTGCCTGGGGGGCCTGAGTGCCGTCAGCGTCATAACTTGGCAGTCTCTGAACCGAGATTACACTTTTCTTTTTTATAGATTTCTATTTCTTTGTATTCTTGTGTTTGTATCTGTGTGTGTGCATGCGTGCCTTGTGTATATATGGGAGTGTGCATGTGCGTGTGCAGGTGTGTGCATGGACCCCCACTGAGAGCATCGACAGGAGGCAAAGGCACTTACTAGTTCCTTAGCGCTATATTGTAAACTTGTGTTCTCTCTATCTAAACACATTTGTGCAAATGACAAATGCAGTCATTAATTATTCAAGCTAGCCTGGCATCCACCACTGTGGAAGCCCTTTAGAAGGAAATGACAGACTTGCACAGGGGAAGCAGGACCCGGGGATATTCCCAAACACCCCCACAATCTTATCTTCCATTTCTACATCAAAGCAGTCCACCGCGTGCTAAAGCTACTGGTTACTGGTTGGGAGCGCCGCGGCTTAGATACCCCTTGTGATGAAGAGCTCACTACCTCCACAGTTTCCCGCTACGATTTCAGGGTGGAAATGATTCTCTGTAACAGCTTCTGTTGGTCCTAAGTGGCTCTGTAGAGCTTTAAGGAGCTAAACTGTCCCTTTTTCTACCTAATGGCGTTTTATATCTTTCCTGGGCCCCCTGCAGGAAGGAAAAAAAATTGAGTTTTAGAACATTAATAGACAACACCACTTCTCCTTTACAACAATCAGAGCTTATTAAGAAAAGAGATTCAAGAAACACACCAATGAAAATAAAACATCCCGGATTTGCCGCTGACAAAAGCTTATGTGGAAGGTAAATCGGGTCAGCATCGTTAAGGGCTCTATTTTACCTCACCACTGAATTAAGTGTATCCACCCAGCATGGGCAACACTGGGTCACTGAGCGCTCCCCATGTCCTGACCCCAATCTGGGCAGAAACTGCCTCTATAAACGAAACCTTGGGAAAATGCAGGTGGGTAGGTCCTGTGGACAAGGCTGGCTCTGAGAGAGGTAGCTCTTGAAGGGGCTGAGATGAGCCAGGCCAGTTTTGGGTTTTTTTTTTTTCCCTCTCAAACAGCAATCATGTAAGTGAATACTCATCCTCTGGGGAAGAGGGAAAGTGAAGCAAGAGAGAAGCAGTAAGTCTCTTTCCCCTTTTTTGTGGTGGAATAGGATTTCCTTCCCTCCATGGATATTTGAGTTGTAGAGGAGAGCGTCACCCCACCCCCTCCCTAGCAAGTGATATCTCTCATTCCGCTGTCCTCATTAACTTGTAATCCTGGGTGACCTTCTCTGAAAGTCACTTGTGGTTCACATTTCCCTTTTACTCGTGAGCCTGAGAATAGATAAAAACCATGATGTCTAGACAGAGAAGAGTCCAGTTGAGGAAACTGAGGTCCAGAGTGATTAAGGGGCTCCTTCAAGATCACCCACACCAAACCCATGCCTCCTCCCCCTTGGGGCTTTTTTGCCACAGCACCTCTTGCTGCCATGCTGGCTCCCCAGGTGAGGACGAATAGCAGAGCAGGCTATTGTTACAGTATTATCTGTCAAATGAAATAATGGTTCTGAGATTCTGGCAGCCTGAGCCAGATGAAAACTGGCAGCCCCAGGAGGAGACAGCATTTGACTCAGCACAGTCCCTTAATCCATCCCGCCTTCTACTTGCCCCTCACAGGGCACAGAGAGAGGCGTAATCTGTCTCTATTGCCTTAGCAAGTAATCAGATGTTGAAAGCAAGCGGAGAACAGAGGACCAAAAAGAAAGCAAAATGGAGGAATCTGTTTTTCAAAGGAAGCTTTTGATCAAAGGAGAGAAAAATGAGAACAAAGGGAGAAAAATGAGACAGAATGGTTAAGGGAGGGGGCAGTTTCATTGTGTGGGGGCCTGAGAATAAGAAAATAGGGAAAAGTAGTCAGCTCTCATTAATGGAATCCCAGGCCTTGCACACCCTTGGCAGGTGACATCCATGAGAATCTTGTTCAATTGGCCTGGTTTTGCAGCCAATCGGAAGTGTAGCACTAAATGTGATCTATTTTAAATGTATTGCAGCTGAATTATTTAATTCGAAATTTAGCTGGTGCCACAGGCACTGGAGCGGGAGCAAGAAGAATGAACAAAATTATTTCATTGGAAAACGGTTTAATTTTTAATTATGAGATGGAGCACTTTGGGGGAACGAGGTGATTGGCCCATGGAAGCTCTGTCTCCTGGATTCACGTGGTGTCGTGACAGGTACTCCAGCGTATTTAATTATCCTGTCCTGGTGTCTGTCCACTGATTCTGGGAATTAGCAGGGAGAAGAGGCACACACAGCGTAATTCTAATACTAACAATGGTAATTGCAACTCGTGTTTGTGTGGAGGAAATTTCCATTGATTTTCTTCGTTGTTATAGATACCATAAGGTAACCTTGAAGTCTTCTTGTCTTTTCTTATAAGAAGAAAGGATACAAAGCCTTTTGGGATCGTAGAAAACGCACCTGGACTGGGAATGAGCAACACAGAATTCTATCTTTATTGTTGCTACCATAACTATAATCTTACCACCTGGAACAAGTCACTTTACTTCCCTGTGCCTAACTTCCTTAATATATAAGAAGGCCATTTGGGTCTGGGGACCTTTGTGATCCCCTCCTACTTTAAAATGTGCCTTTCATATGTGATTATAAACCAGGTTCTATTCTGTGTAGATGAGGCTCTTTGAGAATCCAAAGAAACATTTCATCCTACTACATATCATTCTTATAATGCATCAGATAACTCTTAACTGAGCAGTATTACACTGTGGTCCCTATGACCACTCAGAGTCAGGCAGACTTGGATTTGAATTCAGGTTACGATAGTTCCTAGTCTTTGACTCCTGAGAAGGTTAGTTGATTTCTCTGAGCCATGTCTTCCTAAAATGGGGAGAATGGTAGTATAGCTGACCCTTGAACAATGCAGGGGTTAGGGATGCCAGTGCTCCATGTGGTTGAAAATCCATGTATGACTTTTGACTCCCCCCAAATTCAACTACTAATAGCTTATTGTGATCAGAGGCCTTACTAGTAACATAAACAGTCAATTAACACATATTTTGTATGTTAATACTGTATTCTTATAATAAAGTAGAGGAAAACAGTTACTAAGAAAATCATAAGGATGAGAAAATACATTTAAATTACTGTAAAGTATTTATAAGAAAAAATTCATACAATCAAGAAATTGACAACCTACTGAATGGGAGAAGATATTTGCAAATGACATATCCAATAAAGGGTTAGTATCCAAAAGAAATAAAGAACTTACACAACTCAACACCAATAATAATAATAATAATAATAATAATCTAATTGAAAAGCAGGCAGAAGACATGAATAGCCATTTCTCCAAAGAAGACATCCAGATGGCCAACAGACACATGAGAAGGTGCTCAACATCACCAGTCATCAGGGAAATGCAAATCAAAACCACAATGAGATATCACTTCACACCTGTCAGCTTAGCTAAAATCAACAACACAACAAACAAGTGTTAATGAGGATGTGGAGAAAAAGGAACCCTCGCACTGTTGGTGGGAATGCAGACTGGTGCAGCCACTATGGAAAACAGTATGGAAGTTCCTCAAAAAATTAAAAATAGAGCTACCATATGATCCAGTAATTCCACTACTGGGTATTTACCCAAAGGTTACAAAACAGTACTTGAAAAGAAATTTGAACTTCCATATTTATTGCAACATTATTTACAATAGCCTAATTATGGAAGCAGCTCCAGTGTCTGTCAATAAATGGTCAAAGATGATGTGATATATGTACACAATGGAATGTTACTAGCCCTAAAAAAGAATGAAATCTTGCCATTTGTAACACCATGGATGGATCTAGAGGACATAATACTAAGTGAAATAAGCCAGTCAGGGAAAGACAAATACCTATGATTTCATCATATGTGGAATTTAAGAAACAAAACAAATGACCAAAGAAAAAAAGAGACAAACAAACAAAAACAGACTCTTCACAATAGAGAGCAAACTGATGGTCACCAGAGGGAAGGTGAGTGGGCGGACGGGGGAAATAGATGAGGGGATGAAGAGGACACTTACCGTGATGAGCACTGCATAACGTATAGGACTGTTGAATCACTATGTTATACACCTGAAACTAATACAACATTGTATGTTAATTGTACTGGAATTAAATGTATTTAAAATTATGTATAAGTGGATGTGTGCAATTCAAATTCATGTTGTTTAAGGGTCAATTGTACTTGCTTCAAGGTTTGTAATAAAAATTAAATGAAGTGGTCCATGTGAAGTGCTTAAAAGTGCTGTTCAATCAATAGCTCTGTCTGTCAGCAGCAGCGTCACCATCACTGTCATCACCATCACCTTCATCACCATCACCATCATAATATGCGAGGATCTCTCATAGACATTGGGAATACAGAGCTGAATAAGATGCAGCTCCTATTTTCAAAGGGACATTAATATTCTAAGGAAAACAGACACAAACCATAGATGTTGTCATTCAGGTTGGAACAAGGAGCTCTAGAACTGCAGAAACAAAAGGGAAACTGAGACCCATGGAGATCCCATGACTCGCCCAAGACCATCCAGTGTGTTATCCATAGTGTTGGAACCAGAAGCTCCTCTGTATCATTAAAAACAAACACACAAGCAAACACAGCCCAGAAAAGTCTTTACAAGACGATATTTCAAGAAACTAAATGAAATTAATATCCTGAGTCTAACCTCCGCAAATTGTCCAATTGTCTCTTCTATTTTCCTATACCTCGGGGACTGTTGAGTCAAGAGTTTTACTAATTTCTATTCACAACTCAATTTGGAATCAATAACAAATGGTGCAAAAATTGGTACATTTATATACATCTGTGTAAGCTGAGTGTGTAAGCACAAATGGGTAAAAATACGTGTATCCAAGGCACATGTAGCTGTATATAGTGGTACATACTTGATCCCTAGGCACAAGCATTAGTGTATGCTTGAGCACATGTGCACGCCCATGTGCAAGTCCATATGTGGCCATGCGTATATTTATACACAGGCATGCATGTGTTCAAACATACAGCCACACAGATATATATGCACAGAGGGTGTTTTGACAACACCGTGAACAGCTCCAGCAGCAAACACTGTGGAGGTTCCTGTAATTTAATTCAGAAATTGTCAGTAAACTTTGGTTCTGGTTCAGGAGGAGCTGGGATCTCCAGCTGCACTGGGGCCCTAGCTCTTAATCATCTTAAGTCAATTAAAACAATGGTTTAAAACATCAGTTTTCTGTCTTAACTGTACTACCTAAAACAGTTTGTACTTCATCCCAAGTAAATCAGAGAACGCTAGACTAAGAATAGAACTTGACAATGGGTCTCAAACTTTAGGGCTAGAACAACTACGGGAGCATGCTTAAGATGCCAATCTTTCATCCTCAGTTTGAGACTCTGAAGTCTGAGCCCAGGAATCTACCATTTACGAGCCTCATCAGTGACTTAGGTGTTGGTAGTTAGTGGGCTATCTTTTGAGAAGGACTCAACTCGAGATTATCTAAACCTCTTCATTTGCAGATGTAAATAGAGATCCCAGATGGTGATGTGACTTTCCCAGTTCCACTATTTTTAATGACAGGGTGGGCTTTGGGGCATAGACCTTGTGCCTGCTTCTCAACAACTCGGTGTGTGGCATTATTATTTTACCTGTTTAAGTCTCTTACCTTCCGACAGGATCTTAAGCTTCCTAGGGTAAACATCATTCTCCTAGTTCTCTCTCTCTCTCTTTTTAAATAGGCTCTGCTCAGCATGGGACTTGAACTCACAACCCTGAGATCAAGAGTTGGAAGCTCCACCTACTAAGCCACCCATTCCCTTCCCTCTCCACCCCCCCATCCCTCTCTTTCTATCACTGACTCCAGCTCTATCTCATCTCTATTTCCAGTATTTGAACACACATGATAAATCACGTGAAGAGAGCAGTGAAGAAATGCATAAGAAAAATACCTTGGTGGAAAAGGGAGTGGACTGAATTAGGAAGAGAGTGAATAGTTACTGAGTTTCTATTTTGCAGTAGGTAGTATTTTTAGAGCTTTGTAACAGCTAGAGCTGTAATTGGCTGCAAATAACAGAAAACCTACCCAGAGTGGCTCAAACTAATATAAGTTTATTTTTTCTGGTCAAATAAAAATCCAGAGTGAGGGCTTGTTTTGACAGCTTGACAATATCGAGACTGGTGTCTGTATATTAATAGTTGTCTTTGCCATTTCCTTACTTTTGTTACCTCGTGATTGCAAGATGGTTGCGCAATTCTGGACATCGCATCTGAAATCAAGGCAAGAAGAAAGCTGGGGAGACACACTAGTTTCACTTTTCCCTTTTATTGAGGAACAAAAGTTGTCCTAGAAAATTTCGTCAGGCTTTGGCTTATGTATAATTGGGAAAGTGTTTAGCTGGAAATTTGCTCTCAGAAATAAAATGGCTTGTCTTCAGCAAAAATGAAGAGGGAATGGCTTTGGGATATTTTGCTTCTTCACACTTATATCATGATGGAGAAGGGAAGGGATAATCCATGTGGTATAAAGACAAAACAGTAAGCCCTTCTTTGCCAATATTTTGTAGGTGATGATGGGAAAATTGTGTTTTCATCCAGCAGGCAGTATTCCAAGCTTCTCTTACATACCAAGAACTGAACTAGGTGCTGTAAACATAAGCTAGAAATAGACATGGTTCAAGTAATGGTTACAGTTAAGGACACAACCATGAGAGCAACCTTGAAATTCAATATCATATGTGATACAGTGGAAACAAAGTTCTATTTTTGCATGTCATTTCCATGTCCCTTTAAGTAGTGATTTGCTCTCTGTATGTCTCAGGATAAAGAACTAAAACCCATAGAGTTCAATATGATCAAAACTGGGACCACTTTCCTCATTCTGTGCACTCATTTATCGTGGCCTTTCTTTAATTACTGTAATGGGTCAAGCTTCTTCCTACCTCAGGCCCTTTGCACATGCTGTTCCCTCTGTCTAGTATTATGTTTTACACATCTCCTCCACACACTTCACCTATCAATCCCTGTTCATTATTCAAATCTCACCTCTCATATGATATCTAGCCCCTTAGGCTAGACCATATCCCACCCTCATAGCATTTGTGGTGCCCATCACATTTTGCTAGTATATGCTTGTGTAACAATTTAATTAATATATATATTTCTTGCTCTATACTTTAGACTCTGTGAGGGAGGGGGCTGTGTGTACTTGTATAACCATTTTCCCTCCAGCACCTAGCACATAGTAGGTGCTCAGTAAATGTCTATTAAATTGATAGACACATGGATGGGTAGAATGAAGTCATGGGCTCTACTTAGGCTTCACGGGGGATATAGTATTTAAACTTGTCTTCCTCGACCCTCGATTTCCACATTTCTCAAGTGGGTAGGGCACAATGATGATTGCTCAGGTCTTTCCCAGCCTTATTTTTCACTGAGACCCACTCCTGACCTCTGACTCCAACACTGCCTTTCTGTGGGACCCTGGGCAACATGCTTGACCACTCTCAGCCTCCGTCTCTTTCTCTGTGAAACAAGTAGAGATGATCTCTGAGGCTCCTTCCAAGCCTGAAGCATCAGTGGGTTTTTGAAACTCCAGAAGGAACATGAAAACCACAGGATGAGAGCCGGAGGGATTCTGCTGAGTTGTGGGTTTTGCAGGTGTATCTCAGCGGGTTCCCGGGAGCCATTCTTGAAGGGACTCAGCATGTTACCTGGACTAATTTATAAAGGAAATGAAAAGGAAATGGACTCATTATAATGAACACTATTAATTCACCACTCTAGACTTCACTGTTTGAACAGCGAGTATCAAGCCATTCAATTGTCATCTGTCGATTGAATTCTGCTATTTTGCCTGTTGGAAATGACCAGGCAACACAACAGCGTGCAGACGACGACATGACTACTAATTAGCATATATATTGTTTGTCCTGGTATAAATTTATGGCAAACAGAAATATTTTACACTCCAGTAAAGTTAATAAATGAAGCTTTGGGCTATAAAAATTTCATGTTCTTTTGTGCAAAGGTCAATTATAAATAGTTAAGCACATATTCATTCAAAAGTGTGAGGCCTCACAGCCAGGAGAATAAAATATATTCTGGTCAATTTACACTCTGGCTGGACTTGCCTTTCACTTTACAGCTTTGGTGACATCCCTCTTCGCCGGTCCGCACTGTCTGGTTCCTAAAGAACTCCCCTGGCTGGAAGGACTGAGTGAAATGAGTACGTACATGTTCCTAGGTCTGGTTTGACACCTAAAGCGTGTTCAAAAGATGTTGATTTAAACTGAAGGGGACAGCCCATGTGAGAGAAGGAGGAAGGGATCCAGAATAATTCCGAAAACCCCTTCTTTGCTTATGGCAGGAACACTGGACCAGAATCAGAGATACGGGTTCTGGTCCCAGTTCTGCTATGAACCAGCTAAGACACCCTGGCAAAGTGACGTTCTCCTTCCGAGGCCTTGGTTTTCTCATCTGAAAAGATGAAAAAAGCGGGGGCGGATTACATCAGTATGCCAGCAACCCATCGCTGCCTAACAAAATACCCAAATGTAGATGGGTTTGTTGTTTTTTAACTTTAATCATTTGATTACACCTCATGATTTTGTGGGTGAGGAAATGAGAATGGGCTCCATAGCAGATCTTTTCTGTCTCAGTGGGTGTCCCTCGGTAGTATTCACCTGGCAGATAGGCTGGTCCGGGGAGTGCAAGACACTTCCCTTACTTGTCTGGTGCCTGGGGGTATGGCTGGAAGGCTGCGCTCTGCTGAGACCATTGACTGGAGCCTCTGTGTGTTCACACCTCTCCAGCACGGCATTGTCGGGATAATCAGACTTCGAATATGGCGGCTCAGGGCTTTGAGATGTGTGGAGGGGCACCAAGGGGCAGGAGGTAGATGCTGCCAGCTTCCTACAGTCTGCTTCCAGAAACTGGTACAGCACCATTTCTGCCACATTTTATTGTACAAAGCAATCACAGGGACTCCCCAAATTCAAGTAGAGGCGACATAGATCTTACCTCTTGATGAGAGCAAGATCAGAGATCTTTCAGCCATCTTTAATCTGCCGCGATCTGTGCTTTTGATTTTGTTCCATATTAAAAAGTGGTGCATGGAGGGGCGCCTGGGTGGCACAGCGGTTAAGCGTCTGCCTTCGGCTCAGGGCGTGATCCCGGCGTTGGGATCGAGCCCCACATCGGGCTCCTCCACTATGAGCCTGCTTCTTCCTCTCCCACTCCCCCTGCTTGTGTTCCCTCTCTCGCTGGCTGTCTCTATCTCTGTCAAATAAATAAATAAAATCTTTAAAAGACGCCTAACCGCCGTGCCACCCAGGCGCCCCAAGAAAGTGGAGCAATATTTTTAAACTACTGAACACCTCAGAGCCTTTTACTTATTCCTTCGTTCTCTCAGCACTTATTGTTTACTTGTGAGGCTACAAAAGTGTAGCAAAAGTGAACAAAATGGAACTTACTTTCAAGTGGGGAGAAGGGATTAGGCAATAGTAAAAGAAATGCGTAATGTCCAGTCTCGGTATGTGTTATGAAAGCGAGCTGCAGCAACACAGAATGACAAGATTTACATTTTCAGATGGAGCACTTGGGTGGGTTGAGAAGAGCATATGTCAACAGGTAGCTGCATAGTGAGAATGCAAGCCATCCAGAGAGTCTGCGTGGTCCCAACAGCAGGGCCCAAGGCCCTCAGGGTGGGTGCATTATTGGCCAAAATGGCTGGAATGGAGTGAAGGAGAACCTAGATGCATAGTGTTGTGTCAGAGAAGTAGGCAAGGCCTTGGGAGCCCTGAAAGACTTTGGAATTTATTGAAAGTGTAATGGAAAACCACTGGAGGCTCCTGAGAAGAGGTAGGATGCAATTTGACTTTCAAAAGATCTCTCTGCCTGCTCTGTAGAGAACAAACAGTAAGACCTAAACAGTAGGGGACTAGTTAAGAAGTCATTGCAATATTCCAAGTGAGAGATGATAATGTTGGCTTTATCAGTAATGGAGATGAAAGTGGAGAGAGGCGACTAGATTTGGAAGACCTTATGGAGATAGAGCCAGCAGGATTTGCTGATGGATGAACAGTGCAGTGTGGGGAGAGAGACAAGTGAGAAGTGCCTCCTAGGATTTGGGTCTATGCAGCTGTGGAACTGGAGAAGTAGCCTTCAAGAAGTTAGCACATGCTATGACTATCAAGGTGAGTGCTGCAGACAAATTCTGAGGACCAGAGTTCCAAAGGACACATTTAGGCAAATCACTAAACACTGATGAAACCAAAGGGTGGAGGTTAAGCAATGGGGTGAGCTTGTGGAAAAGTGCTGGAGGATGATTTGTGGAGGGGAGTGCAGGTCAGTGTAAGCCACCTGTGCTTGCTAATTGGCACCCATTGAAATCAGGCAACTACCCTCCCAGAGACTAAGAAATAGGGGCACTATGTCCTTAGATGAGCATATTTTGAAGGGATGGTTCCCAGGCCCTTGAGAAAGACATTCCTGGGTTGTAAAACTTGGAACAGTCCAGGAGAAGATTTACATCTCAAAGGGACAGAGAAAATTTAAGACTGGAAGTTTTCTGAAGTCAATGCTCTAGGAAAAGGGACATCGTGTTCAGGGAGAAACCCATCTACGGTTCAGTCAGACTGAGGCCAATGTTAAGACTGTCCTGGTCACGATATCATGGGATGCTTCCGGGTTAGAAAACATGCGGCACTCTAGATGGAATCCTAGCAACCTGGGTCTGTAATGCCACAGACCGTCTGAACAACCCTGCACAGCTATACTAAATTATCTTTGTCTCCACTTTTTCCTCCTTCCACCTCAAAGCCTTTGCACCCTCCATTTTTATTCCTGGAAGGATCTTCTCCCAGATACCTGCCTTATCTCCTGCTAGGGTTCCGTCTTGGTGTGGCCTGCCCTGACTGCTGTATTTAAAGCAGCAACTGTCCCTCTGTTGCTCTCTGTCCCCTTTATCCCTAATGTACCATTTCATTTATTTATTATGTTTCTTATTTATGGTGTGTTGCCTTCTGCCAGAATAGCAGCTTTATGGGCCATATAATGTAGCCCATCACAGAATTACTTATAATAAGATGAAATTTAAAATAAAAAACGCTACAAAGACAACATTAGAGGAATAGTTAAGAAAGCTGATATTCCTATTCAGGGAAATAGTACGCAGCCATTTAAATGTTGTTTATGGAGAAAATCTATCAGGAAAGCATGTTTATGGAGAGGATAATTTAGGAAAATCAGACTATAAAATGACAAGTAGGTATTATAAAAACTGAAATTTAAAAAAAACTGTGAATACGAATAGAAAAAACATTGGAAGAAAACATGTCATGACCTTCATCAGTGCTATTTTATATCTGTATCTATATGTCTATATCTGTGTATTTATATCTCTCTAGATAGAAAGATGTCTACCTACATATATATGTAGATAGATAATGTTTTATTCTCTACTTAGGTTTAATGTTTTTTTTTTAATTTTTAAGTAATAAGCAGGTTTGTTTTTATTATGAAAAAGTAAAATCTTTTAAAAGTTAAAGAATCTATGAGACCCCAAGATTGTAAACTTCCTGAGCCCCGATTTGGGACACATCTGTGGCATCCACACTGTTTGGGTGCTTATCATAGGCCCTGTCTTGACATGTATGAAGTATTAAGAGCGGAGAAAGCTGGAGCCTATCTTTTGAACCCCCCCGACCCCGCAAGGAATTGTTAAGGGGACTGGAGAAGCAGGAGCCTAGGCAGAAGACACTTGAGGAAGACAGACCACAGCCAGCCAGCAGTTTGGGGCAGAAGCCTGCCCATAGGGCACTCGGGGGACCCTCCGTGCTGCACAGTCGAGCTGGGTACCCAGTGGGGCAGGTATTATCAATATTAGCCCAGTAACTAGGCAACTAAAAGATTTGTAAAGAAAGCACAGCATCGTGCGAAATGCAGGGATTTGGTTTAAGGAGACATGGTGGGGATTAACAGCCCCGTGATTCATGGAAGCAGCAATCTGTCATCGGTGCCATCTCCTGCATGTAGGGGACAAGAGTATAGACAATGCAGAAGTGTGCCAATGAACCAAGTGATATGGGCAAAGCACCAGAATGACTTCACTTTGATTATTTAGAGTCTTTCTCTAAGCAAAGTCTGGGGGGCATTGCTCTCCCACTTTTCTTTGTTTTCCTGTTTGTTTTTAAATGTCAAAGTCCATTTTTCTAGGCTGTCTCCTTGGACCAATGGGAAGGCTCTGTTATACTGAATACCTACTAGGTGTCAGCTGTTATCTACAGTGGTACCTTTTAAACCTCTCTACCACCAACAGTATAGGCATTATCATTATTCTCATTTCAGACATAAGGAAATGAAGACTAGCCAGAGGTGGTGGTGCAATTTCCTTACGGGATTACGCAGTAGTGACTGTAGAATCTCTGTACACTGTCCCTGCCTGCCTAGCCTTACTGTCTCTCTGTCCGTCCCCTTCTACATTGCCAGTGAAGTTATACATGTATGCCAAATGTTTCCTCTCCAGCTGGGTTCAGGGAGCCCTCAAAACCTGTTGCTCAGACTTGGGGAATTACAGATGATTGCAAAAGGAGCCACAGCGTCTGGTGTTGGGTCTGTCGTTTGTCCAGGCTGTGCCCTGATATGACAAGTTCACACGCTTCTCAGCATTCAATTTTCTAGCAAAATGGAAAATGCAGTTACAGTATTCAGCAAAATGTTGTTGTTGGTTCAAAAATAATTAAACATCTTATTAAATCTCTATTTTACCGAGTAGAATGCAGTGACTCTGTAGGGCTTCCGTAGGGAAATGCAGGGGCTGCCCTGAAAGGGTGTGTGTGTGTGTGTGTGTGTGTGTGTGTGTGTGTGTGTGTGTGTATGGGGGTGGTACATCTCCAGGGGGTTAGAGTTAATAACCTGAGTTCTTAGAAGAAAGGGCTGCAAGGCGACTCCTTTATAGGGTAGACTCTCTTATTAAGAGTTAAATGCTAAAGTTGACTGAAGCTAACTCTTTCCATTACAATAGCTTTGGAATTTATTTCCTCCGGATCCACTTTCACTGCTTGACATTAAAGGAGTTGGCTGCAGGGAGAAAATCCAGAAGGTGAAACACCAATTGGGGAGGTACTTAGCCTGTCAAGAAGAAGAAGAGAAGCATCTATTAGAAGGAACTGAAAAGACTGAGCGTTTTCTGTGCACCTACTATGCTCCAGGCACTGGGTAAGGATATTCTCCATTTTATTGAGAGAGAAAGAAGACAAGCTATTAGTGTCCATGAACAGACTCAATAATTACTGAGCCTCTTTTCTGTGCCAGGCGCGGTGCAGAGGCAGTTCCCCTGCGGTTTCTCACTGGTTCCATTGCAGCCCAAATAGGCATTTATCAGACGAGGAACTGTAGCACAAAGTAATGTGTAAGTTGCCTGTGCCACGTGGCTAGTGAATACAAGAGATGCTATTTCTAGGATCTTCTTTGACCACTGTTTTTATTTGGCAGCTAAGAGAACTAAAGCTCAGATACTAAAGAATTTATTCTGCATTAGAAAACACCTCCTACGGGGCGCCTGGGTGGCTCAGTCAGTTAAGTGTCTGCCTTTGGCTCAGGTCATGATCTCAGGGTCTCTGGCTCAAGCCCTGTGTCTGGCTCCCTGTTCAATGGGGAGTCTGCTTCTCCCTCTCCCTCTGCCTTTCCTCCCTGCCCTTCCCCCCCTGCTCTCCCTGGCTCTCTCTCTCTCTCTCTCTCTCGTGTGCTCTCTCACTCTCTCAAATTAAAAAAAAAATCTTTAAAACAAACAAACAAACCCACTTCATGCAGTATAATAAGTTTAAGGGAAGACAAACCTTGTTTCGAAACCTAGTTCTGTTCTAGAATGGTGGGCAATTTACTTTGCCCTTCGGAGGCTCTATTTCTTCACCAGTGTTACTGAAACCACAGCAGCCATTAGAATCATGCAGAGGACTTGCTTAAAAAATCCAGATCGCTTGATTCTACCCCCAAGGGTATTGATTCAGTATGTGTGGGTGGGCCAGAGGACTTTCCCATATGACACTGATACTGCAGACTGGGGGCTCCACCTGGACAAACCCCACTCTACCATGCTCTGAATTTAAACTCTGGTTTCCCCTGGACTGAAAGAGTTTGCTGTGGATACAGGGCAGTAGTGTTGGAGACGTGGTCTGATCTTTTCTTCTTTGTTTCCTAGTTGTGTGATCTCAGGCAAGCCGATGGGTCCCTTTGAGCCTCAGTACCTTCATCTGTCAGATGAGGCTATTGCTTCCTTTGTCACCAGACTGTTGGTGAAGATTATGTGGAGTGTGGTATTGGAAAGTATCGACGCTGTTGTCTGGCTAAAATATTCAATAGATGCTGATTCTCAACATTGGAAAGTTATCAAGGTTATTCTATGGTACATGGCTTCATACTTATTTATTTTTGTATTCACTAAATATACCAAGCATTGCAATGTTTTCTTGCAATATTTTCATTTCTTAACTGTCTGCATTCCTAATTATAAAAATATGCTATATGTCTGCTGTAGAACATACAGATTAGAGCAAAACACCATACCTTCCTGTCATTATTGTTGTAGAAATATGATATATATAGTATTAGTTCAGAAGTCATGATTCACTGAATTCCCTAGAAGAGAGGGCTGTAAATGTTTTTGAATCTTAAATTGCTATAACCATCAAGGACCAGGCATCACCAGGGAAGAACCCAGAGATAAAGGTCAAGTTGAAAGATGTGTAAGCCCTTAATGCCAGAGGGACTGTCTCTCAAATTGAGAAGTTTCCTACCCTTTCACATCAAGAAGGCACTGCTAGTGAATCTACGTTAATAACTGTTGACCAAACCAGCTAAAATCCCAATGGATTAAAAATATATATGTTTTATTATTTAAAATAAAACCTTAAGTCTCCCATCCCTCTCAACCCCAAGCAGAAGCCACTAAATACGATTTTTCCTTCCCTCTCAACTTTGTCCAAGTTGAAAATCAATCTGTCTGGTTCACCTTGAATCTTGAGCTGCATATTTTTAGCAGCATAAGAACCTATGTTGCCAGCATTGCTAGGAAAAAGGCAGATAACACCCACGGTGTCCTCTAGCCAGGAGGAGGGCGGGAGGCTCAGAGGAGCAGAGTGCCTGCAGCTTGGATGGTTCACCAGCCTCTGATTCTTAACCAAGGAGCATGCTGGCTGGGGCCCATGACTGAAAGACCAAGGACCAGGAGTTAGAATTTTCAGATTAAGATCTCTGATCTCAGGCCACCAGTTCTTTACTGATCAAGATCAGTATAGGAAGAAGGTTCAGAGTAATACAAGGGACTGTCATGTACTATTACTATAATTAATACCAAGCAGCATCTATTAAGGAATGGACATAATATGTAGTAGGAATTATAATAGTTAATACTCATCTATGCCTGCTGTGTGCCACTCACTGTTCTAGGTGTTTGACCTTTGTTGACTCATTTATTATCATAACATTTCAAAGATGAGAAAAACAAAAAAAAAGGAAATGAGAGTTTGATGAACTACCAGGTGCTATGTCATTAATTATACTACAATTTCGGGGGAAGGGTATTCTTGAAACCCTAATTTAGCAGATGAAAAAAAATGAAGGTGACTTCCCTGAGATCACACAGCTTGCTTGAGATAACTGATAGACTCTGAGCCTACAGGGTAGAAATCTTTGCTAGATTAATCTGAAGCCTTCCCAGAGGGGATGAGGCTGGATGGAGCTTTGAAAGATGGAACAAACCATATTGAAGAGTATATCTTGTTAAGATTCAGGAAGCCTAAGTTTTCACGTAGCTTCTGAAGATTTTCAGGACGGCCCACAGTCCCTGTGCTGTATATATGTCTAGGGTTACCAGAAAGGTCAGATGTTAAAATGGATATAAACTCTGTCTGGAACATTCTTCCTCTGATGGGTCCACATGGTGAACTCCTGTCGTCTAATTAACCAGCCCTCACATCAAGGGTCATCACTCTCAGAGGCCATGTCTTCCTCTCCTTCTGTCCCTAGGGAAGATTTTTTCTCTTTTTAATTTCCCCCCACACTTTCTTTACTTACTGCCCATAAGATCTTTGTGGGAAGCCCAGTCTTCTTCACTAAAGTGAGAAGAGCAGAGTCTTGCCTTGGTGGTGTCCTCAACCCTGTTGCTAGCAAGGACAGTCACACAGTTGACACTTGGCGAGTGTTTAATTAATCGTATGAGTGGCTTTTTCTTAATCCCAGCAATGTTCTCCTCTCCTGGTGTAAAAGATGGCTAATCATTTATTGCACAAACACTTATTGGGGTACTCTGAGCAGGACACTGTGGCAGATGCAGGGGATACCATTGTAAACATGATAGAAAAGATATTTAATAGAAGATGCACCCAATAAACAACTTATGATGTTTATCCATTTGTGCCCCCACCCAAATTCATATGTTAAAAACAGAACTCCCAAGGTGATAGTATTAGGAGGTGGGGGCCTTTGGGAGGTGACTAAGACATGAGGACAGAGCCCTCACGAGTGAGATTGGTGCTCTTATGAAATAGTCCCAACAGAGCTCCCTTGCCCCTCGTGCCATGTGAAGTTACAGCAAAAAGACAGCCATCTTGGGAATAGGTACTCACCAGACACCAAATCTGTCAAAGCCTTGATCTTGGATCTTCCAGCTTCCAGAACTGTAAGAAATAAATGTTTGTGATTTATAAGCCATCCAGTGTTTTTCTTATAACAGCCCAAATGGACGAAGACATCCATATACCCACTAAATAATTCATCAGAAATCACAAGCATTTATTATATGGCATAGACCATGCAACGTACTGAAATATAGAAGATCTAATCCCTGCCCCTAAATTACTTACACCCTAGCCAAATCCCCAGTCATAATGAGTGAGCATAGCCCTGGGATTTCAGCTACAAATATAGAACTAGCAATTGAAGCAAACAATCTTGCCTGTTACGGCTGCAGTCTGGCTGGCAAGATTTCCTTACGGCTCCCTATTTCCTCCTGGGAAAAGGGGACCATGGTTCCCAGGGCGCCAGACAGCAGTGACATTTCCTCTGGCTATTAATCAGCACCTTGCCAATGAATCTGCAGCAGCACCATGGGGACAGGGGCGTTATTATCTCTCCTGAGAAAGTCTGTGACCTCAATTTCATTTCTTATTTTTATTGACCCATTTCATGCTAGTGGAGTGAATTTCAAGGCCCTTTAGGGACAAATCAGCTTCTCTTGTCCTTGTTAAGTGGACATACTCCATGCAGTCATGGCTGGACACGACCTTATCACTGGGGAGATAAGATCTGAAGTGCTTGGTTTGGCTGCCGTTACCCAGACTGCGCCTATATCTTCAAGAAATCAGGCTTTAGTAGCTGCATTGCACGAGCAGAACCTAGGATGGGTTCCACATTCTGAGCCTAATTTGAAACAGAAGGAGGGCAGACAGTGATTCTGTCCCTGTATTCAATTAAACTTCTCTTTCCCCAGGGAGACAGCCCCACATAAGGAAGACTGCAGAAAGGAATTGTATAGGACAGAAAGACAGAATTGGAGGTAGAAAGAGAGAGGAAGTAACAGAGGAGGAGAAAGAAGACCTGGGGGGTTGAGAGTATGATCAGGCAGGGAAGATTCCCAAGAGGAAAAGACAGGACCTTGGAATGAACTAATGGGATGGATGCATCAGTCAGGTGGACTGTTATGTTGTAGTAACAAACAACTCTGAAATCTCAGTGGCTTAAATAACAAGAATTTATTTCCCATTTAGGGTGCATGTCTATTGTGAGTCAGAAGGATTCTGTGGCCATTGCCGTCAATCAAGAATTTGGGTGGCAGAGAAGGCAGCCTCACGACCACTGCTGGTCACCATTTCAACAGGCAACTGAGTTCAGAAGTGTCTCACACTAGCAGTTAAATGCTCTGAACCTAATAGAGTGACACATATAATTTTTGCCCATACTGCATTGGATGACCTAGTCACACGGCCCCACCCTTCCCAAAGGGGCAAGAGTCATGTGCTCAGGAGTGAGAGAGCACTGATGCCTACTCCAGGGGACCTGGGAATGGAAGGAGTGTCCCTCAGAATATTGTCTCAGAAGTGGACAGGTCTCCAAACACTCTCTGATTAAGATTCTAGGCCTGGTAAGAATGTGAGACATGCTTCCTGAGGGTTGAAGAGGAAACCAGTAACAAAGCATGGAAAGGAACACTAAAATCAGATAGATAAGATTTAATGAGCTAACATCCTACTTTTCATTTCTGCTATTCTGTCGAAGTTTGAATCCTGGGTACACGTTTTGCTAACTCTGTGACTTGAAGACTTTCTCACTCTATGCCACAGATTCCTTACTTTATAAAAATGGAAATAACAGAATTCCAAATCCCCAAACATCTGTGCCTATTACATAAGTTAATACAGGGCTTAGGACACTTCCTGGCACATACCAATAAGTATCCCGTGATGTTACATATTCTTAACAACTCACTGATGCAGGCTATGTGTTCTGTTTGACGGGTTGGGAAGCAAGGCCTGGGGAGATTAAGAATAGTCCAGATCACGTACATGGTCAGCGGGAAAGCCAAGGTTCACATTCAGCCACTTTGATTCCAGAGGTTGCTTATATTTCACATCAAAATGATCATCCTAGTTGATCCTCTCAAGAGCCCTGTGGGCTAGAGTCAACAATATTTGTCCTGTCACTACTACAAATTCCAGACGTCATTCACAGAGTACCCATACCTGCTTTACATAAATCATGTCTCAGCCTTACAGCAGTGCCCCAAAGATAGGTATGGTTATCCCTTTTTGTACAACAGCAAACTGAGTCTCAAAGAAGTTGAGTAGTATATCAGTCAGCTAAGGCTGTCATAGCAGAGTTCCACAGACTGGGTGGTTTAAACAGTAGACATTTATTTTCTCGAGTTTCTGGAAGCTGGAAGTTGAAGACAGGTGTTAGCAGGGTTGGTTTCTTCCGAAGCTCTGTCCTTGGCTTGCGCACGCTGGTCTTCTCCCTGTCTTCACGTTTTCTTCTCTCCATGTGTATCTGTGTCCTAATCTCTCCATAAGGACACCAGTCATATTGAATTAAGGCCTACCCATAGGAAATGGTTTTTACATTTATTACCTCTTTAAAGGCTGTATCTCCAAATATAGTCACAGTCTGAGGTACTGGGGGTTAGAAGTTCAACATATGAATTTTGAGGGAACACAGTTCAGCCTATAATAAGTAACCTGCACCCAGACAGAGCATGGATTTAAATATAAGATGTTCTGATTCCAAAACCACATCATACTTCCACCTTCAAGCCATTAGTCAAACCCTAGAACGTGCTCAGCAGAGTGCCTGGTATTTGCCCTCCCTTTTTACATATAGGCCTTAGAGGAAGTGTTGGCTCCTTTGGATGGAGGAGGAAATTGGGGCTCAAGGTAGGGAGGAATTTCTCTCAGTTGGTCACTGTTGATCACCTGGGGATGTGTTCAGATCCTTTGACTCTTGACTAAGAACAAACTGCCTCTTGTAGCTTGCTTCTTTGGAGATGCAGTCTTTTTCAAATGATGCCACATCCATTACATCACCAATAGTTAGCATTTCTAAAGTCCCAACTATGTGCAATCATGAGGACAGGCACTTAGCACACAGAAACCTTAGACACAATGCCAGTTTTCTAGGAAATCACAACCTAGATGAAAAGACAAGTAATAGGCGGTAAAACATAAATACTGCTTAAAAGTCCCTGGGAAGCATTGTTGGTAAATCTTGTAAAAATTCAGAGGAAGATAAAAGTACTACAGACTATGTATTCAGAGAACTCTTTTTACCAGGGTTTAAGGAACACATTTGAGGGTTGGGGTGGTTAGAATGCCAGCAGCAACAGAGACAGGTTTGCAAGACCTCTGGGACGATTTCTAGTCATACTCTTGCTTACCTGTCAATGGCTCACCATTGTCTGCAAGGTCAAGTCTTAGTTTGCAGATTGCATTGAACTAGCTTATGCTTCATCTTTATTATCCACCATTTCCGCACTGTGTTAACCATTGGACGAGGAGCCAGTCCCTCACATGCCTTTCATTTCCTGCCTCTGGTCCCCACCTGTGGACAGAAGCTGTGCAGTAGAAGGTGCCGGGCTCTCCGGCAGGCAGGTCTGAATGCTGGGTCTGCTTCTTACTAACTAGTGGGACATTTGACAAGTTATTTAGCCTCTCACTTTCTTCACCCATAAAATAAGAGTAGTAATAACTACCTGGCGAGGGCTGTGTGAAGATTTAATGGAATGAAGTATATAAAGCACCCGAGTTACTGCCTACTCTATTATATATACTCGGGAATGGTAGTTATCATTATAATAATGATGTTTTTCTTGTGCCAGCAACTCACGTCTACTGCTTCTTAGCCTAAACAATTCCCATAGCACTTTTTCATATTTATACCCGAGCATTCTATTACCGCACCGTATGACTTACAGAGAGAAACAGTGCAATGTGGCGTGT
The DNA here is from genome assembly GCF_002007445.2 of Ailuropoda melanoleuca. Taxonomy (NCBI): domain Eukaryota; kingdom Metazoa; phylum Chordata; class Mammalia; order Carnivora; family Ursidae; genus Ailuropoda; species Ailuropoda melanoleuca. Next base: position 45,629,130 of record NC_048224.1, read on the forward strand.
GGGAGCGCAGTCCCCGCACCTGCCTGCTGACCGCCCTGTGTCTTAGTGTTCTTGGGTAGTGCGTGGAGATCAGGGCACTATCTCTTCTGCAGAGACAGTTTGAAGATGGAATGAGTTTACCTCAGAGTGCCTGGAATAAGGGACAGACTCAATAAATGCTAGTTTTTGTGATCTCCCCTTTATAGATGGAGAAAGAGACGAAGTCTATTTGACTGTAGGTGAACAATGAGTGGGGCAAGAACTTTTAGCATCAGAATTTTGAGTTCGATGACTCCACAGTCTTGCTCTTAATCGCAAGGCATTTGGCTCCCCCCAGGAATAAGGAACACTTCCACCTCCAAGCCTTTCCCCACTGTCATCTGATCCACATACTTGACAACTCTGCAGGCCATGCAACAGTCACACTGGAGACACAGGACAAGCTGCCTCCCACCGTCATTTACTCTGTGCAGAAATCTGCACTGCAGCTGGCCCACTCCCTTCGTCCACCCTCAGCACGTACAACTTTTGCATCTGAAAACAGAAGGCTCAGAGGTAAAGCACTTTGTGCAGGGTCCCAGAGGAGGCAAAGGATCAAAGCCCAAATCCAGATCACGTCTAGATGATTTCTTATTTTTGAGCTTCTGCTAATCACCGTGGCCTGGGTTAGGCACTGGTGTGGAAGACTGGTGTGGGAGACTGGGACATGTGTGTTTCATCATACTGGGGACTGGACCATGTTTCTCTACAGCACAGGGTGGGCACTCACCAAACGTTTATTGAACAAATGAATTCATGCACCTATCTACTCATCTCTCCCTTCCTCCTTCCCTCCCTCCATCTCTCCATTTCTCCCTCTACCTTCCTAACAAAGTCCCTGCCTCATCAAATGAGGGAGAAAGAGATGAAAGGAACTACTTCCTGTCCGTGGCATCAGGAGCTGTGATAAGAGTGGGTGCTGTCAGCACCGAGAAAAGCTTTCATGACTGGCAAAATGGTACATTCTGCTCCACCCAAGGTGCCTTCCTGCCCACACGTATTTCTTCCACACCAGCACAAAAAAAAGTCACGATTACAGTGAAAGCTTATATAATGCCATAGTTATGCTCTGAGCAAGCAGCAACAATCACGAAAAGAACTTTAAATACAAACAAAACAAAGAATGGAAGAAATCAAGTTGCATTCTCCAAGATGAAAAAGTAGTACTTTTTATTTTTTTTGTTTTTTTAGGAGAACAGTGTGGTTCTACGCCACCAGTCTTCACCAGAACCTACAGCACAAAAGAAAACACTGCTCTTTCTCAATGGTCTGAATCTTAGAGTCCCTAATATTTTTCTCTTGGCCAAAAGATCTTACTTGGTACCTAAGCAAGATTGACCTCTTTTCTATTTTCCTTGTTAATTTTGTGTTTCTCAGTTCTCATTTCTCACTCTTTTATTTACTTTAAGCTTCTTTGTCATTTGTTTTGGTTGGGTTTGGTGAAGTTTAAAGATGTATCGATGTTTTTAATTAATTGTCTCTGTGTGGGGGGTGCGTGCTCCAGATATGTCTAGTCTAGTAAGTAGAAAGCCCATAGGCAAAACAAGGCAAACAAGACTTCATCTGTATATCATATGTTCAAAACAACACATTAAGGCTTCCTTGATGTTTTTGTCACTTTCATTTCTGCATCTTGATAGTCACCAAGTCTTGTTATGGCTACACCCTAAATTTCTCTTAAAAGCCCCTCTCTCTGGCCAGCCTCAGTCATTGCCTTATTGCAGGCTCTCAGCAATGCATGGACCATTGCAACAACTTCCTGAGGATCTGATCTCCATTTGCTCTCCAGCAATGCCATTCCTCCCCAACAATGTTGCCAGAGGGATGTTTCTAAAAGCCAGATCTGATCGTGCGCTCTGCCAATTCAGTGGCTTCCCACCTGTTAGAGGATTCAGTCTCCTTACCGTGACATGATGGACCAACCTAGCATGATCTGACTTCTGCTTATGTCTCCAACTCTGCCTCTGACTCAGACCAACTAAAAAGTAGAGATACAGTAACTCTCGACTTTTAATTCTTTGCACTGTCTGCAAAAAGGCTTAAACCTCCTTATCCTTTTTCCATACTGTCTCTTGCCTGCTTGAAGAGTCTCCACAATTTTTGTATACCTATTGTCTTTTTTTTAACTGAAAAATTCAAAGATAACCTTCTTCAACCCTGCAAAGAGCATCTGTCACCCCCTTTTTACTACTAGAGTACCTTATGGGTACTGTTACCTTTATGTGGATTGCATTGATATTGTTATTATTACTTTCCTTTCTATTGGAAAGTAATAGATGCACCTTGTAAAAATCTTAAGAAAATAGAGATAAGCAGAATGAAAAAATTAAAATCATTCATAATTTTGTCACCCTGATGCAATTATTGTTAACATTTTGGTGGTCTCTACCTCTAGTCTTTTCTCCAAATGTACATAAGTGTTTATTTTGCAAAAATATAATTATACTATCCATATTGTTTTATAATCGGCTTTTTGAAATGAAAGAGTATATTGTAAAAATATCTTCTGCCTTTAAAATTATTTCCTTAAAATTATTGTCAATGTTGAAAAGTATTTCCTTGGATGAATGAAATAATTTTCTATTGTTTGAACTACAGTCATGTCTAAAAGTTTTTATTACAAACAAGGCAATTTCTCCCTTTCTAGCCAAATCTTTGAGTGTGATCATGATTATTTCTGTTACATAAATTCAACAGGAGTAATTTCTAGATCAGTGAGGATGTACAAGTTTAAACCTTTGGATACACGTTTCCAAATTGTCTTCCAAAAACATCCTATTAACTTGCACTCCCAAAAGCAATATATGTCCATTTCCTCACAAAGGTAATATAAATATATGATATTTAATAACAATTGAATAAGCAAAAAGTATGACTTATGTTAATATAATCCCTCTGTGAAGTATAATATATTTTCTTTGCATACTAAACTCATGTATATATGTTTCTTTTGTGATTTTCTTTTTTTTTTTTTTTTAAAGATTTTATTTATTTATTTGACAGAGAGAGAGACAGCCAGTGAGAGAGGGAACACAAGCAGGGGGAGTGGGAGAGGAAGAAGCAGGCTCATAGCGGAAGAGCCTGATGTGGGGCTCGATCCTACAATGCCGGGATCACGCCCTGAGCCGAAGGCAGACGCTTAACCGCGGTGCCACCCAGGCGCCCCATCTTTTGTGATTTTCTTAATTGGGTCTTCTGACTCACTTTCAACTGTAATGTTTGTCTTATTTTTTCATTGGTTTTATATATCATCCTTTGTCATGTATGTCTCACACAAATTTTATCTCTTTTTGCTGTCTGCCGTTGAATCTGAAAATGATTTATGATACAATTCATCCAATCCCCATTGATTTGAAATGCTACTGGTGTTATCTATTGATATATTGAGATATATACACACACACTCAGGTCAGTTTAGGAACATTTAAAAATAACCATCAAACTGCTGCTCTACCTCTGTTTTATTTTTAAGTTATTTTGGTTCATATCAATATGATGTTTATTGTTGTTATGATTATTAACACTGTTATATTGATAGCTACTATTTACTGATCCTGATCCAGATTTAATATTTCAGCATGCGATGCTTAGTACTTTTACAAAATATATCTGGTTTATTCTTTCAAATGACTCTGTGATATAAGTGTAATTATTATATACATGTTTCAGCTAAGGAAACTGAAACATATATCATTTATTATCTAGTGGAATAGAGATAAAAATTTAAGTTGTTCTGGCGCCAAACCTACAAACTCAAATTCATAGAAATACTTTCTCTTTATTCATCTTCAAAGTATTTTGTGCCTATTTCAGATGACTTACTCTTTTTTTTTTTTTTAAAGATTTTATTTATTTATTCGACAGAGATAGAGACAGCCAGCGAGAGAGGGAACACAAGCAGGGAGAGTGGGAGAGGAAGAAGCAGGCTCATAGCAGAAGAGCCTGATGTGGGGCTCGATCCCAGAATGCCGGGATCACGCCCTGAGCCGAAGGCAGACGCTTAACCGCTGTGCCACCCAGGCGCCCCCAGATGACTTACTCTTGGAGATACACTTCAAAATAACTGTATAAAGCCAGCCTTTGAATCTTTTCAGTAGGCGTTGTATTGTGGTATAACATACATATGTACATGCACTGTAAGTGAGCCAACATGGGTCACCCACACCCAGACCAAGAAATGTGTCAGCTCGTCCAAGGCCCCATTGTGCTCTCTTCCACCTGTTGCTACTCCCCACAGATAAACACTATCCTGACTTACAGACCACAGACCACTTGATCTGGGATTTTAAAGACACACATACATTTACACTTATGTTATCAAGTGTCTTTTCACATCCCTTTTGGCTCTTTGTACATCCTCTATTATAAAATGTCTGTTCAAATCCTTTTTTAAATTTTTAAACTTTGTTATCTGTCTTATTTATTGAGTTGAGGGCTCCTTAATTTATTCTTATACTAATCCTTTGTCATATTTGATATATATTTACATATACATAATATTTTCTCTGTGTTTGCTATTTTTCAAACCTTTTTTCTGAAAAATAAAAGAAGGGTTTTAATTCTGGTGATGTCTAACTAATCCACTTTTTTTCCATTATGGTACATGCTGTGATCGTAAAGAATTTTCTTGTTTCTTCTAAAACTTTGATATTTTTAGCTTTTATGATCCATTTGATCACATAAGGTTGTGACTGCTCTGAGTTATGTCAAGGCTTAGTCTTCTCTATAGAGATATACAATTGTTCAAGAATCATTTATTGAAAATTCTCTGCCTCCATTGAATTACCTTGAAAACTTTCTCTAAAATCAATTAGGTATATAAAAACAGGGTTCTATTTCTAAACCTGTTCTCCTGTTCCTTGACCTATAAGTCTATTCTTTTGCTAATACCACACTGCCTGGATTGTTTGAAGAGCTCTACAGTAAATCTTTTACATACACTACCTGAAATCAAATAGGGTAAAAGTTTTTACCTTTTCTCATTGCTTTCAAAATTCGCTTTAATTATTCTAGGTCCTTTGTATTTCCACATACATTTTAGAGATAGCTTGTCAATTTCTATTAAAAATGATTTCTGGGAGTCTGTTTGGGATTGCAATGAAGCTACAGATGAATAGGGGAAGAATATTGAATCCTATTGTCCATGAAACTGGTATACGTCTCTATTTACTTAGGTTTTCTGTAAGTTCTCTCAGCAGTACACAAGTCTTAAATACCCAGTTTACTATAATTTTACGTCAGTATATACCCAAGGGACTTCCTCAAAAAGTAGCTCTTTTTAATTGTATTTCTGGTGCCTCTGAGCACTGAGTCACTAGCGGGTATCTTTCTGTTCTATGCTTTCTTTTCGCTACATTTTTAACATGCCGGACAACTTTTAATTGAATGCCACCATGTTATTTACACCATCCTTGGGTGGAAAACAGACTGGTGGTAGATCACCGTAATCTGACCAGCATGGGGCTGATGTGAAGCAGAATGGCAGCTCTTACAAAGTTTCCACTACCTCTGGTTACCTCAAGCTCCCCCGTGGGTTCCCAGCTGAGATCTCTAGGTGTGTATTAGGTGCCCACCACCCCACCCTCCCTCAACCCCCCCCACTGGTGCCCCACAACATTGTGTAGAGTTTCTCATCTCCAATGTTTGTCCGCTAAGCTCTGAGAAACTTGGAAAACTCTTCTATACTTAAAAGGTTGCTGCCGCGCTTGCTCTTCCCCTGACCTCTACAGTTTAAGAATTTAGCAAATGTCTCAAGGAGAAACCAACAATTATACTCATTCTGTCCTTTTTATTAGAATTCTGGCTCCCTAGGTCTTGGCTGCCTTGGCAGTCACAAAAGCGTGTTTTTTTTTTTTTTTCTCCTCAGATTTATGAGTTTGCCAACAGTTCTGCTGGATTCTTTACCACTCAGCAATGGCCACCTAGCTCCATGTTCCAATAACTGGCAAATGCCCTGGGGTGTAATGCGGGTGGGTGCCCTCTGGGAGCTACCCTCTCCATGATTCTCTTCACTCTGACTCTTAGAATCTCAGGCTCCGCCAGGTTAAGCATCTGCCCTTGGCTCAGGTCATGATCTCAGGGTCCTGCTTCCCTGCTCAGCGGGAAGTCTGCTTCTCCCTCTCCCTTTCCCCCTGTCCCCTGCTCATGCTCTCTCTCTCTCTCAAATAAATAAAATCTTTTTTTTTTAAAGAATCTCAGTCTCACTTCCCTCAGTAGTTCTCTTGCGTCTTTTTAAAAATTATCTTAAATTTTCTTCTTTTTTTTCTTCTTTTTCTATTTTGTTCTGAGGGTGACTGGACTTACAAGCTGCTGCCTCACAGCCCCAGAGGAATTCTTTTTGTATGTGATTTGCCTTTCAAGATATTTGACCATTTTATTTATATCATCAAATTTATTGGTTCGAAGTCGTTCATGTTCTTTACTTACATTTTTCAGTGTTTTTAGTGTCAAACTGATGCCCTTCTTTTGCCCCTGGTAGTGGTAATTAGGTCATTCTCTCCTTTTTTTCTTGGTCAAGCTAGAAGGTTGTCCATTTTGTAGTCTTTCCAAACAAACAAACAAACAAACAAACAAAACAAAACAGCTTTTGGTTGCAGCGACTTCCTTTATTACTTGTTCACTTTTTAAACACTTCATTACCCCTGTGTTATTTCTTTATTTCTACTTACCTTAAGCTTACTTTTCTTTTCTTCTAACCTCCTAAAGAAAAAGATAAGATAATGTTTTTTAGACTTTTCCTCTGATTTAATAAACCATCTAAAGGTATAAATTTCCCTATAAGCACCGATTTTCAATATGTTATTACTACAGGGAATATATCACCTGTAATACCTTCCTGTATCTCTCTATTCCTGTATCTACATCTGTCTCTTGATGTTGCACAGATATGTTATACTCAAAAATGCTGTGGTATAACTTTTGCTTTAAATAGCCGTATGTCTTTTGATATGTTGTGTTCTTATACGTATTTGAATTCCAAATATTTTCAATTTTTTGTGTAATTTGTCCCTTCATCCATTAGTTGTGTAGAAGTGTGTTATTTAAATTTCCAAATATTTAACTTCCAGATTTCCAGATTTTTTTTTCTGTTTTTGACCTCAAGTATAATTATGATCAAAGAACATGCTTTGAATAAATTTATTTATTTTAAATTTATTGAGACTTCTTATGGACTAACCAATTATCTGTGTTGGTGAATGTTCCACATATGCTTGAAAGAGAGTATAATCTCTTGTTTGAGGGTCTAATATTCTAGAAACGTCAAGTAAGTTCAATTGATTAGTAATGTTCAATCAGTTTAGTAGTAATGTTCTTCTGTATTCTTGGTGAATTTCTTTCCATTTGTTCTATAGGTTAATGAGAGACAAGTATTGCAATCTCAAATATAATTTTTGTCTATTTCTTCTTTCAACTCTGTCAGTTTTTGCTTCGTACATTTTGTAGTCTTGGTGTTAAACATGTATAAATAATATATTTTTTATATTTTCCTATTGTAGTCACCCTTTATTAGTATAAAACATCTCTCCTTTTCTCTGGACATATATTTGTTTTAATGTCTACTTTGTCTGATATTAATATAACTATTATAGATTTCTTGTACTTAGTGTGTGCATAATGCTATTTCTGTAAATTTAATTTCTACTTATTTGTGTTTTTCTCAAAGAGTGTCTCTTGTTGGCTGCATATAGTTGAATGTCACATTTGTATTGAATTTGACAATCTAGCTTTTGATTGGAATATTTAATTCATTTACACTTAATATAATTATTAAAATATTTTGATTTAGGTCTAACATTTTCATAGTTTGCTTTCCAATATCTCTTTTTTGTTGTTTTATTGTTCATCCTTTTTCTTTTTCTTTTTTTTTTTTAAGATTTTATTTATTTATTTGACAGAGATAGAGACAGCCAGCGAGAGAGGGAACGCAAGCAGGGGGAGTGGGAGAGGAAGAAGCAGGCTCATAGCGGAAGAGCCTGATGTGGGGCTCGATCCCACAATGCCGGGATCATGCCGAAGGCAGACGCTTAACCGCTGCGCCACCCAGGCGCCCCTGTTCATCCTTTTTCATTAAGCAAATATTTTCTAGTATACCATTTGAATTCCACAACTGAATTTTTGGCTACATTTCCTTTCATTGTTATTCTTCCTTGATCTAGGAATTACAATATGCCTATTTAAATGATCCCAATCTACTTAAAATTAATACTGAATTTCTTCTGGCTAAAACAAAAACAATGATTCTGGGTACAGTAAATTTCTAATTACCCCCTTCCATCTTTTGTACTATTTCACCATATATGTTGCCTTATAAATAGATAGATCAATCAATAGATAAATACCTATATTACCTATAATACCTATCTGTAGCTCTCTATACCTATATCTACATCGATATCTATATATTACACAGTTATGTTATATTCCACAATGCTTGTGATATGATTTTTGCTTCAAATAGCCATATATCTTTAAAGAAATCAAGTATGATGACTGTGGAGATGCATTGATTTCATCTCCTTTAAGACTACATGCTGAGGGGATCATAGTTAACGGACACTTCCAGGTGCTGTTCCCATGAACCCTGAGGTCGTGCCTCCCCAGGCTGCTCATAACCAGTGACTGAGCAAGCGGGAAATATTAGTGCTGCTGCACTCCTGCTCAAGGTGGAATTACTCTGACAGGCAGCCTGGCTGAGATTTTCTCAGAACTGTACTGTGGGCTGAGCTTTTTCAATCCATCTTTTGTTAATATAATTATTACATTACACTTCCATCCATCTTTTGTTCTCTCTGTTCACAGATGTTGGACCTGCACTGTAGTCTGAAGCCTCTCTGCCTACTCAGGTTCTCCCCTTATTAATTCTTCATAAACATTTCCTTAAAATAATCTATCACATCCAAACCCATCTAGGTGTCTAATTCTTGGGTGGCTTAAACTGCCATAACAAGAAAAAATACATATTTTACCATTTCCAGTGTTCTTCATCCCTTCCTATATATACAAGTCTCTATCTGATATAATTTCTTTTCAGCCTGAAAGATTTTCTTTAACATTTCTTTAAATTGTGTCTGATAGCAATGCATTCTGTCCGTTTTTGTTTATCAAAGTATTTTTGTAATACTTTTCTTTTTTTTTTTTCTTTCAACACTTTAAATATTTAAATCCAGTATCTTCTGGCTTTCATTGTTTCTGATGATAATTCAGCTGTTAATCATCATTGTGTCTTTGCTTGTAACGTGTTATGTTTATTTTGCTGCCTTCAGTTCTTTTTTCCTTTGGTTTTCCACAATTTTACTGTGATGTCCTTACATGTTTTAATTTGTTTTGTTTTTTCCATCTGTATCCTTCTTGGGGTTGTTGAACTCATTGGATCTGTAAATTAACGTGTTTTCTTCAACAGTATGGGGAAAATTTGACCATTATATCTTCAAATATTTTTCTGCCGCATTGTGTCTTCTCATTCTGGGAGTCGAGTTGTTGGCCTGCTCAGTATTGGCCATCGGTCTCTGAGGTTTTTCATATTTTTCTTCCATGTTTCTCTTCTCTATTATTTTGAAACTGTCTATTGATCTTTCTTCAAGTTTACTGACTCTTTCTTCTGCCATCTCAAATCTATTGCCAAGCCCATCCAGTGCTTTACTTTTCATCTTATTTGTTATACTTTTCAGATACAGATTTTTTAAAAAATTCCTTTTCATGGTTTCTATTTCTTTATTCACCCATTAATACCATATTTCCTTTTAATTCTTCAAACTTACTTTCTTTTAAATCTTTATATGCATTTATATTAGTTTCTCGGATGTTTTTGCCTGCTGTAATCCAACAGCTAGACACACTCAGAGTCAGTTTCTATTGACTGGGTTCTATGGATTTGTTTGTTTTCTTACATATTGCTCATACTTTTTGCATGTTTGGTAATTTTTGGTTGAAAATTTGGTTATAGGGGTTGTGAAATCTGTTGGGTTCAAGCCAAGAGGGCTTTCCCTTTTCTGCCACTAGAGCTCTTTGTGGGTTGGGCAGAACCTTTAGGTAAGAAAATAAGAAGTGGCATCACAATTCTTTTTTGGTTCAGTGACAGTCTTTTAAATATAACCTCTTCTCCAGTTCTGATCTGCTTTGTATTAGTTTGTAGTGTCTCTAAATGGTTGTTTTTATTAATTTTGCCCAGTTTTTATCATTATTATCATCTAAGAAACCACCTGTCCTCATCATGTGGCCATGACTGGAAGTCCTGTTCCTGATTTATTTAATAGCATTTTCTTCATGCAAGTTCCCATTGCTAAGTGTAGATAAAATTATATACTATATTTCTCATATTTTGGAATAAGTATAGCTCTTTATTACAAGTTAGTAAAATAAATGAAAAAGCATCCCTTCTTTTTTATGTACCTAGGAAGTATAGAAGTTACATAGAAACTGTGTTTCTTAAAGATTTAAAAATCTTTCCATTAAACACTCTTGGCTCTGCCCTGTCTCTGTATTACTTGGATGATTTTCACATTTTATCTATGATGACTATGCATTTCAGTCTTTCAACATATGCCTCCATCGATATTGATAATTTATGTTTATTTAGAAAATAATTTTCTAGATATTTTAGAGTTTATTAGCAAAGATTTCCACATCATATTCTTTCAGCCATTTAAATGACTTCTCTCTATCCATAGTTTTAAGTTCTTTCTATTTCCTACCATGACTTACTCAAGCTTCTCTTGGTTTCTGTTACACTCATTTAAGTTGGCTATTTATATATCAGCCCTGTTCTTTAAGCTCTGAACGCTTTGAAGTCAGGAATTACGCTTTGTTCACATGTGTCTAAAACACTGAGTAAAGTGCCTTTCACATTATAGGACCCAACTGTATGCTCGAGTGAACTGCACAGACTTTGGGTTATTTATGGAGAAACTATCCATTAAGCTGAAATCCAAGAGTTTGTTTTATGAATGGTGAAACAGAGAAGAGGGTTGACTTGTCCAAGTTTACACAGCAAATTTGTGGCAGAGCAGACGTCTCCCCAACAAACCATGCTGTCTTGCTAAAATGGATTCAATCTAAGACAGCTTCAATTACCATCTCTTCCACACATATATAGTAAAGTAAAGTAATGTACTGATTCCAAAGCAAGTTTGAGTTCCAAAATTGTGAGAAGCTTTGCATTAATATTCTGCATCGTAAGATCTGTTTGGGTTATTAATGACATCTAAATTAAGGGCCTCTTGTTCTTGGTGTTGTGTCATCCCAGGAACATGTCAATGTGTGATGGATGTGGCTAATTTAGCAATTCTTCGCAACTTTATAGAGAAGCATCCTGCCAGTTTTTGGCAAGAGGGTTTGCTTTATTAAACTTGGAATCCACTGCCCAGGATAAATAATGTCTATGTCTGTCCCATTTTAGGAATGTGTTCCAATTGAGGGAAATACATAAGCTGTCTTTTTTTTTTCTCTCAGCCATTTCTATTTGTTTTTATATGACAATAAACAGATATTAAAGAAAGGATTAGACTAAAAATCAGGAGACCTGAGTTCTGGACCAGACTCTGCCATTAAGTTGCTGATGAGTTCTAGGGATCACAGATTTCTTATCTTTAAATGAAGCACTTAAAAAGGTGTGCAATGTCTGAGCATATCTCAGAGTTGCCTTAGAAGGCTCTACTAAATGGGTATGGCCAGAAAAGCTTTCAGAAGACTTATCTGTGCCTAACCCCCCAAAATTAAAGGGAAGCCCAGTTTTTTTTTTAGGGAAGCTTTTCCTTTAGATTCTGCCGTTAATCAGAGAACAAAAAATAGCATCCCTATTGCAATAGAAGCCGTCCTCCAAACATTTCACAAGGGAGATACAACAAATATGTTTTAAATATTCAAATGACTGAGAAATCACTTTCAGCACTTTTGTGTTAAGATTGTGGGTGACAAGAAGCACAAGATGAAGCTGTATAGGGGAGATGTTATTAGAGATGGTCCTGGAGGAGGGAAGAAGATTTTCACATTCATTTATTAATCCGTTTATTCCTCTAATGCTTTGTTTATTTAGTGTGTGCTCATTGAGATCCTACTATGTAGCAGGCACTATACTGTTGGATGCACTGGCGAGCATTATGGAGCTTATGGAGCTTGTCTCTTCTATGGAAGAGATAGCTGTTAATCCAATAATCGTGTGTGTGTGTGTGTGTGTGTGTGTGTGTGGTTACAAATCACTGTACTTGTTATGTCATAAGCAAAGTACAGTGTGAGTTGACATAATCTGGTGAGGATGGTGAAGGATGTTTGGGGAAGGCTCACTTCCTCGATGAAGTGAGATGTGTGCTGACATCTGCATTAACTGGGTTAAGGGCTGGGGGGGAGGTGAGGTAGAGCAAAGGTCCCAAAGAGAGAGGGGGCATGGTCCCCTTATGGAATGGAAATGAGGTCAGCGAGGCTGGAGCTGAAAGTCAAGAGGGGACGCAGGAAAAGGATATTCTGCGCTAAGAAAATAGATAGAGAAAAGAGCATACCTTGTCCTGAGAATTACAGGTAATTGCATTTGGTCCGGGCTTTCAATACCTGAGGAGGAAAAGTGGAAATTTTTGAGGGAAAAGTAGGTTGAGTTTGTATTATAGAGAGGTTTAGTTGACAGGTTAAATAATCTGGGCTAAGGCACCATGTGTTAAAGAGAGAGTCGGAAAAGTTATTGACCTTGGAGCCTCCTTTTACATTTGTTGCCAGGTGAGGAGATTAAAAAAAAAAAAAAGGAAAGGAATTTTTTTAAAAATTTCACTTGTGAGGGACACAATGTGTACAGACAGCTGGGTGACTATCTGCACTGATATTACCACACATTTTGTGGGTTCTTTTATGTGGCTAGTTGCAAAAATGTGTGAGGAATGGAAGCTTAGACTCTCCCTTTTCATCACTGATGCCGTTTGTTGTTGCTTTCTGCCTTTTTTTCTTCCTTGAGGTGTCACCCAAGCAGTACAAAGTGACATGGGGAAAAATAAAAGCATCTCTTTTTCATAGTTGGGTTATAGTAACAGATGGTCATGTTCGCTCGGCAAAGACAAATAGCTCAAGTGATAAACACCCCGGGTTTGAGAGGTGGAGGAGAAAGATTTTTGCCAGGTTCCCCATTCATAGCTGGCTCTGGAAAGAGAGCAATCTGCTCTTACGGGATTTAGCCCCCCCGAAGGAGGGGCAGTGGAATACCACTGATGGAAGGAATGTGACCCCAACAGAGAGGGGAAGAGGCTGCTGGATTCACATTTCATCGCACTGGGCAGGGGGGTGGGGATGGGGGTCCCACTCATGCCCCCTCAGCTTCTCCAGTCTCTCACCAGGTCCTATCAAGTGTGTTTCTTAAGTTTGTCTCTCTTTCCCCTCTTCTATCAATTTATTCGGGCCTCTGTTATCTCTTGCCTATGTTATTTCTTTTTTTTTTTTAAACAATTTGATTCTCCCTATTGCTTATTATCGTTTAATTTCAGTGCTTAAATGTTCAAGATAATATCCACCAGATTTAAGTAAGCACAAGATAAACTGCTAAACCTAAATTTTATATTTTTCTGAATCTGTTCTAAGGACAATACTTCTTTTTCAGCTCTATTAAGGTGTAATTGACAAAATTGTAAGATTCTTAAATGTACATTGTGATGATTTGATGTACATATGCATTGTGAAAGGATCCCCCCATCTATTGATTAACACATCCATCACCTCACATATTTACTTGTTTTATGTGTAAGGAAATTTAAGTTCTACTCAAAAATTTCAGTATGCGATACAGCGTTATAAACTATAGTCACCATGTTACATTAGATATTCAGACCTCATTCATCTTATATCTGTGCCCTTTACCAACCTCTGTCTATTTCTCCACTTCCAGCCCCTGGCAATACTTGCTGCTACTTTCTACTGTTTCTGTGAATTTGACCTTTTTTCCCCCCTAGATTCTATATGTAAGTGATACCATACAGTACTTTTCTTTCTCTGTCTGGCTTATTTCACTTGGCATAATGCCTTCCAAGTCCATCCATGTTGTTGCAAATGGCAGGATTTCCTTCTTTCTCATAACTGAATAATATTCCATTGTATAAATATAAATATCTCACATCTTTATCTGTTTGTCTGTGGAGGTTTTTTCCATATTGTGTCTATTGTGAATAATGCAGTGAACATGGTAGTTAGATATTTCTTTGATATTTTGTTTTCATTTCCTTTGGATGTATACCCACAAGTGGGATTGCTGGGTCATGTCTGTGTTTTTTTGAGAGCCCCCCGATGATACTTCCTTCTCCTCTGCAACTTCTTCCTTCCTTTTTAATATCTATGCTGCTGGCAGCGTCATCTTTCTAAAATACAAATTTGACCATGTTACGATCTCATATGATGCCAAATGAAGGCTCCCTGCTGCGTTCAGTCTACAACCCAAGTTTCAAAATTCAGCATGAATAATCTCTGGGAATCAGCCCCTTCCTAGGGTGGAGCCTCATCTCTGCTCACCTCTCCTTCACAGACACATTTGCATACTTCTGCTCGGTAGCTGATGTTTCCATGAAGTTGTAAATAGTCTAAGCCCACGCTTTCTCTTTCTGGTTTGCTCTTACTGGAGTACTTTCCTTGCTTCTACTCACCTATCAAAACCCTCTTCAGCATTTCCTCTCTGGGAGCTCTGCTTTGAGTTTGCTTCAACAGCACTGAATAATTAACTAACTACCCTCTTTTAGAATCCACGTGTCTTTTACAAGTCTGTCTGCTTTCACCATTAATAATTGTAATATGTTACAATTATTTGTTAATGTGACAATCTCCCTATTATTTGGGGGCTTCCTGGAGAAAAATAGGCATTCTTCATTCATCATCATTTATCCCCAGAGACCATTAGGAGTTCTCTGAGCAGCAATGCTAATAGCTCATGTTTATGGGGAGTTTCTATGAGCCAGGAATTGTGCTAAGGCTTCCTTTCAATGACAGTGTAGGAGGAGCTCAATACAATCTTTTTGATTCCAAGTTGCTCATCAAATGGCACATGATCCATCTGCTGATTCACAGGTAATGGGGGCATCAAGCTGTGTCCCTACAGCATGGACTTGGCTAAGGATTTGAGGTGGAGGAAACGCTTAGGAAATGAAGGAAAGAGTCATATGTCTGCTGTCCGAGGCGTTCAGTCTAACTCAGGAAGTACTGATTAAATACCTGCTGTGTACTCAACCTTGTACTCGGCAATTAACCAAGTGTTTGCTTCAATAGGTGTCCCACCTTACTGGAAGTCAGCTTTTCCAATGTGTAAATGAAAATATATTAATATTTTGATGATTGTTTTTTTAATTCCACACACATAAAAAATCACAGCAGGGGCTCAGTGCCATGCAGAGTTCTGTGTCCAGTGCCCAGCATATTGTGTAAGAGTCAGCAGGGTTCCAGTCCCCATTCTGTTCCTTTCTCACTGTGTGAGCTGGGGTTAGCCTCTCCTCCTCTCTGCATCTCAGTTTCACCATCTTGAAATTGAGAGAAAAGATCTGGATGGGCTCCCTTCTCCCTTCTCCCTTTGATACCATCTATGGCTCTATGGCTCCCTCCTCAGAAGTTTCTCTAAAAACGCTGTTTTCTTTACCTCAAATTGAAGGAATTTCCCCTCTAGCTTTGCAGGTAAAAATCCCAAGGGAAGCTGCCAGTGACATCGGGGGCTTCCCTCCACAGCTAATTATAAGACTTTTTTTGGAGAGTAAGCTATATACCTGGCACCGAGAAATAGACCAGCAAAGAACCTGATTCCAGGCTCCGCGTTATTCTGGTGCCCCGGATCATCAGGCAGAGTGCTGGGCAAGTGAGAGAAGAAGCCCTGGGGTGACAGTGTCTGAAATTCCACCTCAGCTCTGCCAGCGCTATGCCCTGGGATGAGAAGCTCCCTCTCTCTCTGCTCAACTTCCAAATGGAGACACGGGTACCTAGAGTGTAAGCTGATTTCTGCCTTAATAGACATACAGTGTTTACAGCACTTTGGCATATAGTCAAAGCTCCTTAAATATTGTTCTCTCGTGCATATAATTAATCAGAGCGCTGCCTCATTTAACAAAGAAGAAAACTAAGACCCGGGGAGGTGATATGACATTTCTCTGGTCACAAGAGCGACCCTTTCACTATAACAATCACAGAAACTGATATTTGTGTAACATTATAGATTTGCAAGTGTCATCAGATAGGAGCACTTATTCCTACTTTGGAAGAGAAGACCCAGACTTGGAGCAATGAAGTGACGTGCCCAAGGTTGCACAAGTAATTCCTAGCGAAGCTGGTATATGAACCTGGATAATTTAATGTCAAAGCCTCTCTCCATTCCATTAAATTCACCCCATCCCCTTGTGCCTCCCTAAACTCTTGGCACCTCAGTCAGTTTCTTAAGAAAGATTCAGGAAGTTTGGAGAAAAGAATGTAGCAAGGTCAGTATGTGTCCGAGTGTCTGTTCGTCTGCGTATCAGTCATCCACATCTAACAGTTACTCCCAGTGGATAGGGGTGGGGGTGAGGGGATGCTACGCCCTGACCAACTTGACTTTGCAGAACATGCCTCCTTTTTCTCTCCAGAGTCCCGCTAGAGTCTGCCTCCCCAAGTGCTCCTTTGAGCCCATCGGGAAACCTTGAAGTTTCCTTTGAAACTGAGTCCCATACCCCCAAGCAGATGTGCAAGGACGTTTGCTCACTTAATGGCCTGTTCAAGACGTTTGAGGATCCGCACTATCTCCCCATCAGCCTCTCTGAAACATGCATTATCCATCCGTCCTTGAAGCGGGTCCCCCGGTGCAGTGATTAAAACAGTCCTGTGTTGGATAAACCCGATGCAATTTTCCAAAAGTCATCATCTCGGCATTTCCCCCGCCACAGCAGAGCACCTCGCCTCCAATTTCTGGGCTTGCTCATTTGTTTTCCTTCCGACAATCTTGGAGACACTCTTTCGAGTGACCTCTGCTAAGGGAAGGGAACAGTACACTCTTATCCTGACATTATGCAGACGCAGTGACAAATTGGTCTATTTTTTATGCTTGACAGAAATGGTAGGGGTGGGAAACAGGAGAAACATATTAACTCACCATATCTTTGACCACTGGTTGATAGAGTTTGGAAAAGTCTTGTTTTTTCTTTATTTTTTCTTAAGTTTCCCTCCTTACGTCTGGTCTCTTGTGTTCTTCCTTTAATTAGTCCTGGAATGTGACAATACTTCCAAAATAGGCTGCAATCCTAGTAGATTTTTGAAGGCAATGTGATCAGAACAAATTTGTCATTATTCTCTTAAACCGGGTCCTCCTCACCTCACTCCCCACCCATTCCTAGGACACAGTTACTCTCTCCGAGTTATCTGAGATGCGAATGCCAAATTCCATTTTTCTCCACCCTCTTTTTCATTTCTCGTGTCATTAACTTTTTCTTAAGAAGAAGATAACGTCTTCAGTATCTCGATCACATATTCTTCCACCACGTATCATCTGTCCTTTCGCACTGAATTGTAATGAATGCAGAGCATGGTCGCTCTGCTCATCCTTCCTCAACCAGGGGGGTGTGGCATTGGGCGTCTTCCCTGAGACGTACAGTCATTCGGGACATCACTGTCTACGATGTTTCTCAAACCAGAAAGCAGCCAAAACAATGAGCTATAGATGGGAGGCATGATGAAAATTTATCTCTTGTGTCCTTGATCATGGAAAGGTCAAGGTGGCTGGGAGAGAATTCTATGAGGTGAATGTTTGATGGAATTGTGCACTTAAAAATAGATCAGAAGATAGAGGGAGAAGCCCGGGAAGTGACCTGCTAAATCACTCCTTCGTCCGGGCTGCCTCTCTTGCTTACTCCCTCTGCTATGACTGGACCCATCCCTCCATACTCTCATTAACTCCTTACTCATCTGCCCCCTGACACAAGTCTTGAGCTCCTTATGAAAAAATAATTCTGCCTTTTCAGCTCCGTGAACCTTAGCCCCCAGCAGAGTTGTCAGTGTTTCTTAATAGGGCTGAATACTTTCTAATTGAGTTGAATTGTGAGTGCCTTTGGGATCAGAGACTTTGTAACAACTTTCACTTGAAAATTCTACTCTTGTTTTCCTCCTGTGTTTATTTTCCTTTTGTTCTTGTTTGGCATAAAAGAATTGTTTGTTGTTGTTGTTTAATCCTAACTGGTCTAAGCTCTATTAATGAAAACTGAAGGAAAGAGAACTGTGTGATCACGGGTAGGCCATGGTAGGAAATTGGAGAAATAGATTGCCTGGAAACTATTGAATTCCAAGCAAGAGAACCCCTAAAAGAAGGTAAAACTCCTGGAAAAGTATGAGTTCCCTTTTTCAGAGTTTTAGCTTATATATAGTCACATTGGCAGGTAAAAAAAGGAAAAACTGATGTCAACTGACATATACAACAATGGTATTTATTATTTAACAGCATGAAATTCAACAACCGAGGTAGATTTGAGGGTGAATAGATTCAGTGTCTTCAAGAAGCTGAGTTTTTTCCATCTCTCTTCTCTGCCGTCTTTGGAATGTACACTTCATCCTCCGACTCATTCTTCTGAAGTTCAGGAGCTTGTAGCCAGCAGCAGCTGGAGTATTGTGCTTCCTTATTCACATCGAGTAGGGAAACAAGATTCCTAACCTTGAAATATGTTCTTCCCTTTAGCCAATTTGTGTTGACCCCAAGATGAATAATAGGCACCAACAGGGTGTGATACACTCACTGGCGTGTGGCTAGATTCCTAAAACCATCAGTGGCAGATAGGGAAAGTTCTCCTGATTGGCTAAGACAGAAGTGTCTCAACTGTGGCACTATTGACATTTTAAGACCAGACAATTCCTTGTCCTAAAAACACTCTGCTCTGTATTGAAGGAGCAACATCCTGGGTCACTGGATGTCAGTAGCATCCCTCCCCAGTTGTGACTAACAAAAATATCTCCACACATTGCTGTAGGTCCCCTTGGAGAGAAAGTCACTTCCAGGTTGGGAACTACTGACAGACCAATCGACTAGAATATTCGAGCATCAACCACAGTGTCAACCATAATTAACTATCCCTCTCTTCACAGGTTTTCTCCTTTGAGGAATATACCTTTGAAGTTGTATGTTTTATTTTATTTTATTTTTTTAAAGATTTTATTTATTTATTTGACAGAGAGAGAGAGAGAGACAGCCAGCGAGAGAGGGAACACAGGCAGGGGGAGTGGGAGAGGAAGAAGCAGGCTTCCAGCCGAGGAGCCTGATGTGGGGCTCGATCCCAGGACTCTGGGATCACGCCCTGAGCCGAAGGCAGACGCTTAACGACTGAGCCACCCAGGCGCCCCTGTATGTTTTATTTTAAAATAAATCGTTCGCTTACAAGGTCTCTGTCATGGTATGCCCATGCACAATCTAACTAGTCTCTGGTTTTTGCTTCTGAAAGTCAGAAAGTGGAGTGTGCAGTGGCTACACGTCACCTGTCTCCCTATTTTTAGCTCATACTAACTATGCCACTGTGTAGCATGGTGCCCCCTCAATGTCCAAATTGGAGAGGTGCTCTCTGAGGAGGGCAACCTGTTTCAAGGTAGCTGGTGTCACTATAAGTGAGAGAGACAGAGACAAAGACAGAGATAGAGACAGAGACACAGAGAGAGGGGCAGAGCAGTGAGAGGGAAAAAAATGCAAAGTGTGGTAGCAAGCGGAGTTCTCCATACCCGTGAAATAGTTACCATTGGCTTGGCTTCCATTCTGTGAACAGGCATTGTGCCGAATGCTTAATCTGCATTATCTTATTTAATTCACAATAATACATGTAATTTATGCGTTTGTATATCGATTTTACAAATGAGGAAACTGAAGCCAAGAGATATTTTGTTCTTGCCTAAGGTCAGAAACTCTTGCATTCATGCAGTGAGTATAACATAGAAACACAACTTGAACCCAGTCCTCTGCCACTGTAAACTCATTTTGTTTTAGTCCAGTGTCTGCCAATAACTCTGTCATTCCCCATTTAGGAGCCCATCCATTGGAGCTCTAACCTTCTGGGATTCCGTCATTCATGGGGACAGGGATACTGGACACAGGAAGCAACAGGAGGGTGGGGGGCTCTGAAACGAAAGAGAGCTTATTAAATGAAAGTCTGAATATGGCTTACACACTCGTCCCCACAAGGCTGCCTTCTGACTCATGTGATAAATCCTGCTCTCTCAAGTCACTTTCTTCAGCCACAGCTGCACACAACACAGTAATCACCATCAGAGGGGTCATCTCCAAATTGCAAAGGACAGCACAGCAGAGGAAATTATAACAGATAACACACACCGCCTGTATACATCCGTCATGCAGACAAGAGCTGCATGCAAAATTCTACCTCATCCCCTGTAGTTCTCCGCTGCCTTCCCTTCCTTTGCCTGTTGCACTGGTTTGAACCACATTTCTCAAAAGTCTCCCAACTGGTCTCCCTGCTTTTTCTCTTCCCCTCTCCAATCCATTTTTCTTAATTGGATTAATTTTTTTTTCCTAAACTGCTGAACATTTCACTTCTGTGCTACCCAAAATGAACAAACAAACCAATAAAGAACGATAACAAAAGGAAATCGAGTCATGGCTTTTCAGCTCTTTGTTGGAAAGCCCCTGTGTGTACAGTATCCCCATCCCTCTGTGATCTGGTCTGAGGTCTGGTCTGAGATCTCACTGCTGGTCTGAGATCTCACTGCTGTCTGTCTGGCTTGTCAGATTCTACCACACTGAGCCTCTGCATCTTCCACATTGGGACTGTGCCCCACTGTCTTTGCCCATACTACTCCTTCTGCTTAGAATGCTCTCTGAACCATGAGAGACTATGGACTCTGGGCAACAAACTGAGGGCTTCGGGGGGGGGGGGGGGGGGGAAGGGGNGGATAGGCTGGTGATGGGTATTAAGGAGGGCATGTATTGCATGGTGCACTGGGTGTTATACGCAAGTAATGAATCATGGAACTTTACATCAAAAACTGGGGATGTACTGTATGGTGACTACCATAACATAATAAAAAATTTTTATTAAAAAAAAAAATGCTCTCTGTTAACTCTGCGTCCAGTTTGCCCTGTTTTGGCAGCCCTACTTTCTCCTCCAGTATTATTCGGAGAGGCCAGAGTCATTGTACCCATTTTTTGGGTGACCAAAAAGAGGATCACAGATGTGAAAGACAAGACCCAAGAAGACGTGAAGTTTGTTGGTTGTAGACAGGGGACTGAAACCCATGTCTTCTGATCAAATTCTTTGTCTGGTGTCATAATATTCACTATTTCCACCGTTCCATCCAAGCATAAATATGTATAGCCAAAACTGCACCTGACCCCTTTCTCCCAGCTGCATTATCTTCAGACTTCAGCTGGTAATATCAGCACAGCCCATTTAAGAGCATTATCAACAAGCCTTCTCTCCTGCTTCCTTTGTCCTAAGCTCAAAGGAACCATCTCCATGAGATTCATTCTGAAATGGCGGTAGCATGTGTATAGACGATGCCATCTCCAGTTATCTTAATTGCATATTTGGGAAACCCGCCCTGTGTCTGTTTCATATGGCATGCCATTTGGTGTTTATGACCATCATACTGGAGTTAACAGCATATGGGGAACTCACCCACTCTGAATACTAAGCTTATCCAATCTTTCTCTCAGAACCGACATGAGAAATAACTAATAAAAATGATTACAATAATAGAGGGTCATATAAATGCCAAATGCAATAGCTATTCTTCATTCTAAAGTTTCTTAATATCTTTTCTCAACCGACATCATAAAAGTGGGGGAGGGGGACGACAAGATATTATACATAAATAATTAGAAATGTTTCCTTAAGCTTTATTTCAAATTCTTCCACTAAGGGTTAAGATTCAATTTTAGGGTCAACTTGAAGGTGAGGCAAAGTTTTAAGGATAATTGAAGTAGAAATTGTGTGACCTTTGCAGAGACCTCTCTTTGTATTTATGCATTTTTCTCCAACCAGCAATAATAATAATATAAAAAGATACAAGAATAACACTTAACTAAATCAGATGCAGATGGCTGTTTTATCAAGCAGAGGCAATTTTTATCATTTTAAAAGCTTTTGTTTTTGTAAAGGAAAGAAAATGGGCCATGTTCCCTTGTTTTTTTTTTTTAAGAGAGGAAAAAGCATATGTTTTTTAATTTGAAATGGAGTATTAATGGTGTTATCTCCCGAGAATTGCTGCACTAGAGTGAATTGTAGAAAATGCATTTACTTGCAAGCTTTCTGGTAAATTCTTCTCTGACTTAGAGAGTTAGTGGCATATTATATCAGCCCACCTTTCCAAGACAATACTGTATACACACCCTGAGAGTCAATTTCCCGAGCCTCTTTTACTAGATCATCTTGTTTCCTTTGTTTATATTATTGATTTAGGGAAAATCATTTGGTGAATATTGAGTGCTCACCTAAATGAGAAGGTGGTAATGTGCGGCAAGTAGACAGAGAGGGATATAATATAACTGGCATAATAAAACCTTGTATCTGCACAGCAGTTTATGGTTTGCATTATCCTATTTGAACCTCACTATACCTCTGAGAGTTATGGGGACAGAGACTATCATCCCGATTTTATAGATCGGAAGTGAAAGCATGAAGAGTTTAAGTGGCCCCCTTCCAGTGTGCAGCTGGTGATTGAACCAAGACTAGAACCTCCACGAGTCAATCTCATGTTCCCTCTTCTGCACAAAGCTGCCTCTCGATTAACCACTACACAACTGTTCAGAGACATTTAGGGAGCTCCTACTGTTTACTTGCATTAGAGTTGAGACAGTAACAGAAATAGCAGTGTTTTTAGGAACTGTCCCAGTGCACAAGGTGCCTACCATTGAGTCTAAAAGCAAGAGAGAAATGAATGAACTCTTCAGTGAGTAAGATATGACAAATGGACAACTGCAAGACCCATGTAAGCTGGTAATATGGGAGGTCTTACTAGGGAATGAATAAAAAATTAAGGATGACATCAGGGGTGTCTGGGTGGCTCAGTCAGTAAGCGTCTGCCTTTGGCTCAGGTCATGATCCCAGGGTCCTGGGATCAAGTCCCGCATCCGGCTCCCTGCTCAGCAGGAAGCCTGCTTCTTCCTCTCCCACTCCCCTTGGTGGTGTTCCCTCTCTTGCTGTGTCTCTGTCTATCCAATAAATAAATAAAATCTTAAAAAAAAAAAAAGAAAGAAAGAAAATTAAGGATGACATTAGCTAACATTTATGGAGCAGTTACCATGTTCCAGTCACTTGAGTTATAACTTCTTTCACTCACTGGACAAACATTTTACAGTTTTGACCGAACACTTACAGGAAAGAAGTTCTGTAAGTGTTCTAGTTCTGGCACCTTTCATTAATGACCAGGAGCATGCAACTTCACCTCTTTGGGTCTCATTTTACTCATCTGAAAAAATTTGTTTAGAAAAAGTACCCAGTTTTTAAAGTTTCTGTAAATAGTGTATATAATAAGAAACAATATTAGCATAATAATGGCCCTAAGATAATTTAGGGTGTTTTAGTTATACAGTTATTTTCATTATTATCACTCTGTGGTAAGAGCTGGAGATACAGAAATGAATACAAAAATTCCCCTCACCTTAAGAAACTTCATCTAGTAAGAGATTCCCACATCCTTCCCCTGCTTCCTTCCTTCCTTTTCTTCTTTCCTTCTTCTTTCCAATCCTTTTTCCACTTGCCATTCCCTCCTTTCTTCCTTCCTTCATTATTTACTGAGTGTCTCCCTCATGCCAGACAAATCACTAGGTTCTTGTTTTTTCAAGGATGTCTTAGGCATTGGCCAAGCCCTGAAGGTGCTTTCGTCTAGAGGAGAAATAGTTCACAATACAAAATTATGATGAAGGGTGCACCACGATACCAAGGGAGCACAATTCAGCAGCAAGGAGGTTCAAGAAAGTTATAGAAAGCTTCTCCCAAGATAGGGGAACTCTCTGGATCCAAAAATACAGTTAGGAATTGGCCAAATGAATGAGCATTTGCTATTTTACTAGGTTTGCGCAGGGTTATTCTACTAGGAAACTGGAGCCTAGAGCAACTGCATGCTGCCCAGGGTCCTGCAGGCACTAACTGGCCAAGCTGGATTGCTCTGACTTCAAACTCTCTCCACCTCATCCAAATGCTGCATTTTTTCTCCTTCCTTCCTTCCTTCCTTCCTTCCTTCCTTCCTTCCTTCCTCCCTCCCTCCCTCCCTCTTCCTTCCTTTCTTCCTTTCTTCCTTCCTTCCTTTCTTTTTCTTTCTTTCTTTCTTTCTTCTTTCTTTCTTTCTTTCTTTCTTTCTTTCTTTCTTTCTTTCTTCCTTCCCTCCTTTCTTTCTTTCTTTCCCATCTTAGACCAGTTTTTCCAGCTGTAAGATCCCAGAATTAGTGTAGTGTTTTAAGGTATGTTTTATCTTGAATATTAAAAACTTTCATAGATGATAGAGCATTTGCCTACAGGTCTCCATTTGGAGTCTCTTCACTATTTTCTATCTTTTCCTTGGAGATTGTATTTTATCCGAAGGCTTGAAAGATCACCAAAGACTCCCAAATGTAGATACTCAGTTACAAATTCTTTCTAGTTTGAGACTCATCTATTAAACTCAGAAAATAAACTTGAATACCTAGTAGATATTTTAAATGTAAAACTCCAAAATCAAAATCTTGATCTTTCCCTCCCTCAAAGCCCTGTCATCCCCTAATCAATTAATGGGGCCAACATTCACCTACTCGCTCAGCTTAGAAATCTTTACTCTTACTCTCTGGTGCCATTTAACATCAAGTCTAACCACTCCCCAAACCATCCTGTACTCCAATGAAACAATGCAGATCAAGGCACCACACATCTGTGGCTGTTAAAGCTATTAGGTAAGAAGTTAATGGGGGAATTTCATAGAGAATGAGTCAAAAAAAAATGGCACCCTAATGCACCAATCAATCTTAATGTCACTAAAGAGTGACCACTAGGCCATGTGTCCCCTGGGATGCAACAGGAATTCCCAGTCACCATCTGTGCATCTGAGTATAACCAATTCTCTAGATATAGCTTTCGGATCTTAGGAAATACAGAGGATAGAAGAACATGTATGATGACACCATGAATATACAATCAGGCAACTACAGAACATGGGAAGGTCTATGTGACAAAAACCCTAGCTTAAAAAAAATAATGTTAATTTTTTAATAAGAGATGGAAGAGTTTCCTTTTATAAGTAACTCAAAAGCAGCCAAAACCACTCTGTACTACAAAAGATAGAGTGGTGGTTTCTTGCAAGGAATACTGACTAGAATGGGTCATGCAGTTCAAAATTATCTGGCTCATAATCTGTGAGCTTCTTATATGGCTATGCAAAATTTATTGAGTGTATGCTTCAGATTTGTGTAAATTATACCTCAAACAAAAACAATTTAATTCATTTATATAAAGAGGGAGAGGAGGCTGTTACAGGTTAAAGTAGACTTAAGAGACATGTCAGCCTAATTCAATATGCAAATCTCGTTTGGATTCTGATTTTGGGAAAAAACTTATAAAACACATTTTTTGATGCAACGGGGACATATTGAACACAGATTAGACATTAAATAACATTGAGAACCTTGTAATTCTGTTATGTGTGCTAATAGTAATATAATAACAAAATAACAATGAGGGGATAGAAGGAGAAGAAGAAGGAGGAGAAGGAGGAAAAGGGGGAGGGGGGAGAAGGTGGGGTGGAGGGGGAGAAGGAGGGGGGAGAAGAAAAAGAAGAAATAGTCATGGTCTGTTAGAGATACTTGCTGAATTATTGTTAAACATGATAAGATGTGTGATATTTGGGGCGCCTGGGTGGCACAGCGGTTAAGCGTCTGCCTTCAGCTCAGGGTGTGATCCCGGTGTTATGGGATCGAGTCCCACATCAGGCTCCTCCGCTTTGAGCCTGCTGCTTCCTCTCCCACTCCCCCTGCTTGTGTTCCCGCTCTCGCTGGCTGTCTATCTCTGTTGAATAAATAAAATAAAAATCTACAAAAAAAAAAAAAGAACCATCTCCCCCAATTAATTTGTATTCTCTATTACCTTGCACTGTTTAATTTTCTTCAGTGCATTTACTTGTACCCTTGTGTTTTGTTTTTTCACCCACTAGAAAATAAAGAAAAACTAACCTTTCTTATTCCATATTTCATTTCAGTTGTTAGAACAGAAGCAGAGCAAAGGGAGTGAAGAAAAAGAAAGAGAGAGAGAGAGAGGAAGGGAGGGAGGGAGGAAGGAAGGAACGGAGAAGGAGAGAGAGAAAGAAAGAAAGAAAGAAAGAAAGAAAGAAAGAAAGAAAGAGAAGAAAAGAAAGAATACAAACTAGCATATTCAAAATAAGCATACAGAGGTATTCTAAAAGAATCCTAAAACATAAAGAGCCATGTGAGGTCAAAGAAGCAGAATGCTGATAGTTGTAAGAAGCTCTACAGAACCAAAGGCCAAGAGGAATAGAAAAAATAGCAGTATAGTATAAAAATATCTAATGCAAATTCCTTTATACTCAGTGACAATAATGGTGAGGTTAATAATAGCTCACCTGCTAACCAGTATTGATCATTTCCCATGTTCTGGGCCCTATTCTAAGGACTCCACATGGATTATCCCATCAGCATTTCTTTCTACAACACTGTAAGTTTTATTAGAATCTTCATTTTTAAAAAAAGGAAATCAAGATGCAAGTAAACAGTAATTCACCAAGAGCCAGTAGGCAAAATACTTATAAACAGCAACCAATATAAAAGACAGTGTTGGTGAAGTATTTGCTAAATCCCTCTGCAGGCTTGAAAGAATAGGCATGATTTATCAGGACATGTCAGAGAAGGCTTCATAGATAAAGCAGCCGGCATTCAGTCTGGGCCTGCTGGGATGAGAAAGGTATTGCTACCTGGAGACTGGGGTGTTGGGAAGGCCATCAGTTGAGTGCTTAACTGCTTGAGCTATAGAATTCGATAGTGCTTAGATTTGGGATCCCATCCTGATGCGTACCAGTTCTATGACCCTACGATCAAGATCTCAGCCCTAATTCCCCACTGGGTCCTATTAAGAATTAAGTAAATCTTGCATTTGAAGCCCAATACCTGGTACACAGTAATCACTGAAACTTTTTCAGCTGTTACTCCTTCCAGTTTCGGAACAGTTACGTATAGGAAGCATATCACCAAAGAAATCTGGCGTAATACAAATCTGTGACAAGTAATCCGAGATCAGTTTGCTGCAAGTAGTAGTGAATGTGAGAAGCCTGGACTCTGTTTCAGACTCACATAAAGAGGGCTGAGTGCAAAAGGGAGGAGATTCTGGGGAGCTGTGGTTTTGAGGTGAACTCAACAGGGCACCTCAAAGTGTTAGGTATTATTTTTTTATCATTATTATTAAACACAGCTCATGGCTAAATAAAACAAAACCTCATTAAGAGTCAAAAGCAGCCCCGTGGCAACTATTTTGAGACCTCTGTAGAAGCGCTGATGATATTTTTAGAAAGAGCACACCCCAACGTATTTTTGGAAACATCACTCAAGCAACACTGGAGAGAATGGGTGAAGGGAGCCGAAACTTAAGTCAGGGAATATTTCTGAAGGTTTTGGAAATCAAGCAAGCAGTGAGCCCCTGAAGAAGAAGTTGCAGAAAATTCAATAAGATGAGGGTGATTGGACAAGGGGGTTCAAAAAGGAGAGAAAAAAATGGTGGCAGAATCAAAACTGAAAATTATAAAAGTAAAATTCAGACATTGGTTTTAATAAAAATCAATCCAGAATTTCCAAAAGTTCTGAAATTACTCAAAACAATCCTTTGGGCAAGTGAATTTACTCCAGAAGACCCACATATCACTCAGGGCCTAGAGTTGGTGACATTGCCCAAGTCTGAGAATGTTAAGACCTCTTATCCCAGGGTACTGGGATTTCGCTGCAATGTATTTCTTGTAGCTAAGAAGACAGAAAAATGGGCATCAAAATGTCAAAGTTGAATATCAGAGACTGGCATTCAGGAAAGGTGATGAGGGGTAACGAATTAAGACTTTCCTCCATAGTATATCATATTCTTTTACATCATAGCAGAAAAGTCTGTCTTTGAAACTTCATAAACTTCTGTCTTCCATGGAAGCATTTACTGAAACAATTCTTCCCAACCGACTGCGTTCAGTACTGTTGTGCAAATGATTGTATGCTAGGCAGGGTGGGTGATTTCAAGAACAAAGTCCAGGACTTTTACTGACATGGTTTCTAGTCCTGCATTGCCCAGTACAATAACCACTAGACACGTGGGGCTAGGGAGCACTTTGAAATGTGAGTAATCCAAATTGAGATGTGCTATAAATGTAGGAGACACTCCAGAATTTGAAGATGTCCAATGAAAAAAATGTGAAATATTTTCTTAATATTCTCATCTATTACATATTGAAATGATAGGGTATTGGATATATTGAATTAAAATATATTGTTTACATTAATTTATCCTTTTTCTTTTTTATTTTTCTAATGTGGCTACTTGAAAAAAAATTGCAACTGGCTCTCATTTGTGGCTCTAGATTTCTATTGGATGGTGGTGCTCTAGACTCTGGCCAACTGGACTTCTTGCTGCCCCCTGGAATAACTGGGGTTTCAGTGGCCTCATGCCTCACCCCATGCTCATTCATCAAAACCTATCTATTCCTGAAACCCACCTGAAACGACATTGCTTCATTATTTTTTTTAATATTGTATTTATGTCTTTATTTTTTTAATTTTATGTTAAGATTTTATTTATTTATTTGGCAGAGAGAGACAGCCAGCAAGAGAGGGAACACAAGAAGGGGGAGTGGGAGAGGAAGAAGTAGGCTCAGGAACCCGACGCGGGGCTCGATCCCAGGACCTTGGGATAATGCCCTGAGCCAAAGGCAGACGCTTAATGACTGAGCCACCCAGGTGCCCCATATTCTCTTCATTTGAGAGAGAGAGAGAGCATAAGCAGGGGGGGAAGCAGAGGGAGAGAGAGAAGCAGGCTCCCCACTGAGCAGGGAGCCCGATGTAGGACTCGACCCCAGGACCCTGAGATCATCACCTGAGCTGAAGCCAGATGCTTAACTGACTGAGCCACCCAGGTGCCCCCCATTATATTCTGAAGTCTCAAACCACATGTGATATTCTGTCTTGAACTTTTAGAGGAATTTATTTATCCTTACAATGTATTATTTATCATAGCTTCCTATGTATTTTTTCATTTATTTTATCAGAACATAAATTCTTTGAAGACAATCATATGTAACACAGTTTTTTGTGACCTACAGAGCCTAGCATAGTGCTTCATGAGTTTTCTTTCTTATGAACTTAAAGTAATTCAAGAACCCTATAATCTCTTATGGGGTCATGATGCTTCATGGATCTCAGAAATTCTGATATACAAAAGGGAGACACTTACTCCTTTGCTTCTGCTTTTGTGATATTGTAGCTACTATTGTAGATTGTCGACAGCTCTGGACAGAGGGGATGAAAAAAAGGGTTCCTAGAATAGGGAAGCTTAGACTTGAATAAAGGCCATGAAAGAGAAGTTAATAAAACGTGTATCCATGTATAAGACAGTTGAGAGACAGAGACAGAGGTTGACAAATGCTGATTGGCTGTTCATGCTTGGGAATAGCACACGGTCCAATTGATCCAATTTTAGATGTATTACTCAAAGTAGGCTAATACCTATAATGTAAGTCTTCACCTCTCAATGACTTGATGAAATGAAGGGTTAGAGTTATTTTTTCCTGCACAGTATGATCCAATGTGGAGAGTCAGAAGTTGAGGGCCTGCTCTGCTCTGCATGGTCATTCAAGGTCCTGGACTCCCTTCATTTTGTGTCTTCTCTCTCTGTTAGGTCATAGGAGAACACTCCATCCTGCTGATGCAAGAAGAATAAGAGAGACTGGGAGGTTTAGTAATGCGCCGGTTCCAGAAGTGTCATACGTAACTTCCATCACATCCTATTGAACCGAACTTAGTCATATGGCCACACCCGACTTTAAAGGAAGGGTATGAAACATAGCCTAGATGCAGGTTAAAGAAGAGGAAATCAAACCCGTTGGTGAACACTGGAGTCTCTAGCAAAATAGAGCACATGAAGGATAGGGCTTTTGATCATTTCTTCTTTCATTTATTCCTTTAAGACAGGATTTCTCAACCTTGACACTCTTAGGCTGGACAAGCCTTTGTTATCCAGGGTTATTCTGTGCCCTGGAGGATGTTTCCCTGCATCCTGGCCTCTCTCTTTACATCCCAGAAGCACTGCCTCCCACCCCAGTCATGTCAATTAAAAAAGTCTTCAAATATTTCCATTTGTCTGGGAGTTGTGGTGGAGGTGATTGCCCCTGGTTTGATGTCCTGTTCCTTTATTGAGTATTTTCTGAATGCTATGAAATGTCTATTTGTTAGAGTAACAGAATTATAGAATTCTTTCTTTAATGACATCAGGAGGCTTTTCCCCCCTGATCCTTTATACTCAGCTGTCCCTCAAGCATCACAGCAGGGAGAAACAGCCTGTCGACCACAGATCTCATCTCAGTGTTCAGCCCATTCACTTGCTTGCACATAATGTTTATCTCCACTTTCATCTCTCTGGTTCTCTGTCTCATATTCAATGATTTGCCTCTTGATTATCTTCTATTTTTAAACCCCCTCAGTCATCTCATTCTGGAATATTAAGTTTACCTTCCCACAAGACAATCTGTCTCCTCTTCTCTAACAGGGCATAGGAATCACACAAGAACTAAAAGCATCATATCTCAAGGATGTTAAAAAAAAAAATGGCACTCATGTTGTCATTACCACATCCTTTTCCCTTGGCAGACATCACTAATCAACCTTGATTCTCTTTCCTCCTGAGTCTGGAATCCACCTCAGGATCCAGGAGCACAGGAAGGAGTCACTACTGATTGAACAGGGTTGTAACAAGAGATTACAATTATTTGGTCTCCAAGTTCTGGTCCAACTCCTTCATTTACAGGGAAAAGGAAGCTGAGAACCAGATGATGAAATGCATTGCCCAGGCCACACAGCATTTTGGCTTTCTGGACTCTCCTTCTCCTGCCCCTGGGGTATGAATTAATGAAGCTTGCCCAAATCCTGTGGAAGTGAAGACTTGAAAAACGGTTGCTAAAAGCTGGACTTAGAAGGGTGCTGGGGTGAACTTGAACTTAACCAGAGTCTCTTCCCTTTCTCTCCTAACCAGCTTCTCTTTCTTTTTTTCTGCTTTTTTGAACAACAAAATATACTCTAGTATATTGAGCAGAGAGATTGGAGGGGTATAATTACCCCCGCCACGCTGGTTTTTAGGAGATCAAAGAAAAAAGAAGATTCTGAATGCTAACTAAATGCCTGAATTTAAAATTCAAGAAAAATAAGAAGCAGCCACATGAAAATAGGGTTAACTGCAGCAGAATTTGCCGAGGTGAATATTTGAATGAATGATAGGATTTGAGATTCAATGTTAGGCAGTCTTTTTAGAAAAAAAAATCATCAGAGTCTTGTGGGAAATCAGAGGTTGTTTATGCTTTATCATTTGTATACAATAAAATACATGGGGAAGAAAAATTGACCCAGGTTCATTTTCTCATCTGGGTTTTATTTCTCTACTCTCAGCATTCCTGGCTAAGGCTTATACCATCCATGTTTATGTGAAACGGGCCAGTGCTCTCATCTTGCCTTTCGATAATTATAGGTCTCCCCAGGAAAATGGCTTTATAGAGGAATTTTATACAGATTCTAAAGATTTTATTATGAAGGACTCAGCCCTTCCACAATTATTAGTTTTAAAAGGTGCTTTGTAGCCACTGCTGGTAGACCAGCTATTGATCCCTTTACAATGGGAAGCCTGACTCTCTTGTACCCACGTGAGTGCTGTACCTTGGTACCTTTTAAACTGATGTAATAATGTGGTGAAACAAAATGATCATTTTCCTTGTTGGAAGGCCTTGTAGCCCCACTAATGGTGACAGAATAAACTGGAGGCCTGTGGGCAATAGTAACCACAAATTTCACTTTCGTTTTAACAGTTACATTGGAGGCTATAATGAACTACACACAGCTGCATGGAGTTTGCTCAAGAGGCAATTGCTAAACTTGTTAAATAGACAACCTTCTAAGCATCTTTTCACGCCGTCCTCTCCTCTCCATCATCTCTGCCTTAGTCACCACCTCCTTTGGGTGGCAGTACTGAAACAGCTTCCCAGTGGGTATCTCTCCAGCGTGTTTGCTCCCCTGCTGTGATTAATTAGTGCTAATCTCACCCGTGCTACAGGGGTGAATCCAAACTGTACGGTGTGTATGCCAAGCCCCTGGCAATCTGGTTCATGCATACTTTGTCTCTAAACTTGCTCCCACGTGGACCTCAGGAACCAGCCTAACAAATTAATGAACATATCATATCTCATTTGGCAGAATAAAACAGTTTATGGCATGTATTTCAATGCAGTTGTTTAGTCCCAAAAAATGTCATGGACTGTCTATTAGAGCCACACAGATATGCATGAGTTTTATTATTTGTTTGTTTGTTTGTTTCTTCACTTGGTGAATGGCCTTGAGAAAACTAACTTATTGGAATCCTGTGTCCTAAAATGAGCATAATGATGAGGAGAAATGGATGGAAGGGGCCAGACACAGTAGCTGGCATATCATTGCTATGCCTTAAAAAAAGGAACTTCTATTTCCTGGAGAACGCTGGAGCCCAGGCCAAGGTAGGGAAATGCGATGCCGCAGGGCTGGAAGAGCATTGGTAGGAGGTAGGGGCTTAGTCTGGAGGTGATGGAGATCACCAAAGAGTTTTGAACAGCAGAGCAACATGGTCAGAGACGTGCTTAGACAGATGAATCTGAACGAAAGGATAGGGGCGGGGCCAAAGGAAAATTTGGAGATCAGTTAGAGGCTGTTGTCATAATCCAGGTAAGAGTTAACGAGGGAATGGAGGTGCTTATAGTGGAAATATAAAGAAAAGTCCAGATGTGAGAAAGATTGCAGCTGTTCTAAGGGAATGAACATTTAGTCAATTATTACTATGTGGGGAACACTGTACTTTTTGTTAATTATTGCTGTGTTCTGGTTTGTAAACCCAATAATTATTTTGATGTTTAGACAAAAAAAGTTTGTCTCATCCAAAGCAAATTTTGTTAGCAAATAGGGTCAGGTGAATTTCCTATGGCCACACTATAGTAGATGCTGGAACCAAGGTTAGAATGTAGACTGGTTAAAAAAAATAGAATTACCCTGCAATGCAGGAATCACACTACTGACTATGTACCCCAAAAATACAAAAACAGTGATTCAAAGGGATACATGCACCCTGATGTTTACTGCAGCATTATTTACCATAGCCAAACTATGGAAGCTGCCCAAGAATCCTCTGGTACATGGATGGATACAGAAGATGTGCTCCAATGAGCAAGGGGGGGAAAAAAGACAGAGAGACAAACCAAGAAACAAACTCTTAACTATAGAGAACAAAACTGATGGTTACCAAAGGGGAGATGGGGTGGGGGATCAGTGAGAATAAGGAATGGAGAGTAAAGACTACACTTGTCATGATGAAAAAATAAGACAATATAAAACGATAAATAAAAAAAAAAAAAAGAAGAAAGAACGTAGGTTGGTCTGGATCCAAAGTCGATGTGCTTTCCACATGTGTGTTCTACCACACTGTGCTCTGGAAAGGCACGTGCTAGAGCACTTTGCTTTGCTAGAAAAGGGGTGACAAGAGCATGCAGTTCGTGGAGGAATGTGGTAGGAGATAAGCCACCCACACAGACAAGGGTTAGATCCCACGTGCCACATGGTGGAGTCAGACCCCGCAGTCATGTGGAATGCTTAAGGAGTTTGTGAAGTTAAGAAACAGGAACATGGGAAAGAATGGAGGCAGGGAGATAGATTGGGGATTGTTGCAAAAATTCAGGCAGGAAAATAGGGTAGCTTGAAGGAAGGCAGGGCAGTGGGGATCTAAGTGTATTTATCGATATAAAAGCAATATATTGCCAATGAGTAAAAACAAAATTCTAAACAATATGAATCCCACTTTGTGTTCAGAAGATAAATAACTATGTCTGTATCGTTATATGGGTCTCTTTCTCTCCCTCTGTGTGTATGTGTATGTGTGTGTTTCTGTCTGTCTGTGTCTGTAATGTCTTCATAGATAATCCTGAAGTGAGAGGATGAGTGGCATGTTTTTCCCTGCTCTATTGGTTATAGCTAATACATTTTAAGTAATTCCTGTATCAGGAACTATGCTAAGAGCTTTATGGCCATTTGCTTATTTAATAATTATAATAGTTTCGTGAGGTGGGTATTAATATAACTATCACAATTACTATCATTACTATTATTATCCTCATCTTACTGTGAAATCACGTTTTATGGAAAGCAAGCAACTTGCCTAGAGCAACTATGCTCTGAATACGTAGTTGAATGGATGAATACAGATCGTGTGTATTTTAGTGGTAGGGGGAGAACCCCAACTCGTGCCTGCATGCCTCCATGGATTAATCTTTTAACCACTAGGTAATATTTTATAATTCATCTCAGTTTATTTGAGTCAAAATACTGCTTGAACAACATAGGTTTAAACCACATGGGTCCACTTATATGTGGATTTTTAAAAATACAGTACAGTACTGTAAATATATTTTTTCTTCCTTGTGATTTTCTTAATAACATTTTCTTTTCTCAAGCT
The DNA here is from genome assembly GCF_002007445.2 of Ailuropoda melanoleuca. Lineage (NCBI taxonomy): Eukaryota > Metazoa > Chordata > Mammalia > Carnivora > Ursidae > Ailuropoda > Ailuropoda melanoleuca. The sequence continues at coordinate 45,663,776 of NC_048224.1, forward strand.
TATTCTATTGTAAGAATGCAGTATATAATACAGATAACATGAGTGTTAATTGACTGCTTATGTTATTGGTAAATCTTCTGGTCAACAGTAGTCTATTAGTAAACTTTTGGGGGAGTCAAATTTATATGTGGACTTTCTGTTGTGCCCAAACCCCACATTGTTCAGTAGTCAACTGTAAAATACATTGTATGTATTTGAAAACTGATTCACATAGGCTGTAAAACATTTGTTACGAATATTATCTAGCTCTCACTTGTTCACAGGGGGAAAAAAATGGCCATTTTGTCTCTTTTTAAACTTTTATTATAAAAGAAATTCATGCATACAGTACAAATTTAAATCATGTAAATAATAAAATAATGAAAAAAAGAGTCTCCCTGAAAAGTCAGCTTCACATTTACACCCCAAAGAACACTAATGTGGGCTGTTTGTATGTATCTACGAATCTTTCCAGAAATGTTGAAAGCACAAGCAAGCATACGTATATATCCTTTATTTAATTTTTTAAAAACAGAGGAGGTCGTACTATACACTGTTTTGTACATTGAATTTGTTGTTTTTCTCTAAATGTGGATTAAAGATCCTTCTAGAATTGCACAAAAGAAAATTCTCAATCTTTTTGTAGACTCTAAAAAACAAAACAAAAGGCAGAAACATACCCATAAGTACAGAGAACAAACTGATGGTGGCCCAGGGGGTGGAGAGTGGAGGGATGGACAAAATGGGTAAAAGGGAGTAGGAGATACAGGTTTCCAGTTATGGAATGAATAAGTTATGGGGTAAAAGGTGCATTGTAGGGAATATCATCAATGGTATTTAAGAGCATTATGTGGTGACGGGGCAGCTACACTCTCGGTGAACATAGCATAACCTATAGATTAGTCCAGTCACTATGCTCTACACCTGAAACTAATGTGACATTGTGTATCAACTATACTTCAGTAAAAAAAGAAAATCTCAGTCCTTTGAATGGTATCAAGAATTGCATGGGTGTGCCTTAATTAATTTGATTGGTCTTTATGGACATTCAGAAAAATTCTTACATATATGTGACCAACAGTGTACAGATTAAATTGCTAGATAAAAGAATCTGTACCTATTTAATTTTGATTGAGGTGGACAGATTGACTCCATACATGTATATTTCCATCAGCAATACATGAGAATGCCTGTTTCCCTTTACACTGGCTAACACTTTTTGATCTTTGGAAAAATGATAAATAAAACTGGTGTCTACTTATTATTTTAATTTGCTTTGCTTTAATAATGAGAAATTTTAGCAATCTTCTCTACATGCTCACTGGTATTTGTGTATGTCTGTGCATGAGTGAAATTTTCTATGAACTGCTTTTTTTATGCCCTTTCACTTTGGGCAGTAGTCATTTTTTTTCTTTTCTTACTGACTGGTAACAGTTACTTAAATATTAAGAGAATTAGCCACTTTCCCTATGTTGCCTCTCAGATTCTCATGTCTACATTTTTATTTTGGTTATGATTCTTAATGTTACGCAGAGTACTTATGTATGTATAGCTGATAGTCTAGGGGGGCCCGGCTGGTTCGCTCAGTAGAGTATGTGAATCTTGATCCTGGAGTTGCAAGTTTGAGCCCCATGTTGGCTGTAGAGATTACTTCAAAATAAAATCTTTAAAAAAAAAAAGTAGTCTATATTTTGGTAGTTTGTGGTTTTAGGTAAAATATGTTAAGACCTTCGCAACTCAAGACTTTTTTTAATGATATTTTTCTCTTTATGTTTGAGGTTTCCCACTTCATCTTGAATTTGTTCCATCTAGAATTTATTTTGGTGTGAAAAATAACATGGGGATTTAGCTTTCACTGCTCTGCTCACTCCAAATGGCTAGCCTGTTGTCCAAGAAAATCTATTCAGTAAACTATCTTTCCCTCACTTTTGAAACTCTATAATAATCCTTTTGTTCAATGTACATTTGAGCCTATTTAGAGAATTTTTATTATGTTCCATTAATTTGTTAGCCTTTTCCTGCTACAGAACATAGTTTTTACTACTATAACCTTGTAATGCATTTTAATATCTGATGGCACTAGGCCCCTCTCGTGTCCTCTTGCTGTCCATAGTGAGTCTCATAATTTCCTCATGCTTATTTTTGAGAGGGATTTTGGAGTTATATATTTCAAGTTCCAAGGTGAAATATCATATTAATATATTTGTTGGGGTTGCCGTCAATACTTAGATTAATATAATTGATTTTTTAAACCATTTACACCTTCTTATACAAGAATAAAGTATGTCTTTTTATTTACAATGGTCTTTTATGGTTGTCAGTGGAGTTTTACAGTTTTGTTTTGTTTTTTTTCATATATGCCTTGTATATATCTTAAATTTATTTCTGGGTAATTAATCCTTATTACTTTTATGAGCTATATTCTTACAGTAAATTTATATTAATATGATATGTAAGTGTTATTGAAATTTTATTAACAATTCTAACCAATTACCTTATAAATTATCTTAACTTCTGATAATTTAAATCATTTCCTTGGATTTTTAATGATATATAGTCATTTTATGTGTTGATAATAATTTTCTGTATTTCCTTTTTTATGTATCTCATTTTCTTCTCTCAATGCAATGGCTAATAACTACTAATAGTAAATAATATTCAACACAGTATGTTCCTTCCTTATTCTTTGTCATAATGGAAAGCTTCTATTATTTCAAAATATCAACATTTTGTTTGACATAGGGTTAAGAAAGTATCCATATATTTCATATTTTATTAAGCACCCAAAAAAGTCAGGTATAGACAAATTTTATTGTGTTTCTGTTTTAGTGTTTACTGAGATAATCACATGCTGAGATTTTCCCCTTGATTTAGTAAAATATTGAGTAATACTGATTCATACTTAATGTTGAATAGTTCTTTCCTTCCTAGTTGAAAAAAAAAATCTACTGGGTTCTAATGTGTTAACTCATGTGAAGGCAGACTCTATTTGTTAAGAATTTAGGGTTTTTAAATCAATATTCAGAGCTGGGATATGCCTGCATTTCTCTGTTTTGTCCTAATTACTTGGTTTGGGAATCAATATTGTCTTTTTCCAGCCACTCCCCTGCTTACTCAACATACACAAACACACATACATTGTTTTTAAAGTAGATAGTTAATGGATGGTCTAATTTTTTTCCCCCAAACAACCACCTTTCATTTTTACTTATTAATTCTACTATTTCTGTTTTCAGAATCATTAATTTTGATTTTTACTTATTAATCCCCACCTTTTGCCATCCTTTTATTTTTCATTTTGTAACATTTTAGTTGAATAATTAATCATTTATTTTCATCCTTTTAAAATATGGTAATGTATATACAGCTATGAATTGTTCCCTGAATGTAATTATAACTTTATGACGTAAGGCCCTATCTATGCACTTTCATTATTGCTATTTGCCAGATATTCAATGCACTTTTACCTGTGTTTTCGTCTTTGTTCTGGGGGTTCATTCAAAGAAGAGGGTGGGATCGTGAGGATTTTGATTTTGTCCCTGTCCTTACAAACCCATTATGATTTTATTGTGATCAGAAAACATGATCTTTTTAAACCATTTACACCTTCTTATTTAAGAATAAGGGACGTCTAGGGGCACCTGGGTGGCTCAGTCAGTTAAGGGTCAGACTCTTGGTTTCAGCTGAGGTAATGATCTCATGGGTGGTGAGATTGAGCCCTAGGTTGGGAAATCTGCTTGAAGATTCTCCCTCTCTGTCCCTCCCCCCACTCTCTCTCTCTAAAGTAAGTAAATAAAATCTTAAAAAAAAAAAATAAGGGATGTCTTTTTATTTACTATGTTCTTTTATGGTTATGAGTAAAGTCTTACAGTTTTGTTTTTTCATATAGGCCTTGTACACATCTTGTTAAGTTGATTTCTAGGAAATTAATCTTCATTATTACTTTCAAAATAGATATTTTCTTACATTAGATTTACATTAACAATATAATTACTTGTGTTACTGAATTTTACTAACACTTCTGACCAAATATCTTATAGATTTTCTTACTTTTAATAATTTAAGTCATTTCTCTGAGTTTTTAATGCTATGATGATTTTTCTACCTTCGATCAATTATTGACATTTTAATAGCAAACAAAAACAAGACTGAGATATGCAAATGTTCAATGGGCACTTGTAAAGAATGGGTGTTTGCTGTCCTCTGGTATAGAATTAATAATATCTACCTCTCTGGTTATTGTATTTATCTCATCTCATTTCTTCTTCTACTTGAAGCATCTTTCTGAAACTGAGAGTTCAGTTAAAAAGCCCTGCCAATGTTGTTTTATGTAATTTTAACATTTTCTACATTTTTTTTCCCTTAATATCGATGCTGTGGTGTTAGGAACATAAAAAGCCATGATTTTGAGAGCCCCATTGTTGTGTCATTAGAAAACCCCCTTTCTTTGTCTTATTAAGTCCTTTTCCCCCTTGGTTTTCACTTTATTTTATGCTTGCAACTTAATCCCCAGTATGTTTTTACTCGAATAATATGTCTTTATTTGATACTATAATCTTTCAAAGGTACTTGTTCTAACTACTTCTAACTCCATGTTGTTTTTAAGAATCAATATGATGGTCTTTTTTAATAATTTGTGGGTTTATCCCATTGCAACTAAATAATATGTGTGGGTTTTATTCCAGGTCTATCATTTTATTTTGTTAATTTCTTACTTTTGTGCCCATTAGATTTTCTGTGTTTTGCTTTGGACGTGCTTCTTTGATTCATTTTGTATTTCTCATTTCCGCTGAAAGGTTGGAAGAGTCTTTGAAAATTTTTTTTAAAACACCCTAGTTGGTTACATTTATAGTCAGTAATAATATGCCTAAATATGTTTTTCTCAATTTAACAAGTATAATAATATTTTTAGAACCCACCCACCACAGTGAAAAATAAGAAAAAGTAGCTCACACGTATGCACACACAGCCACACACGTCTTTACACCTCCCATGTTTCTACTTCAGTTTCTGTTAGTTTCATTTTCGTGTGTATTTTCATGGTTTATAGCAGTTACATTTTGTACTGCAACCAAAATTCTCACAATTCTTTAAACTTAGTTCTACATTAAAATAAAGTTAGTGCATAAGAACTTTGCTTCCATAGTTCCTCCTTTCTATGCATTTTATTTTGCTTCATTTCTTGGTTGACTGGATTTAATGACCATGTCTTTTTTCAAGAAAGGCTCATGGGTGACATTTCCTCAGAATTCTACCATGTATAAAAATGGCTTTCGGGTGCGTGTATGCTTGAACACCAATTTGGCATGGTATAAAATTCTTGGGTCACACTTCCCTTCCCTTAGACCAGAGTAGACATTGCTTGTACACGTTGCTTCACTGTCTGCTAGCACTGAATGCTGCCTAGACAGAAACTGAAGCCAGTGTGTTCCTCGTTCCCCCCCTCTCTAGGGGATCCTGTGTGTTTTAAGCGCCTTCAGGAGTCATTCTTTATCTTTGAAAATTAAGAACCGACATGGCTCTGTCTCACATTTGATATTATTTTGCTCGTCTGGCTTTGTTGGTTAATCAACTTTTGCAAGATGAGTTGTACCCTTTCACTTTGTACATGCAGGTGTTTCTTTAATTCATTCTTTTTTCTGTCACATTATAAGAATATTGGTGTGTTTTTGGTCTAATTTGTTGTCTTTTTCAGGAACAATATTCATCCATATGTTTGCTCTTTTCTAGAATATGTAGCTACATTTTTCTTTCTGATCATTTTTAGTCTTTATTCTTTTTCATGTTATTTTATATTATTTTTCTATACCTGTCTCCATAACAGTTTGGTGTTCAGCAAAGTCATAACTCTCTCTCTTTCTTCTCTGTCTCTCTGTCTCTCTCTCTTTTTTTTTTTTAATTTCTCATTATGATTTGATTTCTATAATGAAATTGTAATTGTTTGTTTATTCCTTTCTAATTATTTGTTATAACCTCTGCCTTGGGGTCATTCCTCTCCTTAGGGATCAATGTCTCTGTTCCTGCAAGAATAAGTCGCTTGTGTTTCCCTGGGATCCCTATATGATTATGGTTTTCTAGGTGAAGATTTAGATCTGTTTATCTTTATGCAGCTAATTGTGCCATGTGAAAGATCACAGAGCTAATCCAGCAGCAAACCTATGATTCCAAGAGGTATGCAGGAAGTGAATTCAGGTAAGACCACTGCAAAATGCCTGGTTGCGGTGCCTTAAGAATGGAGTCAGGGAGGAGTTTTCCACCAGCTGATCATCCAGACTTCTAGTGCATGAAGATCTTCTGTAGCCTAATTGTAATTGCTCATGCAGTCATCTTGGGAAAAATGATCTCTTCCCTGACATCATCAGCTTACTAGCTATCCACGACACCCCTGCCTAGAGCAAATAATGTGTGTTCCATGAGTATCTACTGAACCACTGCTAGCTGTTCTCATTATGACACCAGAAGAGTTGAAGCTATGAAACAACCCCTAACCGCTACACACCTTTCAGAACAGCTGCTACAAAAAGCTGGCAATACCAAATGCTGGTAAGACTACGCAGCAGCTGGAACTCTTTTTTGTTGATGCCAAGAATGCCAATGGTACAAGCCATTTAGAAGACAGTTCGGTGGTTTCCGACAAACCAAATACAGTCTTACCATGAGATTGAACATGTGCACAGCTAGGTTTTTTTCTCAACGGGTTTGAAAATGTGTCCATACAAAATCTGCATGTGAATGTTTACAGCATCAGTATTATTTAATCACCAAAAACCTTTCAGATGTCCTTCAGTAGGTGAATGCAACAAATCAATAGGTGAATGCATAAACAACTTGTGGTATATCAGTAAAATGGAGCATTTAAAAGAAATAAGTTCTATGGGGAGGTGGGTGGGAGGATGGGTGAAATAGGTGAGGGGGATCAAGGGTATACTTAATATGATGAGCACTGAGTAATGTATAGAATTGCTGAGTCACTGTATTGTACACCTGAAACTAATAGAACACCATCTACTATACTGGAATTAAATATTTTTTAAGAAGAAATAAGCTGTGAAGCCATCAGACATAGGTTACCCTTAAACACACCCTGCTAAATAAAAAATCCAGTCTCAAAAGGCTACATACTGTATGATTTCAATTGTATGCCATTCTGGAAAAGGCAAAACTAGAGAGTCTTCAAAATAGTAGTGGTTTCTAGGGGGAGAATGAAAGAGGGAGGGCTGAATAGGTAAAGCACAGAGGATTTTTAGGAGGGTGAGTCTATTTTGTATTATGTTGTAATGGTGGATACCTGACATTATGCATCAGCCATACCTATGGAACTTTATAGCAGGAAGAGCAAACTGTCCTGGGGGATCCCAGGCTGGAATGGACACGGTGACAGCAGGATCTGACTATGTTACAAATGTGTGAAGCAGCCTGGATGTAGGTCCTGGTGGGGAGGGAAATGCACATCAAAGTAACTTTGAAATGCATGGTGTCTGTAAGACAAAAGGCAAAGAAACTGCATGTAAAGGCTGTACTCTAGTTGATAAAGTTGGTTCCCAGGGGTATATGGGCCAACAATTCTGATATTGCCCTGCGGTAAGAACAGGCTCTGGGCGTGCTGATGCACAGAGGCTCCATCTCAGCTCTGCTTCAGAAAAGAAGCCACAGTAATTCTCAGATGCCATTTCCTCTCCCTGAGCAGATAGTAGGACTTGCAGTGGGCTGAAGCCATGTGGCTCGTTCTGGGCAGTAACAGTATGGGCTAAAGGGATACACAGTGTAGCCAGGACTGGCTTCTTTTTTTTTTTTTGATAAAATTTATAATTTTATTTTTATTTATTTTTTATTATTATGCTCAATTAGCCAACATATAGTACATCATTAGTTTTTGATGTAGTGTTCCACGATTCATTAGTAGTGTATAATACCCAGTGCTTATCACAACGCATGCCCTCCTTAATACCCATCACCTGGTTACCCCATCCCCCCACCCTTCTCCCTACTGTAACCCTGTTTGTTTCCCAGAGTCCATAGTCTCTCACGGTTTGGCTCCCTCTCTGGCTTCTAAAATCTTCAGCCAGATCCTCCCTTTCTTCTTCTTCCACAGCGACCCCCAGAGGCCATATCGGTAGGCTAGATAATTACAGGAAGAAAGGAGTCTGGATTTCCAAGTTACTACCTAGAGGGGAGCCTCTAAGAAGAACCATCCCATCCGCACTGGAGTATCATATGAGAGATAAATAAAATTGTATTTATGTTACGACACTGAAATTTTGGGACCATTACAGTTAGTGCAGCCTTCCTAAGTGGTTGTTCATCAAGGCAATATTCCATCAATATTAAAATATCTGAGCTCAGATTTTGGCTTTAGAAAGTTAGGGGAAGAGCAAGAGAAAGAAATGACTCCCGCCTGCCTCTCTGGGGCCTGGACTCAGGTAGGACGACTTGTTCAAGACGGTACGTCTACTTCCTGAAAGGCCCGCTGAAGCCTCTATTAAATAAAAGCTCACCTGCACCATCTACACTGCATGCTGAGAGCAGGGAGGATCGTGAGGGGAAGATCCTATTAATTAGAAATTGTATTAAGAAAAGGTTCTAAGGCATTATAAAACACTTTTTCTCATTTATTTTCCTCCTCAGCTGTGTATGTTGATCATTTTCCAGAAGACTGAGGTTTACAGAGGTTAAGCACAAAGCTCAAGGTCATCCATTTCATTAGTAGCAAAAGCCGGGCTCAAAATTCAAAATGTCTAACCACTAATCCAATGTCTCTTTCCGTACAGCGCCCTTTCTCTGAGCCTAAAAATATATATCAGGGGCTTTGCATTGCCTAGCTGGGTTTGAACATTCCCTCTATCGTGTATCAGCTGGGGGGACCTGTGCAATTTTGGATATCCCTAAGCATCTGTCTGTGATTGTTTGTAGCAAAAAAAGTAAATTCTGCCTGGAAAATGCATGACGAATTATCTGGTGCAAATGAGATACTCAGTGTACTTGCAGTAACTGTACTGGTAGCCAGTAGCAGCTGGTGGAATGCTACTGGGGGTAGTTAGTTTATGGCTTGTATGACATTGGGCAGTTGCGTGGTCTACTGTGCTGTGTGTGAACTGACTCTGACCATGACACCTATGAGCTCCTGGAGAACACACACAAAGGCAGCATCGACCACGTACCTTCTCCACCTACCACAATTCTGCCCACAGAATAATAGATGACTTCTTTCTTTTTCTTTAAATAATAGATGATTTCTGATACAGAATAAGAAGCAGTCTTGTGATGTGGGAAACAAAGGCAAAAGAAAAATCTCCATACTACTTAACAACCCATTGACAAGTCCTTGAAACAGGCAGAGTGACATCCTCTAGGAACTCAGCTGCCTCCATGTTACTACTTTGCTAAGAGCAAAAGGCAATCTTAGCCCAACCCCAGGATCCTATAAATCTACTTCAATGTATAAAAATTCCTTTGGAAACTTCCTTTATCTCTAACCCCTCCCCGCCCCCTGCAAAGATACATGTTGGCAATCATCCCCCAAGCATATGACCCACCGATGTACATCTGAAGGGTCTCATGACTAAGGTTTTATATTAGACAGTAATAAATGACCTTTTCCCAACAATAGCCAGCCCCCTCAAGGTCCAGGAAACCTTGCTTCCAAAATTCCTTAGAGACTTATGCTACCCCTAACCCCCTCCCAACTTGAAAGCATATAATGGACCACTCCTCATGACCCCAGCGCAGCTCTTTCTGCCTGTGGGTCCCGTCCCCATGCTCTAATAACCCCACCTTTTTGCACCAACGATGTCTCAAGAATTCTTTCTTGGCCATCGGCTTTGAGCCCTAACATCTTTTCTACATCAGGCTCACTTCATATTCTAAACTGATTTCAGGACCAGGTCACCTCCAACAAGGGTGACATGAAGATAAATTTTGGCCTTCACGTAAGCCAGCTTCTCACTCTCCCCACCAAGTCTTTTTATTAAAAAATGCTGCATATGATTCAATTCTATTCCATATAAACTACTTGGGGGAAGAGATCTGTTAAATATTAGAAAATGTTGATTTACATTTTTTATGTTGATGATAAAAGTAAGAGTTCATTACAGAAAATACTTATAAATATGAAGTTGAAAATAAAAATCACCTTTAACCCTACTAACCATAAATATGCTATTTCATTTTAAGATGCTTTCATTGTATTTTTAATGCATGCACACATAGGTTTACGTGTAGGTACAGTATGTCTGTGATACATTTAGCATTATGGAGGGGGGTGGATTTGGCAGATATTTTAGAAAAAAAAGACTTAAATTTACAGATTAACAAATTAAAGAAAAAATTTCGCCAAATAGGGGGTTATTCTTTGAAGAACCAGTCTTTAGCTTTAATGAACAAACAAACACAAAGGAAATTGTTTATATGTTGCTGGCCTTTCCGGAATGCCTTGAAGGGGTTTGGGAACACTGCCTTTTACACAGGTGAACCTTCTCCCCTGCAGTCTTATTTCCACCGTTAATTTATTTGGAAAATCTTTTTACTTCTAGATAACACAGAGTTATATTTTCGTCTGGCCTGAATTAGTGGAGTCTGAATTAATGAGATTTGCCTGCATTTAATTCAGCTTCTTTAAGCATGCGTTCCTCCTGGTAAAATCACCTCGGGATGCAAGAACAAAACGGTAACAATTAAAATATGCAACAGCCAAGCACCGGCTCTGAGCAGACCTTAAGAAATCAATGAGACACCATTAAGGCTTTAAATCTTGCCTCACAACCAGGAGGTGAGTGGATTGTGTTTCAGCATGGATAAGCAATTCTTGGGCACAGGCTTGCCATAGAAAGTACCCCACAGGCTCTAGGTCTCTGGAGGTACAATTTGGCCTCTGTCAGCAAGAGCCTTGCAGCAGAAGATGCTAAGGCAGGCTGCAAGGCAGGCCTAGTGTAAATCTGAACGGCACTAGAATTGGGGACAGATTGAGCACCAGGCCAGCGGTCCGGGGAGCATCTGATCCAAAATATTGTTGGTGAGGGATCTGGATACTACGGACCGGAACCAAATCACAAGTGATTGTTGGGAGTAGTTGGGGAATGGAGCAAAAGGGGCAAACAAAGCCAGAGAGAGGAAGAGGAGGTGATGGGAAGGCAGAGGAATAGTGTTTTTGCAGTGCACGCAACGGGGAGTGACGGGAGATGGACCACTCCCTCATCTGTGCCCTAGTTTATCTTGCAAATACTCCTGTTGTTGTTCTCATGTGTCTGCACTATTTGTAACCACACTCCACTTCCTAAAACTGGGAGTAAACCCTTTGAGGCAAAAACGTAGTTGTTGTATCCCCAGAAAATAGAGCAGCATTGAATAGATAGCTAATGCTTAACACATGTTCATTACATGAACAACAGAACCCCTGTGTCTCAGAACCACTTTATGAGTCCATAAAAGGAGGGAGAGATGAAATAGGCCTAAGAAGTGGAGACATAGCCAGGTCTGAGTAACTGGCTGCATTCTGATATGATGTGAAGCAATTTGTGCACAAAGGTTTATGCTTAGCTCAGGTATCAGGGACCTGAGCTTTGGGAAACAGTCCTGGGTCCGAAGGGAGGGGAATTGTTTTCCTTAAATAGGTGATGTTAATTAAGTTCAATGAGGGTTACTTAAGGCTTTTTGCATTTTAAATATCTGCAGTACCTTACACCATTGAGACCTTGAGAGTTGTAAATCAACAATAAAAAGCACCATGTTTGCCTTGAACTCAACATAGAATGATGTCTGGGGATGCGTAGAATGATGTCTGGGGATGCGTCCTGGGCTCTGTGACCACTGGGAATTCTAGTCCTGAGAGCATCACTGACTTCTTGCAACATGCAAAAAACTTTCTTTCTCCTGGCTCACTGATTCCAGGCAAAAGGACATCTGTTAATTGGAAGCATATCCAGGCAATGCTTCACCTCCTTATTTACTCTTCACATGGAAGTACAGTGTGTTCCAACAGTTGTGTTTGGAAGACCAAATGACCTTTCTTCTCTGAAATCTGCCTACTTGTAAAATAGTTCACTGGGCTTCTCCCCAACAGACCGTAAGCTTGGGGTGGAAGATTTATTTTTCAAGGAGAGAAACCTCTGGTTTTCCAATGCTCTCTGTGTTTGGATGGGTATATTTGTAATTTTGGGGTGTGGTATTAGGGAGTCAACTGTGGTGCTCACCTGAATGTCTGCTTTATCCATGTGATGGTGATATTTAGATTTTTCAACTGCTTAACCTCTCTGAATCTCTACTGGTTTAGAATGCAAGTGACATTGGGCCCCCTAAAACATGTGTCAAGAAAGGCACTTGTCCTCATGGAGCCTAGGATTCCTCATTCATGCTGATGGGGTTTGGGAACGTTGGTGAGGTCCAGTGGGGTGGAGTCTGGAGCCAATGACCAAGAAGGAATTCTTGAGGTGTCTCTGGTGCAAAATGGTGGCTTATTAAAGCACAGGGACGGGACCCATGGGCAGAAAGAGCTCCTGCCCTGGGGTTGTGAGGGGTGGCTGATTATATACTATATGGTTGGGGGAGGTAAGGAAAAAAGGGAGGTTTCAAAAGGATTTTCATATGTTAAAGAAGACTCACAGGATAAGAGGCCTGGCTATTGTCAAGTTAAGGTTGTTTTTCCCTCTAGCAAGGCTTAACATGAAGATAGTTGGGAACTTCCTGGAGGAACTTCACCTATCCCACCCAGGAGTAGGGGGATGGGGGAGGTTGCTGGGTGTAGACTTATGCTTTGTCTTCAGCTAGCCTTCTGCTCCCTCATCAATGCAATAGATATGCCAGTGCAGGTGGCCTCTGAATTGTAGTAAGGAATAAAGAAGATGATGGGTAGAGAAGCAGATCGTTTTCTCAGAGTTGCTCAAGACCACTCTGAGGCTCCTTGACTCACCAGAAAAACCTCACAGGACTCAGAAGTTGTTACACTCACTCACTCAGTTGTTACACTCACTGTTATAGTTTATTATATCTAAAGGACACTGATTAAAATCAGCAAAGGGAAAAAGTGAGTAGGGCGACGTCCAAGAGAAACCAAACGCAAGCTTCCAATTGTCTGCTCCCTGAGGAGTTCCATGCATACCCTTAATTCTCTCAGCAATGGTGTGTGGCAACACAGGTGAAGGATTGCCACCCAGCGACACTCACCCGAGCTTGGTGTCCAGGGTTTTTTTTGAGGGTCAGTTATGTGGGCATGCAGTGTCTGTGTAATTGGCCTCAGCTACTCTGACTTTATGTCCTTAGAGCAAAAACAGACATTCACTGTAAATTACATTTGTTAGCATGATCTGGTCAAATGGCTCAAGGCTCTAGGTATACATGAACACTCTTATCAGGTAGAATTCCAAAAGCTCAGAGCTCATCTCCTAGGAGTTGGCCAAGAGCCAGTCTTAAAGGCAGGCCTTTCTTAGAATGTGCACAGTTTGAGCAACCCAAGTCTGCTAACTCAATCCTTTCTTGCATAATGGTCAATCACATAGTATTGCAGTCAACTGTATGGTTAGTTTTCTTAATATGATGGTAAAGTACCAATAAGAATGAGTACCTAGAAGACTGCTACACTAAAGAATATTGTGAAAGCTTTTTGACTGGGGAGGATCCACCATTTCCTTTTGAGGCATCAAGGTATTTAAGTACAGTACAAAACACATAGCTGGTGCTCAAGATTGAAGAAATGAATGATTTTAATAATATGAACATGGGTGTTAGAGCTGATGTGAATCCTACTCTTCCAAAGCCCCAAAGTTAAAGACATTTTCTGAGACTCAGTTTCTTCTATAAAATGCAGATGACTATGCCTGTCTTTTTTTTCAGAGTCTTTTGGGGAATTAGAAACATGAACCTTTAGCTCAGTGCCAGGCATACAAGTAATAAAATGGTCCTGCCTCATGAAGCACAGTTGGAAGTCAGTCCATCCTAGGGAGGCCCAATGTTTACCTGTGACTTTATCCCTCATGTGCTGAACTGGCATTAAAACAAACTAGGGATCAAGTGAGATTTATTCCAAGGATGCAAAGATGATTCAGCACCCACAAACCAGCCAATGTGATATACTGCATTAACAAAATGAGGGATAAAAATGGTATGATCATCTCAACAGATGTAGAAAAAACATTTAACAAAATTCAACACCCATTTATGATAAAAGCTCTCAACAAGGTAGTTATAGAGGAAACATATCTCAACATAATAAAGACCATATGTGACAAGCCCACAGCTAACATCACGCTCGATGGTGGAAAGTGAAAGCCTTTCCTCTAAGATCAGGAACAAGACAAGGGTGCCCACTCTTACCACTTTTATTTAACATAGTATTGGAAGTCATAGCCAGAACATTTAGGCAAGAAAAAGAAATAAAAGTCATCCAAATTGGAAAAGAAATAGAACTATGACTATTTGCAGATAACACAATATTATATATAGAAAACCCTGAAGACTTCATCAAATAACTGTTAGAATTAATAAGCAAATTTAGTAAAGTTATAGGATACAAATCAGTACACAAAAACCTGTTGTATTTCTATAGACTAACAATGCACAATCAGAAAGGAAGACAACAGTTCCATTTACAATGGCAGGAAAAATAATAAAATACCTAGGAATAAATTTAACCAAGGAGGTAAAAGGCCTGTATATGGAAAACTACAATACATTAATGAAAGAAATTAAGACACAAATAAATGGAAAGAGATTCTGTGCTCATGGATTAGAAGAACCAATATTGTTAAATTACCCACAGTATCCAAAGCAATCCATAGATTCAGTGTCATCTATACCAAAATTCCAATGGTATTTTTCAAAGAAATAGAACAAATAATCCTAACATTTGTACAGAACCACAAAAACCCTGAGTAGTCAAAGCAGTCTTCAGAAAGAACAAAGCTGGAGGTATCACACTCTCTGATTTCAAACTGTATTACAGTTATAATAATTGAAATGGTATGACATTGGCATGAAAACAAACACATTGATCAATGGAACAGAATAGAGAGCCCAGAAATAAACCCAGATTAATTTATATTGATTTGCAAGAAAAGAGCCAAGAATATGAAATGGGGAAAGAACAGTCTCTTCAAAAGTGGTGTTGCGAAAACTGGATAGCCACATGTGAAAGAGTAAAACTCAACCACTATCTTATGCCATCCACAAAAATTAACTCGAAATGGATTAAAGACTTATAAGACCTTAAATCCCCCATAAAACTTCTAGAAGAAAACATAGGCGGTAAGCTCCTTGACATAGGTCTTGGCAAGGATTTTTCTAATGTGACATCAAAAGCTAAAGCAACAAAAACAAAAATAAATAAGTGGGAATGCATCATCCTAAAAAACTTCCAC
This sequence comes from Ailuropoda melanoleuca, assembly GCF_002007445.2. NCBI lineage: Eukaryota > Metazoa > Chordata > Mammalia > Carnivora > Ursidae > Ailuropoda > Ailuropoda melanoleuca. The sequence goes on from NC_048224.1 coordinate 45,679,099, forward strand.
ACAGCAAAGGAAATGGTCAATTAAGAAAAATGAAAAGGCAACCTCCTCAATAGGATACAATATTTGCAAATCGTATATCTGATAAAGCACTTACATTCAAAATATATAAAGAACTCAATACCAAAAAGCAAATAATCTCATTACAAAATGGACAGAAGATCTGAATAGATATTTTTCCAAAGAAGACATACAGATGGCCATTGGGTACACGAAAAAGTGCTCAACACCACTCATCGTCAGGGAGATGCAAATCAAAACCACAGTGAGATACCACCTCACACCTGTTAAAATAGTAACAAAAAGACAGGAAATAACAAGTGATGGCAAGGGTGTGGAAAAAGGGATCTCTTGTACACTGTTGGTGAGAATATAAATTGGTTTAGCCACTATGGAAAAACAGATTGAGGTTCCTCAAAAAGTTAAAGATGGAACTATCATATAATTCATCGATTCCACTTCTGGAATAATTATCTGAAGAAAAAACACCTACTCAAAAAAGACATACATACCCCATGCCCATTGCAGCATTATTCACAATAGCCAAGATATGCAAACAACCCAAGTGTCCATCTATGGATGAATGAATAAAGAAACTGTGATATATAGAGATATATATAGACACACACACCCACACACCCCTACACACCTACACACACACTGGAATACTTTTCAGTCATAGAAAAGAGGGAAAACTTGCCATTTGTGACAACATGGATGGACCTTAAGGGCATTATACTAAGTGAACTCAGGCAGAGAGAGAAAGACAGATACAGTGTAATCTCTCTAATATGTGGAATCTTAAACACACACACAAAAAACAGAAAACAAACAAACAAAACTCAGCAACCAAAAGCCAAACTCAGAGATACAGAGAACAGATCAGTGGTTGCCAGAGGTAGGGAGTTAGGAGTGGAAGAAATGGGTGAAGTTTTTTAAAAATTTTTTTGTTGTTGTTGTCTTCTTAGTTTCAATAAACTGTTTAATATTTAAAAGAAAAAAAAAAGAAACAAAGAAAGGCTTAAATGAGGGTATCATCATGCCAGACCTTTGCTCTGTCAACCATGAGAAGTGTGCCAGGATTCAAGTACGAGCATCTTCTAATTCAGCAGGATTCCTGCGTTCTACACTCAGCATGTGTCCATTCACTTTGCTTCTTATCAGATGTCCGAAAAGTACACATCAAGGCTTCAAAAATATTTTTAATCAGCTTATTAGAGAGTTCTATGTACAATAAAGCCCTTATATGGCAGCAAATCCTAGCTGCTGTGAAGGGTTTCTTGCAACATGACAGATTGAGGTCAGTGTCATTAACTAACATCCAGATTGATGCTGCCAGCTTGATGAGCACAGAGGATGGCAAATTCCTTTCACAGGGGGAGAGAGGGAAAGAGGATTTGTCATACTATATCATTCTGCGCATCCATTGGTGTGGCCCAGGCAGAATCCTGAACCAGATGCTTCTGGAGAAAGAATGTTAAATATCTACATAGGCTTTGAGCAGAGCACTGGAGTGGAAGTGGTTGTTTTCATTCTTTCCTTGTATGATGGGCGGAATGTGCCCCCTACCCCTACCCCCAATTCAGATCTTGAAACCCTGCATAGCTCAATGTGGTGATGGTATTTAGAGGTGAGGCCTTTGAAAGGAAATTACGTTTAGATGAGGTCATGAGGTGGAGCCCCCAAAATGGGATTGCTGTCCTTATAAAAATAGGAAGACTCTGGAGTTCTCACTTTCCTCCACACAGAGACTCAAGAAGCCATCTTTAAACAAAGAAGGCCTCACCAGGAACTGAATCACTGGCATCTTGACCTTGGACTTCTTGACCTCCAGAACTGTGGGAAATAAATGCTCGTTAAGCCATTGATTTTAAGATATTTTGTTTTAGAAGCCGAAACTGACTAAGACACCTTGTCTGTCAATGACATATGGTCATTATGTGACCTTGGCTATGTCCCTTTTACTGCTCAGGGTCTTTGTGCAGCTCTGAAATAAAGTAAATAGCACATGAGTAGTCCATCCTTTCATTCAACACACAAGGGGTGCCAGACGCTGTGCTAGTACTAGGGAGGCAACAGAAATCCAAGTAAAAATGCCCCTGACACTAATCTACTGTGACTTCATAGCTTTTCTGCCTACTTACATATGATGGATATTAGTTTATTCTATAACATTAACAGATGCTAAAAATGTTCTATTTTCTTTCTTTTTATATGCTTCTGAGTTGTTACCATCCTCATTACCAGGATGACCATCACACTCATTAATGAAGTTCTCTCCAATCCTCTTTTGAATACTACGTTCATTTCTGCACACTTATTGTCCCAGGAAAATGAGGCAGAGATCTGGTCTCTGGTCTCTACTGACCACTACCTGGCAGCTCTCATCTGGAGAGGCCATGGAAGACTTCTGCTTACTTCTTATCCATAGGGTCATACTGAGGTCACTCAGAAGAACTCAGGGTCTTTACAAGGTGTCTTAGATACTTCCCTCAAGCCCACACAGTGTGTCCATTCTCCAGGGCATCTAGGCCAGCCATTGGGTCAAAGGTCCAGCTCCCATGGGGAAGCAAGGTGCAGCCTTATCTCAGGAAATCCAAGCCACCATAGCATCTCCCAGTGAACAGTTCTGTCTTCTCATTCTCTCCTACCTCCAGTCTCTGCAGCCTGATTCTTTGATGGAAACTGTGCTAATTTGCTAGGGCTGCCACAGATTAGGCAGCTTAAGCAACAGAAATTCTCACAGTTTTGGAGGCTAGAAATCCTAGATCCAGTTGTTGGTGAATTTGGTTTCTTCTGAGGCCTCTTTCCTTGGTCAGCAGATGGCCAATTTCTTGCTTTGTCCTCAAAAGCTCTTTTCTCTGTGACCAGGCATCATTGATGTCTCTTTGTGTGCCAAATTTCTTCTTATAAAGAGCCCAGTCAGACTGGATTAGGGCCCACCTTACTAGCCCCATTTTACCTTACTTCTTTAAAGGTTCTGTTTCCAAATGCAGTCACATTCTGAGGTACCAGGGGTTAGAATTTTAACATATGGATTTGAGGGGACACAGTTCAGCATATAACAGTCATTAACAGTATCCACTCCTGCACAAGATGCCATTCTTCTAGACTAAGGTGAGAATGGTACCCGTGGAGATGTGCAATGCAGCCATTCTGCTAACCTCCCTGGATGGAGTCATTTATAGGATGGCCTCTGAAACTAAAGAAGATGCCGGCCTTTTGCAAAGATTGAGAAGAGCCCTTAGAGGACATATGCTGCCTCTTGTGGGTGGTATGTGTGAATACACAAAAAAGACAGTCATGGTGGGTGGTGAAGACTTGTTCATTTACTATGAGCCTGTATTCCAGAAAATAAGACACAGTTAATCTCTCAGAGGATATTCTGCTTCATTAATGATAATTAATAATAATAGCTAATATTTATCTTGTGTTTATTATGTACCTGGTCCTTTACATGCGTAATCTCCTTTAATCCTTCAATCTTAGGAAGTCATTGTAAGGATCAAAACCAGAAATGTAATAGATAATGCACTTTCAGAGGAATAGTGAAGAGGAATATTTATTTTCTTCCTACTATGTGCAAGGTGCTATTCTAGGTTTTTTCTCTCCATAGTTTCTTTCAATCTTCATAACAGCCCCCATGATGTGTGTGTGAGTATCTTCACGTAAGGATGATGAAACCATGCTCAGAGGGATGAGCTAACTTGCCAAAGTTCACACAGCTAAGTCCTGATATAGACAGGTTTCACCCTCAAGGGAAGTTGACTCCAGAGTCTGGGCCCTGAACCACTATTTTAAAGAGGCTAGTGACTTAGATGGATTTCTTGCATCATCACCAGGATGAACAGAACTTGATATGAGACAAGTTCTATGGAGTGGATCAGTTCCCGGGCAAGTATTGGTTCAGACACAGTTGCTGCAGGTCAATGGGGAGATATCCACTTAGTGGATTTTACCTAGTGTTGGCAGGGTGGTAGAGAGGTAGTCCAATCCAACAGCACCAGGGGCAACCATAATGATTTATGAGGAGGGGCCAGCAGTGTAGGAGGGTGACGGAGAGTCCTAAAACAGGCAAAATCAGAAGGAGAGGATGTAAATGAGCTCAGATTTAAGAGCGAGACTTCATACATTAGGGAAGGGATGCTGATATGGACCCCACCCCCCAAAAAATGCAAAATCCCTTCTCTTAGAAAATTAGGCAGAAGACCACACCAGGAGCTCCAGAGACTAGACTAGGGACCCAAGCACTGGGATTCGAGCATAAAGTGGAATAGCAGAAGAGCTGACTGTATGCTAGTGCATTTGATTGCCTGCTGCCATGCTTAAGATTCTTAAGATTCAAACAGTTGCCATTTGCTGTCAGGATACAGTCCAGAATTCTCATATGAGTTGCAAGACTCTTCCTTCTATGGCTGCATAATACTCATATATTCGGCTTCTACTCCTCCTCGTCCCCATCCCCAGTTCTCTTCTCTTCTCTCTCTCTTCCCATCTTCTCCCCTCCCCCGTCTTCTCTCTCTCTCTCCACCCCATCCTCTTTCCTCTTTTTCATTGAACTGGACCATTGCATGAACTGCTACTCCATATGGACTAATTTTCCCTTCCTGTCTTTGTTGAACTCTGACTTCTCGTTCACAACTCTTATTTAAACATCACAGGTTCTGGTGTTTTTTGTGACCTTCCCCCTTCTCTGTCCATTCTAGGTTAGGGGTCCATGCGGTATATTTCCACAGCATCTCATACTTACTCTCCTTAACATGTATCACACTTAAAAATTAAAGCCTATCTTCCTTTCTAACTCCCAAGCTTCAAAAAAAAAAAAAAATCTGTTGAAGGAATGAATGTAGAGTTGAACTCTAACACCTCCAATCTCTCCTGAGTAAGGACAGTATTTTCTCCAGATCTTACTTTGAGATTGAATTTGTGGGTGGTAATCAAGAGGCTGCAGCTGTTGGGAGAGGTGGCCTACATGAGCTAGGAACTGGGCGTGTCCTGCTGGTCTCAATTGCCACCTCAACATTCATTGAAGCAGACTCACCAAGTCCTTGGCTTGGCAAATCTTTCTTAGCACATCAAATTTCTGCACCATTTAAAAGAAAGAAAAGAAAATTCACTCTATATTTTTTCTACTCGTTTAAACTTAGTATTTTCCCCTATCCCTGCCTTCTGCTCAACCTAACCTCTCAGAAGACTCTCCTCCCGAGTGCTTTCAATTTGCAGGTGTCCCTTGTGCTGGAGGAGGAGGGGTTTAAAGCGAAAAGTTTGGTCCTGTTCACGACTGCAGTGGCAGCCCTTAATGCACCAGCACAGAGCTCACTCTGCTGTTCCTGGCTGGGTTGCTAAGCAACATCCCTGCTTGCCTGGAAGTGGGGTGAGGCCGTACCAGGCTTTGTCAGGGATGACGCTGGGAACAGTCCCTTGGAGCTTCTTGTTGTCATTACTTCTCTTACCAGTTCCGTCTTCCATTCTCCTTTTCCCAGGTGCTATTTTTACAATTTCAAAATGATATCTTCTCTGATGGCACCCTGCCCCTATTTCAGGTTTTGAATCCGTCTGTTTCTATGTGTTGCCTGTCAACTTTTGGAAGATAGGGATTCACCTAAGTCCTCCACCCAATTCCTGTGCGATAAGACAATTCCAGAGGAGCCACATAAGCAACAGGGGAAGCCAAAGGGCATCACAGGGCTCAAATTTCAAGCCCCAATCTTGAGCCAGGCCTGGACCAAAGGAATGACGAAAGCTAACTTTTACTGAGCGTTTCCTATGACCAGGGAGTTCTGGGCAGACCATTATCTGTACTGACTCAGGTAAAAGGTAGAAATTGGGCAAAAGAAACATTCTTATGCAACCTGATGAAGTGGGAATTAGTATTGTCCCCACAGGACAGATGAAAAAAGTGAGGTACACAGGGGTTGCGTAACTTTCCAAGGTCACAGAGTTTGTAAAGGGAGCCAAGAACTGAACCATGCTGCTAACCACTCCATCTTACTGCTGCATTTTGTGCTAAACGAGTAAATTAGATACGTGTTAAATACTGGGACATCAGAGACGCTCAGTCAACCTTCGGTGCCTTCTTTTCCTTCTCTGTAAATATGTGCTGAATCCCATTTCCTGAGTCCTGGCTGACCTTACAAGGTTAGAAGATGAAATAGCCATTGATGTTCCCCTTTTCCATAAACTTTGCTTGAGAAAAGACTTGCAAAAGTGATTTTGTTTTAACATTTAGAAGCCCTCATCCCATCATAGTTGATGGAGTTTGTTCATCCTGCCTTTCTGTCCATGAAGTCTTTGTGCCACTGTAAGAGAACTGATTGATGGCCGAGGATGACAATACTGGGATGGGAAGATGCAGAGAGATTGAGCAACTAGTGTGACAGCAGGAAGCGGAACAAGAACCCTGGGCGCAGCACACTGTTTCTAGAAGTCACTCTCATCCTCCCTTTCCTCCTAGTGTTCCCCCCAACTTTGTGAGCCTACTGTGGATGGGCCTGGGGTGGGGTCTCAGGAGCCTGGCATCAGACTGGTTCCAGTTCCACCCACTATGTTGAAATGTGGGATTGGCCCAGCTAGACATCAAAGGCTTTCCCTTCTTATGATCACCGTGGGGAAGAGACTACAGTTTTCACCTCCTGCTCACCACCTGTTGACTTCAGTCCCTTGGCACAGTGCTTTCCCAGAGGAGAGCAAGTCAAAGGTGCTTTACTCAAGGAGGTGGTGGCTATACCTGAGGCCAGTAGGCATCTCTGAGGTGCTTGAGAAGGAGTAAGAAATGCATCTAGGCTCTGAGCCAGAACTTGCCCTTCCAGAGAGAAGATCTGTCCTAGGCAGCCCATTCCTCCTGGGTGCCTCCTAAAGCTCTGCGATCTCAGGAGTCAGTACATCTAACACTAGCTGGTTACACTTGACTCCGACTCACAGAGAAACTGAATAGTTCTATAGTAAAGGAGTGGCACCAGGTACCTTTTAAGGGCCGGTTATTCTTCTAGATAACTTCGACCATTTATTTGCACTTAACGGGGCACCATGGGTGGCATAATAGGAGGC
>NC_048224.1:45686564-45803569 GCF_002007445.2 Ailuropoda melanoleuca
GTATCACACTTAAAAATTAAAGCCTATCTTCCTTTCTAACTCCCAAGCTTCAAAAAAAAAAAAAAATCTGTTGAAGGAATGAATGTAGAGTTGAACTCTAACACCTCCAATCTCTCCTGAGTAAGGACAGTATTTTCTCCAGATCTTACTTTGAGATTGAATTTGTGGGTGGTAATCAAGAGGCTGCAGCTGTTGGGAGAGGTGGCCTACGTGAGCTAGGAACTGGGCGTGTCCTGCTGGTCTCAATTGCCACCTCAACATTCAGTGAAGCAGACTCACCAAGTCCTTGGCTTGGCAAATCTTTCTTAGCACATCAAATTTCTGCACCATTTAAAAGAAAGAAAAGAAAATTCACTCTATATTTTTTCTACTCGTTTAAACTTAGTATTTTCCCCTATCCCTGCCTTCTGCTCAACCTAACCTCTCAGAAGACTCTCCTCCCGAGTGCTTTCAATTTGCAGGTGTCCCTTGTGCTGGAGGAGGAGGGGTTTAAAGCGAAAAGTTTGGTCCTGTTCACGACTGCAGTGGCAGCCCTTAATGCACCAGCACAGAGCTCACTCTGCTGTTCCTGGCTGGGTTGCTAAGCAACATCCCTGCTTGCCTGGAAGTGGGGTGAGGCCGTACCAGGCTTTGTCAGGGATGACGCTGGGAACAGTCCCTTGGAGCTTCTTGTTGTCATTACTTCTCTTACCAGTTCCGTCTTCCATTCTCCTTTTCCCAGGTGCTATTTTTATAATTTCAAAATGATATCTTCTCTGATGGCACCCTGCCCCTATTTCAGGTTTTGAATCCGTCTGTTTCTATGAGTTGCCTGTCAACTTTTGGAAGATAGGGATTCACCTAAGTCCTCCACCCAATTCCTGTGCGATAAGACAATTCCAGAGGAGCCACATAAGCAACAGGGGAAGCCAAAGGGCATCACAGGGCTCAAATTTCAAGCCCCAATCTTGAGCCAGGCCTGGACCAAAGGAATGACGAAAGCTAACTTTTACTGAGCGTTTCCTATGACCAGGGAGTTCTGGGCAGACCATTATCTGTACTGACTCAGGTAAAAGGTAGAAATTGGGCAAAAGAAACATTCTTATGCAACCTGATGAAGTGGGAATTAGTATTGTCCCCACAGGACAGATGAAAAAAGTGAGGTACACAGGGGTTGCGTAACTTTCCAAGGTCACAGAGTTTGTAAAGGGAGCCAAGAACTGAACCATGCTGCTAACCACTCCATCTTACTGCTGCATTTTGTGCTAAACGAGTAAATTAGATACGTGTTAAATACTGGGACATCAGAGACGCTCAGTCAACCTTCGGTGCCTTCTTTTCCTTCTCTGTAAATATGTGCTGAATCCCATTTCCTGAGTCCTGGCTGACCTTACAAGGTTAGAAGATGAAATAGCCATTGATGTTCCCCTTTTCCATAAACTTTGCTTGAGAAAAGACTTGCAAAAGTGATTTTGTTTTGAAACATTTAGAAGCCCTCATCCCATCATAGTTGATGGAGTTTGTTCATCCTGCCTTTCTGTCCATGAAGTCTTTGTGCCACTGTAAGAGAACTGATTGATGGCCGAGGATGACAATACTGGGATGGGAAGATGCAGAGAGATTGAGCAACTAGTGTGACAGCAGGAAGCGGAACAAGAACCCTGGGCGCAGCACACTGTTTCTAGAAGTCACTCTCATCCTCCCTTTCCTCCTAGTGTTCCCCCCAACTTTGTGAGCCTACTGTGGATGGGCCTGGGGTGGGGTCTCAGGAGCCTGGCATCAGACTGGTTCCAGTTCCACCCACTATGTTGAAATGTGGGATTGGCCCAGCTAGACATCAAAGGCTTTCCCTTCTTATGATCACCGTGGGGAAGAGACTACAGTTTTCACCTCCTGCTCACCACCTGTTGACTTCAGTCCCTTGGCACAGTGCTTTCCCAGAGGAGAGCAGGGCGCAAGTCAAAGGTGCTTTACTCAAGGAGGTGGTGGCTATACCTGAGGCCAGTAGGCATCTCCGAGGTGCTTGAGAAGGAGTAAGAAATGCATCTAGGCTCTGAGCCAGAACTTGCCCTTCCAGAGAGAAGATCTNAGTCAAAGGTGCTTTACTCAAGGAGGTGGTGGCTATACCTGAGGCCAGTAGGCATCTCTGAGGTGCTTGAGAAGGAGTAAGAAATGCATCTAGGCTCTGAGCCAGAACTTGCCCTTCCAGAGAGAAGATCTGTCCTAGGCAGCCCATTCCTCCTGGGTGCCTCCTAAAGCTCTGCGATCTCAGGAGTCAGTACATCTAACACTAGCTGGTTACACTTGACTCCGACTCACAGAGAAACTGAATAGTTCTATAGTAAAGGAGTGGCACCAGGTACCTTTTAAGGGCCGGTTATTCTTCTAGATAACTTCGACCATTTATTTGCACTTAACGGGGCACCATGGGTGGCATAATAGGAGGCCCATTGGGGAACACTGACGAATCATAATTCCATCACTAGCTGTGGGACCACAGACAAGTTATCTCATCTTCTGGAGACTCAGTTTCTTCATGTGTAAACGGAAGTGAAAATTGGATCCGCCTCATTGAGTTGCCGTGCAGTTAAGTGAGATAACTTGCATCAAATTCTTACTCTAGTGCTTGGCTGGTAAAATGAGCTCAATTGATTTTAGCCATTATGCAGATTATTAATTTGCATATCTATCTAAATGGTATTTTTATTTATGTCACTTATGTACCAAATAGATAGGCATCCTCTATGCCAGTCATTCTTGTAAGCTTTTTAAATGTACTTGATTCTCATAGCAACCTTATTAGAAAGGACCTATTAAGAACCTCATTTTTACAGAAGAAATTGAAGCACAGAGAGGTTAAATATCTCAGTCAAGTCACATAGGTAGTAAGTGGCTGAGCTTTAATCACGGTCTCCCGCTTCGTGTCTCCTGGTTTGTGTTCTCAGCCACAGCACTGCCAGTTACGTTCTCATGTCAGCAATAACATTGAGTGTAATGGTTCATCACTAATCTGGGAATTGGGAAATTTGAGCTCTAATCCTGGTTCTGTAAGTGCCTAATAATTCAGGAAAACCTAGCTCCTAGAATTTAAGCTCAGCATCCTGTTGTACACCAACAAAAAGATTAGGGGATGTTATTATTAATTTATAATTATGTGTTATACAATTAACACCATATAATTAACAATCCCTTGACAGTGTTTATAATCATCCTCTAATTTATAAGACATTACAATTTCCTCACTTGCACAGACCTGGGGCAATGTCAAACCAATTGCTGGTCCCTGGTTAAGGCTTGCAAGGGTCACATGACAGAGAAAAATACAGCTACCCCAGGTCACAACAACACTGAAATTTATTCCTGCCTCTTGGGTGTCCGTCCTTCCTCCTATCCTCAGCTCTGAAGCTTTCATTTAAATTTTTTATAGAAGTCATTTTCTTCACGGAGTAAGTAAAAGGCTCCGTTTAGAAGTTTTCTCAACACTGTGAACCCTTGATTGTGAAGAGGCTCCTTGTTCTTTCTTAGGGAAATATTGGAAAAATTGGTGGCGTCAATATGGTTTTGAGGACACCTTACAACCAAGGAAGTTCAAGAATGGAGGTTAGATAACTTAGAGAGCAACTCAATTTATGATTCGTGAAGTTCATTTTTTTATTCCAAGTTATTTAACGGAGGGTTTTTTTTTCCCTTTTGCTGATTTAACTGTTATGGACTACATTTCTGTGTCCCCCTACCACTCCCCTGAAAATTCCCATGTGAAATTCTAACGTCCAAGGTGGTGGTATTAGGAGGTAGGGAGGGCTTAGGTTATGGGAGTGAAACTCTCATAAATGAGATTAATGCCCCTATAAAAGAGACCCCAGAGAGCACTCTTGCCTCTTCTGCCATGTGAGACCACAGCGGGGTGACAGCCTTCTGTGAACCAGGAAGCAGATTCTCACCAGACACCAAATCTGCCAGTGCCTTGATCTTGGACTTCCAGATCTGTGGGAAATAAATGTTTGCTCTCTAAACCATCCAGCCTATGGTATTTTTACTACAGCAGACAGAATTGACTGAGACAAACATTCTCTCCTTCAAACTTCATGTACCCTTGTACTAGGTTCAGTGTACTAGACTCTCTATCCTCTGATGATGTCCTACTTATCAAAGCATCCCTTCATGTCCTTTAACCAGTCATTACTTTTCAGCTTAGAAGCCTCTTTCTTTTAGTTAGTGCTTATAGAGAATATATCTACTTACTACATTTGGGATTTAGTATATATTGGGTTTTATTAAAGTGATTATAACTGCCATTTTTCTCAAGATTTTTCTTTATGTTAAAAACTGCCTTCCTTGGGACGCCTGGGTGGCTTAGTCGGTTAATTGTCTGCCTTCAACTCAGGTCATGATCCCAGGGGCCTGGGATGGAGCCTCACATTGCATCTGGCTCCTTGCTCAGCAGGGAGTCTGCTTCTCCCTCTTCCCCTCCCCCTGCTCCTGCTCCTTCTCCCTCTCTCTCTCTCTCTCAAATAAATAAATAAAATCTTAAAACAAAACAAAACAAAACTGCTTTCCAGGATGCTCAGTGGTTAAGCATATGTCTTTGGCTCAGGTCATGATCCCAGGGACCTGGGATAGAGTCCTGCATCTGGCTCCTTGCTCAGCAGAGAGCCTGCTTCTCCCTCTGCCTGTCCCTCCCCCTGCTTGTGCTCTCTCTGACAAATAAAATAAAATAAAATAAAATAAAATAAAATAAAATAAAATAAAATAAAATAAAATAAAATAAAATACACAGCTGCCTTCCTTGAGGGCAGGATTCTGCTGTATGAGCTACATTATCTTGATATGTGATTCTAGGCCAACCTACACTTGAAATAGTGAAAAGGGAACTAAACTCATGGTAAGTGTTCCAAACTTGTAGAATCACTTTGGGATACGACTCCTCATCTCCAAAAGCTGAAGCTTAAATTTTGTAAAATAGAAAGTTTAGCCTAGATCTGAGGTACTTACTGAAAGTTTACAGTCTTCCAGAATGTCCAAGAAAGGTCATCAAGGGATCTATGAAATATTATTCAATAGTGTAATCGATGGTACATTTTTATTGGGTAAAAGCCCAGAGCTTTCACATTTCTCAGAGATCTGTAATTCCCCCCAAATTAACTCTGTGACGTTTGAGGTGATTTCCTGCCCATTAATTCAAATCTATGCCATTCTATTCCCTCCGTTCATCTTGATTTGTGAATCTGTTGAGAAGGAAGGAAGATTCTGAACTGAAGTAGACAGAAAATGTACCATATGCCTTGACTCAGAATGCTTACAATTAGATCTGAGATACAAAATCAAGGAGTGAGCTTATTTGTAACTGCAGGCCCTGATATTGAGAAAGGCATGTCCCTTCTAGGTTCTTAACATTGACAGGGCTGGAACCACTAACACTCAGTTTCCAGTAAAAGAGTGATCTGCACTCAACCTGAGCTCCTTATAACCATCCAAGGATTTGAGTTGATCCTCAATTGGAAAAATGCCCATATATAAGATGGTGGTGACTTAAGAAAAAAATATATTACAATGTAATATAATAGTATACTATGGTATATATATTATGGTATGTATACTATATATTATAGTATATAGTATATTACATATATGTGTATATCTATCAAGAAAGAACATATGTGTGAGTTTGTATATCCTATTAGTTTAAATGTCATGGGGCTAATTCTTGATTCTTGTCTTGGGTAGGAGATTGTGCTAGACAACCTTTCACTTAGTGATAATGGAGAGGGAACTGTAATCATGGTTATTGTTGAAAACTTGTAGAATAACTTTGGGTATAATTCCTCATCTCTAAAGGTTGAAATTTTTACAGTTCTTTAATGACCCCTTTAGCATTCAGAGTCTATGGTTCTATGTGTCCACTCTGGTCTCACTTTCTTTGCTAAATTGACCTTCTTTAACACTAATAATGTATTTTGCCTTAAAGTCTTTTTGACTGTTATTAACAGTCCTGCATCAACTTTTTTAAAGTTAATATTTGTCTAGCATATTTTTATCCTTTTATTTTGAAACCTTCTTTCCCTTTATTTTTTTTAACTTACAATGTGTAGTCTGACAACCACTGTCTTTCTACTCACCAGTTTTGTCCAATTACATTTATTGTGATTATCTGTATAGTAAGTTTTGTTATTATGTCTATGTGTCCAGCTATTTTAATGATTCTTTTTTCTCCTTTTCTGCCTTCTTTTTAATTTAGTTTCTTAATTTTAATTTTTTAATTTAATTTTTTAAAATTTGAACATTATACACTCTGTATCTATTATTTTATGGGTTAATTGCTCCACACCCTCTGACTCTATAATCCCTTCCCCTGATCACTTATCACCATGTAGTGGATCCATATTAGTCTCATTTTCTTTCCACAGAACAGAAACTAGGAGAAAATATTTGTCATTGAGATAACTTTATCAGCATAGGAAACCCAACAAGATACTTTTACATTTAAAATTATATTCTTGGATTTGAATAATCCCAAAGCCTCTTTTCTTTCATTGTGTCCATTTTGTTTTACTTCCCAATCTTTCTTCCACTTTGTGACATGCAGTCTCTGTGTAACTATGATTTTAATCATTGAAGGGAGCCTTGCTGTTAGTATGACCTCTTCTTGCCCTCCTCTTTGAAGGGGGCAGATATGCCAGGGTCCAGAATTTTCCAATGATTTTATTTGATAGCTAATTAATGGCTTTCTGTGGTTTCCATGGCAATGCCACGCTTTGCTGCCAGGCCTTATCCAAATGGGCATTCTGTTCACTCTTTTGCCTTAGCATCAGCATATTAATCAGACACCATAGGTCCTTGGTTGCTGCATCAAATTGGTAAGACACTAATTGAATTAAAATCTCACTTGAAGGCTTCAGGCTTCTCTTCCTCCCAGCTGGAGAGGAAACTTGTTAGCTCAAAGGGCCAGACCCAAGCAGGAGACATTGGAAAATCCACAGAACTTTGTGTCCTTTTATATAGCAATGTATTTTTCTTTTGCCTTTGAATAAATATTTTGATGTCTGAATCTTTCTCTCTCCTTGAAAATTTCTCTATTTCCCTGACCTTTCCAATCATTGGACATTGCTGTATTCTCTTTGTAATAAGAAGTGATGCAGTTAGTATTTTCAAGGTGAAGGGAAGAGGATTTTCCTGCACATAGAACTGGTTAAGTCTGGGAAAGAACTCAGGTGGAAGGCCCTAACTGAATTGTGATAAGGATTAGGTAACACAATGCCTCTGAAGATTGCCTAGCAGTCTGTAAAGTGCGAGTACAGGGGTTCGTATAGCATGAGCCTTTGAAGTGTTTGAAAGGTAGAGATGAAAGGAAGAAGGAAGAGAGGCCACTGAGAGGTGGTCAGTCTTAAATTCATTTAGCAGGTCATGAAGATCATGGATGATTATTTCAACTTCTCATACAGAGTTAAAATCCTCACTGCCCTTGTTAGGCTTCCCATTTAAAATCACAGTTTTAAAGCTGTTAACTGACCCTCAAATATACCATGCATATTTATACCTTTGTGGTTTTGTATTTTCTGTTCCTTTGGCCCTTCTGCTTCTTGCTATTTGCCCAACTCTGATTCACTTCAACATTCAGAATAAACATGCCCATATAAAGCTTTTGCCAACCCCATTAACAGAGAAAATAACTTCTCCAGGGCTCCTGTCTGTGTGCCTGACCCCACGATAGCACTCATCATGGTGTACTGTAATTACTGTTTATTTTTTCAATTTGGTTCATATGTCTGTATTTTTCATTAATTTGTGAGTGGCACAAAAGTATAAACCATGTCCTTACAAATTTTTGTTTCTCTGACATGCCCCATTCATCTAATAGGCATTGAAGAGATGTTTGATGATTTGCTGACCTTCTGCAAAACCTTGTGCTTGATGAATAGCTGCTATGCGATCTCTGGCATGAAAGGATTGCCAGTCTAAATGAACACTGAATCCTCAAAAGCTGAGGTCCAAAAAACTGCGTTCATGTGAAATGCAAGTTAGTGTTAAAGTCGGTGTCAGAATATATGCTAATTCATGCTAACAAATGGAACATTAAAGTTGGAATTTACCACTACGAAAAAAAAAAAAAAGACTTATTCCCCCATCTCACCCCCAATACACGCACACATACATAAACACACACTAGGTAATTCTTTACTTCTAAAACTATATTAGAGATGGTGTTCTCTTTGAGTCATATTCTCACAGACTCTGGTGACCCCTGACATAGGTCTTCGTATTGTATCCAGGATAACATTAACTTGAGAGAGAGAGAGATGCGCATTGCAGAACAGGAGCCAATGAGTAGAAAGTATGCAAAAGCTGGCCAAGGTCTAGAACTAAAAACTAGATCTGTTTTCTAACATAAAATGGAAGAAACACTACTGTTCCCTTTCAGTAAATGAGGGATTCAAGGAACGTGGAAGATAGAGCTAATTAGCTTCCTGTCACTGGAACGGTCCAGCCGGTCAACAGCGGTGACCTCCCTAAGATGGTGAGGAGGAGATTTGCACGGGGCAGACGTTTAGACCAGAGGAATTCCATTTTCTCTTCTGACCCTGAAATTTGTGATCCTGTCTCTCTGACAATACAGAAATGAAGATTTGGATGTTCAGAAACACCTCTAGCAAGTGCCACCTTGCCAAAAAGATAAACGTAGAGATCCTGAAGACTGAGAGGTGGTATCTGCCCAAATCCTCTACAGGAGTGCTCAGAAATGAGTCTTCTTTCTTGAGTTTTTCCTTTCAGTTTAACTACCAAGTCCCAAAACAAGGCCTCTCACCTTCACAGATGCCAAAGCAATGGCATCGTTACAATTTGGGTGTGCATGCGTGTGTGCCTGTGTGTTCTGAGTTCATCAAAGGATCATTTTATTCCCCCATACTTATTTGGGGAAGTCTGCCTGGCAGAGCAAGCAATGTTAGAACTTACCCCATTTTAGTTTATTTTGATTATTGATTTTTATTTAGGCAAAATTTTAATATGCAAAGCACTTCTAGGAAATCTGAGACCATTCCTTTTGGGAGAAAGTAAGTGAAAGGGCTTTTTCAATTAAAAGAGAAAAAGCTATCAAAACAACCTGAGGCTGGAAAATAATATTTCATCCCTTGGCAGTGTAGCTGGAGGAGAAACCACAAAGTGGCCAGCATGATTTAGAAGAAGGAGCGCTGCCAAGGGGGTCAGAAGGCAGAGTTCAGATCCTTATTCAGGCGGTAACTATGTGTGGCCATGGGCCTGCCATTTTCTCTCCGTGCCTATTTCACAAACTAAATCAAGGAGTGTGACAGCTGATATGTGAGGGTCCTTATTGTTTTAACACCCTGTGATGATATATCTGTTTCTCCCCCACAAGCCCCCCTACTGTCCAGCTTCAACTAGCTTCAGTTTATTCAGAACGGGTAAGACAGCACGGTCATCGCATCCCCGCCCCTGTGCAAGAATGAGTCAAAAGAACCACAAGGAATTAGGCATAAAGAGGGAAGAAATCATAACCCAAGAAATATCTTTATCTATGTCCATTTCCTCCCACAAGGAAAAATGGCAGTGTCGGTTGTACATTACATATATCTCTCTTTCTTTTTAGTGTTTAATCTTAGCACCTGCACAGCAGAGATCTTGGCAATTCATTGCATATGCTCTCCCCTTCTCCCCCCACAATACAGCACCTGAGGCCTAAGCAGCAACCCCTCCAAGCTCCTCCGAAGGCTGAGACCCTTCTTCATGACAGAGTATAGAAATAACAAACATGCCCAACGGTTTTATACAGTTGCTAGAACGTTTTAGTTTCCAACGAATGAAGACTCTTCCTCCTTTTCTTTGAATATTAATTACATTTTACAAATTTTTTTTCGTTTTGTTTTGCTTTGCTTTGTTCTGTTACGTTTGTACAACAAAAGGGAAAGCCCATGGCAAGGAGTCCCAGGTTAACAGAGTTTGGCTGTC
This sequence comes from Ailuropoda melanoleuca, assembly GCF_002007445.2. NCBI lineage: Eukaryota > Metazoa > Chordata > Mammalia > Carnivora > Ursidae > Ailuropoda > Ailuropoda melanoleuca. The sequence continues at coordinate 45,696,504 of NC_048224.1, forward strand.
ATCTGGTCCGACTGTTTGAGGATCTCGGTGTTGTAGAGGTCCAAGGCGTGGTTCACCCTGATGATCTCACTGTTGGTCAGTTTCAGGCGGTGCTTGAGCATACAGGAGAACAAGTCCAGCTGGGGTTTCCCCGGGGCCACAGGAGGGGCCAGGCGATTGATTCGGTCCCGAATATCCAACAAAAGGAGCATCACGGACGAAGAGGAGTAGAACTGGCCCCCTTGCGTGTAGGACTGGTTGACCTGCTGCACGGCGCTGCGCAGGAGGTCCGCGTTGAAGCGCAGGCTGTACCCGAACACCTGCACGTCCGAGATCTTGATGTAGAACTGCCTCTTGGAGGGGTCGGACAGGTCCACGGGGCCCTGGCCAGTCTCGTTCCGCAGGAGGGTAGGTAGCCGAGTCCGACTACGTAGGTAGATGTGGACTGTCTCGAAAAACGTTTTCCACCGATTGCCCAGCAAGAGAGTCCAGTTGTAGCACTGGCTGTTTTGGAGACGAATCTTCTCCCAGCGCGGGTAGCCAAATTCCCCGAAAGGCATGTTCCAGCCCTCCGAGTGGCTCCCGCTGAAGGGGTTGACATAGACAAAGAACATGGGGTCCAGGCTGCTGTTGCGCATCTGGCAGATGCGCATGGACATGCCGATCACCATGTGGATGAAGTCCATGCGGTTCTTGTTGCTCTTGAGTGTGAGGGACATGCGCTTGCGCCACCGGGGATCGAAGAAGGTGTCGAGGCGGATCTCGTTGCTGATGAAGGTGGTGTGCACGTAGAGGCGCGAGTCCATCTTCTGCAACAGGTACTTCAGCTCCAGGTCCTGGAAGTCCAGGTCGGTCTCGAAGCTGATAAACTGCTCGCTCCGCTCCGAGTCCACGTTCTGTGGTTCGCAGCGGCCTCGGTACAGCTTGTAGCCCTTGTTGCAGGAGCCGCAGAGCGAGATGTTGGCCAGGCTGCACATGGCGCAGCTGTTGTTGCCTCCTATGACGCAGGGGATGGGGCGCTGGCACAGCGTGGTGCTGCCGTGGCACACGCAGCTCCTCTGGCTCTCCAGGAACGTGCCCCAAAACCCGTTCTCGTTGCAGTAGAGAAGCGACTGGACCCTGGCAAGCCACTGCTGGATTGTCCTGGGGGACAGAAGGAAAACGGAGACTGTTAGCCACCAGGGGTGGGCTGGTTGGGGTGACCCCAGCGATCATGCAAAGCACAGCTGCCCAGAGGATGAAAGGCCTGAGTGGAACAGTTGTAATAGTTAGGATACTGAATAGAAATGCTAAGAACTACCCTGTTGCTCCTTGTAATGCCTTCTAGTGTTCAGTGCCCACACCCGTAAAGTGAAGGGTTGGGGTAAGTGTTCTTTGGGGTCCTTCCAGCTCCAGGATTCCATTATACAGTGGCCCCCAAAGGAGTTTGATCCAGGAAATCAGAGTGTCCAAACTAACACCCCTGCCAGATCACAACAGACTTTAGAAATGAGTGACAGAGAAGAACTTAGGGGTTCCTGTGTTTAACCTGCATCATGGTTCAGCCCCCTTCCCGGATTCCTCCCACGAGGTTATATAACATCCAACAACTCTGAACAAAAACAAATTATAGTTTATATTACTCTAGAGATCCCCTAGTGCTTCCATATTGATGATCTTACATGATCCTCACATGTAAGAAAGATGTTATCTCCCCCATCTTCCCCCGAGCTCCCAACTCGCAATTCAGTGGAACTNTCCCAACTCGCAGTTCAGTGGAACTTGCATCACAACACGTATCTCTAGGTCCCCCTCCCCCACGGCCCCTCAACACTTTTATAAACGCTACCCAAGCCCGCCCCTGGGTTCCAGCCACTGAAACGTTCCAATGAAGATAGATACTAGATCAGATAAGAAGCAGCAGCAGAATAGGTAAAAATATGGAAGGCAGTCAGCTTAGTGGCCTCTCATCTTTCCTCATTTCTGTGCAAGTATCTCTTGGCCGTCTTCCATGCTAGGAAGAATCCCTTACATGCGTCTGGCACTTCTTACCCTGCGAGGGCACATCCGCTCCCATTTCCTGACTTGAGCCTCACAACAACACCCTGAAAATAGCTGGGGACTTGAGGTCAGTCCAAGATGACTTCAAGTCCTGGCTTCTCCACTTAGGAGCTGAGACAGCGCCGGGCACTTCCGTCCACCTTCCTAATCGTCACTACCATGCAGGGCTGTGGTGAGGATTGCATGTATTTTTATGTGAAGGCTTAACCCCAAAACTGCTCGGTATTAAGGGCTTGATGAAAGTTAGTTCTTGTTATTCCTGCAAAGGGACTCTCAGCTGCATTTTACAGACGTGGCAAAAAGAAGCTCAGAGGTGAAATGAGGGACTCAAAGCCATACGGTGAGTGAGTGGAGAAGTCTCCTGGCTCATCGCTATTGGTTTTGGAAAATCTGTGTCAAGCAAGAGTCAAGNGAAGCTCAGAGGTGAAATGAGGGACTCAAAGCCATATGGTGAGTGAGTGGAGAAGTCTCCTGGCTCATCGCTATTGGTTTTGGAAAATCTGTGTCAAGCAAGAGTCAAGAAAGCCTTTCTTCAGGCCACAATGTTGATGACGACAGTGATGGTGGTGGCAGTGGCTCACGATCTCCGTTTTAGGAATCTGGGAAGAGAAACCCTCCTGCATCGTACTGCCTGGGGCAGGAGAGGTCAGCAGTCCCTCAGCTGTATCCCTTGCACCCTGGAGCCACGGCCGGCCGCCGAGCCCAAGCGCCGAGAGGGGGCTGGAGGCAGGAGAGCCTGGTATTGAAGAGTGGGTGCACTGACCCAAGTGGAACTGAGTTCAAAGCTCCGTCCTGTAACCAGGAACAAGTCCCTTCGTGTCTCTGAGCCTCAGTATCCCCATCTGAAATGAGCACGATAAAGCCCATCTTCGGCAGTGGGGGGGGGCAAGGACTGCATGAGAGGATATATTTAAAGCATTTAGCACACAGCCTGGCATAAGCTCAATTATTAAACAGGTAATAATAATAAGCACTCTTATCCCAGAGAATAAGCTATTCCTTTGAAGGTACTGAGACACTCTCAGGGATTTCACTATCTCCCTGGAGTTTGAGGGAAACCATTTTGTTCTATGGGACATTTGAAAATGGATAGCGTTGACACGGCTTCCCAGAATCCTCTGCTTTAAACGCATTGCTTATCAGCTGAGAGAAAATGGAGGAATAATTAGTGTGCTCCTTGAAGCTGCTCTGCCTTTTAAATCCACGGAGCCACCCACCCCTGGCAATGAAACCTCCCTCGCAACGTTCTGAACTCGGTGGGGAGACACCTGCTTTCCCTGTCAGTTTCCCCTCCAGGGTGGCAGGCCTGGGAGGGGGAGACCCGTCCTCCCCTGAGCGGCTCACCCCCAGCACGGCTCTCTCACTGTTTGTGGTATCAGTGAATGTTTGCTGAATGAATGAACCACAAAATTAATATTTGTCTTGTATTTTTCATTACAACAACAACAGCAACAATGAAATAACCCAATGTGTCTTCTCTCCCCTCCGGGCTGCAGTATTCGTTCTCGATACTGTCCACCCACACGGCTCCAGGCCTCCCCAGGCTCTGCTTCACGAGACCAATCCTATTACAGCCTGGAGAACAGCAGCAGGCCCAGCCTTCAGGAAACGGAGCTGGGATAATAATGAGCCCTGTGGCTCCCATCTCCCAAACCAGAACATTGACTGAATATTGGCTATGAGTCATCTGACATTTTTGGGAGCTGCAGGGGCCCGCCACACGTCTCTGATTGCACGGTTCCATCTGACGAGAGCGTCATTCCAAAATGCCTCTTTCAAATGGCCCACACTTGCCCCTGTCACTCCCTCTCCAAGTGACAGGACAGTACCCCATTTAGAGCTCCTCTGTTCCCATCTGCGAGGCATTCTATAACCCCGTCGAGCACCCCCTTTCTCGTGTCTCATCATTGGGACCCTTTGTTAGCACTGCAGCCCCCACTCCTTGAATCAATGCCTCATTGTGGCTGAGCCCTCAGAATCCTTGGTTGGGGGAAAGAAAAAGATGAAAGTCCCCGGTGATGCAGCCACAAGCGACGGGGCTAGTGGCGAATTAGGATTCCAGCCCTGTCGAGCAGGAGGGATTGGGGACAGAGGCCCTCTGAGGCGCATCGGCGAGCTGCATGGCACCTGCAGCTCCTGATCTCAGAATAATCATGAGGTTGTGGGCTGTATCAAAGAAGGCATTAATGATACAGCCAGAGGACTTAGAGTGAGACTGCGTGCAGGGGGAAGGGGGCAGGGAGCACGAGGCCCGGGGCAGGAGGAAAGGGAACAAGGAGGAGGGAGGTGGAGCACAGGGAAGGGCGGCAAGAGGAGAAGCGGACTTGGTGTTGGAGACCGCAGGGGTGACCGTGGAGCCCGACCTACATGGGCAGACAGGACGGTGGCCCGAGCAGGTGACTGGAGAGGGAGAAGAGGAGGGAATGAAATCAGAGTGGGCAGCACGGAAACACAGAAGCTCAGCCAAGCCTGCGTTTGTCCAAACTCACAGGCGCAGGGCACGTGGACTCTGGGTGGGCCACCCGAGAGCAATTTGGCCTTTGCTGAGAAGCGGGGACTCGGTGTCAGAGCCGGGGAGCAATGTCACTAGTGAGAGCCCCGATTCCCCACCTCAGTGAACTTTCTTCTTTTCAATACTTCCTTTTGTGGAGAAGAGCAACACCAGAAAGACAAGCTCATTCCAGTGTTTTGAGGGTTTGTTCTTGACACAAGCAATGTCCAGTGGTGTGGACTCTGCCTCAACCAGACCGGTCTCCTACACTTTCCCCATCTCCAGCCAGTGCTCTGGGGAGGGAGCACGGATATCTGGAAACGTGGCAATGCTCCACTGCTCAGAGCACCCGAAACCAGCCAAGGCACAGGGCGGCTTACGAGTCTGGAGCCCTCACTGTCTCGCAGGCACTGTGCTGGAGGCTCTCCCGAGCAGCCCGAAGGAGCTGCCGAGTCACAGACGGAGACACCGAGCGCTTGAGGAGCGAGATCCGCGACGGAGTCACTCCACATTCCCATTCCACGCTCTCCAACCCCTGCGCTGCCAGGCGTGTGCTACGTACCGTAATGTGAAATTACAATGATGCAGCAAGAGGGAGAAGGACACAGGCCACGAGAAGAGAAGTAAACTGAAGTCATGGAAAAATACCGGAAGTTGGAGTGTGAAGGGCCTGTTATCCCATTCCTTGCTTCCCCTGGACCTGCCGGGACCCCTCTCCTCCATTCACAGATAATTGGAGCTCACCGACAAGTGCTCCGGGAGAGGCTGGGGACCAGTCCCGTAGGAGGGACTGTGATCTATAAATACCATTTCCCAGGCTAGCTGGTGACAGCCTGCCTCAATCCTGGCAACAGAGGAGAGGCTTAATAGGCCTGCTCCAGAGGGAAGGGTCTCACGAAGGGCTGACACAGCCCCACTGCAAGGCAGTCGGTGCGAGGCAGTGAGGACCAAGTTTTTAGATGTTTTCCTCTGTCCCTGGGGATCCTGAGCCTCTTCCGTTTGCAGCCAAAGATGAACTCCAATACATCCAAATCAGCATCTTTCTGTTGGATGTGATTTCAATTCATTCTGATGGGGGGGGAGAGGGGGGTGTGGAGGGGAGGGAGAAGAGGAGGAAGGAGGTGAGGGCAGCAAGCATTTTTATTCTTAAAGCTGGAAAACCTTGGAACCAGATGGGCGGGCTCCCTCTAAGGGCCACATGCAGCAGGGTGGACCACAGAAGCAGAAAACCTTCCAGAAGAAGACTGAGAAATGTTTAGCTCATCCCCCTCACGTTTAGCCCTGAACATTGAGACTCTGTGGCTTAGGTGAAGGATCAGTGTTTCTTGAGCGCTTTCTACATTGTGGCTGTGTTCCTCCTATGATCACATCAACCCCCCCCCCCCCCCCCCGCNGGGACGCCTTTGCGATTTTCATTCTACTGAGAGGATACCGAAGGCCAGAGAGGGACTGTGACTTTCCCATGGTCACACAGCATGGATGTAGCAGATCAGAGCTTGGCAGGTCTGGATCCAAACCCAGTGTTCCCTCCAATCCCCAGTGTACTTTCCCTACCCTCTATAACCCAGGCTAGAGCAGAGGCTAGGCTCTGGGCCATGCTCCCCCGCAGGCCTCTGTCTTTGCCTCAGCCAGGATTTTCTGGCGACCTGACAGATCTCCCAGGGACACAGCTGGAGTTGCTCGTCATTTGGAGGACAGAGGCTCTGCCACCCAGGGCTTCCCATCAGAGCCTTCAAAGACGCACACTTCCCTTTCAGAACCACCCGGGTGGGGAGCCCAGGCTGGGATTCCTAATTCAAGCAAACTCCCTGCTGATTTTAATTGGAGGTTTTGCCTAAGACAGGAATGCAGTGCCGGGCCAGTGGCATTTTAGGGAAGATCACACAAATCGAGTGCCAAGGAGATGGAGGGGGGAGCAGATCTAGGCTAAAATAGAAAACTCTAATCCATAACTCCGTTTGCCTACCAGGAGTGTTTATTCAAAAGGGAAGAGGAAATGAAAAAAAAATGAAATTGGAGCTCTGAATTATTCTTTTATTTATGCCCTGTGCTGCTTCCTTGGCATTTCTTTGACACCATAATGGGTTCTGAGTAATTCCATGGTACTCCACAAAATGTACACACTGTAGGCCTAGACTAGACTGGGAAGGTAAACAGTTGTTCTCGGCTTCTGAGGATGCCCCGTTTTTTGGTTGTGTTGTGCAGGACTATGTGTGTGTGCACTTGCGTGCATGTGCGTGTGTGTGTGTGTGTGTGTGTGTGTGTTAACGGCAAGGTGCTCATGAAAATGAATATGTCAATGGTGTCAAAATGTTCAGGGCTCAACTGTAGGAAACCTTGGTTTATGGATGTGCTAATATGAATTATACTGGCCATCAGACCTACTCTATGTTCCTCATTTCCCCCAGATAAATATTTAGCTTTTAAGTATTCCCCTCATTGAGTTTCTATCATTGCCTTAATAACCTGTTTTCCCCGCTTGTCTGGGTTCTTCACATGACGTCAGAGCCTCATGGAATGAATGGCTTATAGCCAAAAGGAAGGAAAGACCAAAAGAAGAATTTTGTAGTGCCTTGCCATGATGAAAATGCCTTCTAGTTTGGAATCATGGAAGAAATAATAGGTCTGATTTACAGAGGACAGATGTAGAGGGTAGAAGGAGGAATGGCGAGAACAGCCCTGTAAAAATCCAGTGGAGTCTTTAAAAATCACGTTGTCAGGAGCTTCATTGGGGAGGATAGTGAGACAATTATTGCAATTACACAGTTCTGTGTCTGGAAGGAGGTGACAGGTAACGTCAGCTGCATATTCAAATTCAGCATTTTACTTTGGGGCATGGATGTGCTGGAGGCAAGTGAAGGAAGGACCTGGAAGTCTGTTTGGGAATGACAGAAAGGTGGAAAGGGCAGCTCCCAGGTGGAGGGCTGCAAGAGTGCTTTATGGCTCCTGGCAGTAGTCAGGCAGAAGAATGAGAGACTAAGACCTAAAGGTTAGAAAGTAGAAATGGGCTAATCGGGTCTAATGGACTTCAGTCCGGTCTTAATGTACCATAGTGGTCACCTCCGTCAGTGAGTGGGGCAGGGAGCTGAAGCGATCATGGGTGTGGGAGTCAGCTAGTTAAATAAATCCTGGATCCCACTCTACCACTGTTTGCTATTTCATATTTGACCTTGCTATGTGACCATGGCTAAGTCACTTGACCTTTGATTCTAAGTTTCCTTATCTGTCCAATGGGGAAGGTAACACGTACCATGCGCTTTGTCCTCAGAACTAGAATCAGTAACACAAAGCTCCCAGGAGGTTTGCAGTGCAAGACCGTTCGGACTGACCCTTAACCGTTATTGTCACTGAGGGCAAAGAACAACTAACGGCGTTTTATAAATGCCACAGGTAAAAATATTCCTCTCAGTTACTAGAACAGCTCAGTTGGTTATAGTTTAATACCCTTGTCTCTCTGGTTACTCACCCTCCACAGTCCTAATGAATGCTGTCACCGTGAGGCTTGAAGAAAAGGCAAGACATGGGCTTTGGAGTCAGGCAAGGTAGCGTATTGAATCATAGCTCCGCTCCTCATTATTTAACCTTTGGCTAATTGCTTGTCCTTCCAAAGTTTCTGTTTTCTCAGCTACAGAATGAAGTAATAATACAGTACTTTTGAGAAACGGGTAAGATACGTATATAAAGCCTCCAACATGTAGTAGGTACACACTATGTCTCCTGAAAACAAACTATTGTGTTTCTCTGGCTTGCGCAGAAAACAGTCCCTTTGAAATAAGTAATTATAGATTATAAATCCAGGGACAGAATTCAATAAACGTCACTGGGTCAGTTGAATACTGACATAAAAACAGCAACAAGAACAAAACCTCTTCTTGACATTAATCTCTTATGTATCCCCAAATCATAAACAGATGAATTACGGATCTAAATGGGAAAAGTAAAATAATAATAATGAAACTACCAACATCAACCAAACAGCTTCATTAGAAGAAAACATAGGGGAACATTGTAATGATATTGGAGGAAGCAGAGATTTCTTAAAACATCTCATCGTAAAGGAAAAAAAATGATTCACAGGGCTATATTAAGATAAAATATATCCATCAAAAGATACCATTGAAACAATAAAACAACAACCCTTCATTAGAGAGTATATTTGCAATGCCTCTGGCCAATCAAAGACTGTATTTATAATATATAAGTAACTCCTCCCGTGGTTGGATGCTGGGCTAGTCAGGGGGCCTCTTACACTGCTCTTTCAACCAGAGTAGATGCAATTATCACAATTTTAATTTTTCTTGACAATGTACTCATTAAACTGTTTAATATGTGATTTGTGCCAGGAAGAAAGAAAGAAAGAAAGAAAGAAAGAAAGAAAGAAAGAAAGAAAAGAAAGAAAGAAAAAAAGAGAGAAGAAGGGGAAAAGAAGGAAAGAAGAGAGAAAGAAAGAGAAGAAGGAAAGAAAGAAAGAGAAAAAGAAAGAAAAAAGAACTACAAAGTGGTAAGAAGAAATCTGATAATCGAAAGGGAAAACAGGCAAACGATATGAACAGGCACTTCATAAAAGAGGATATTCAACAGACCACGAAGTACATGAAACTCCACTTCATTAGTCATCAGGATAATGCCAATTAAAACTCCGATGAAATACATACTTCAGCAGGATGGCTAAAAGAATAAAAAAATACAAATCAAAAAGATGGGGACCGCTAAGTATGAGCGAAAGGATGTGGAGCAAGGGAGGCTCTCCTGTGGCAGGAGAGAAAATTGGTGCAGCAAATTTGAAAAACTGAAAGTATGTACTCAAGTAGCTATTCGGTAGAGAAAGAAGCAAAACTGAGCCGTGGTGCGTGTAGCATGGGAAGTCGCTCCCCCAGGGAGCAGGTGGGGCGTGCCCAGAAGAGGCCACAGGTGGGGCTCTGCCGTGCTCATAACGGGTGCTCTTTACTTTGTATCCGGGTGCTGCTGGTGACGTGTGTGAACTCACCTCATGAAAATTCATCTTGCCGTGCACTTGGGATCTTTTCAACTTTCTATAGGTCTGTAATACTTCACTAAAGCATTGATTTTAAAAAACTGTCCTTTAAAACAACCAGAATTCTACTATGAAGGCAGTAGCCCTTTGAATTTTTATATCATTTTTAAACTTTCTGAAACTCTTCAGTTTGGTGCTGTAATTTGATCTTCACAACTCTTTCGGGGGCCATGGGTGGGGTTGAGAGGGGATTGTGCATCTCATTTTAATGATAGGAACAACTCCGCTGAGGGAGGGGACGTGACTTACTGCAGGTGACCCGTGAGCTGTCTCATCACTGGGATTATAACTCGCCCATTGTGAGCTTGCTGGCCAACTCGGAGGGTGGACGTGGGGAGGTGAATTGGAAGTGGCTCTGATGGGGGATAAGAAAGAGCTATCCACAGATATTGTAAGACCTTCGTTCTATTTCTGACTCAGTCCTCTGAGCCTCTAGATTCTATTCCGAACAGGAAGCCACTTCTGAGCCCCAGGGAGGAAAAAAAAAAAAAAAAGGAAAAAAGCTCAACTGAAAACAACAGAAAGGGTCTGAAGATGCTTATTTTCTTGCCTTACGTCAGCTGAGTGAGTCAACTGCCCTACTTGCTACAAATGCAGAATGACAAACAGGGATGAGAGTGGAGATCTGCCTCGTAGTGTCGTTTAGAACGAACCCTGCCCATCACTCACAGCGAAACCCAGCTGGCGGCACGCATCTCCTGGCCCCTCACCCAGACCCTACACCCTTGGGTTGCCATGGGGCTCTGCCTCACAGACTGCCTTCTTTTTACCCCCATAAATAGAAAAGAAATGCCAAAGACATTCTTAGTTAAAAGCTTCATTGCCCCGTGCTTGGGAGGGCACTTGTAGGCTTCTGTGACTGACAATCAGCTGCCCTGAGCCAGCCTGGGGTTATCTGTGGGCTTGTACCTCTTCTGTAATAGGACAGTTGAATACACACTCAGAATAGGTCTTTGTCACCAAATTGCTATCCTCCCCCCACAAACACATACACACACACACAAAAATGAGTAGGTCAGGGACTATCAAAGTAGCAATTTACTCCAGGGAGAGCTGTCTGTGGGTTTAGAGTGACAGATTTTCAGAATCCCGGAGCTGAATGATGCTTAGACCAGACCGGGTCCATGGGAAACAGAGCCCAGGCAGGTTGTGGGCCTTGCTTGAAGTCCCACAAGCAGTAGACGCTCAGAGCCAGAATCATCCCCTTGAGGAAGCACTGCCAGAAAGGTACCATTTTACCTGGGGTGAATACGCACGGGGGAAAGGAAATAGTCACACTTCTCAAGGATTACTGGACACTGGACCTGAACGGATACTAATTCCCGGAGAAAAAAAATGTCTGCGATCCACCAGTCAGAATAAGTGCTCATGGAGTTCAGGTAATCAATGGAGTTTGAGCTCGGTCTGTCTCACAGTGGGTCCGGGGATTATTTCCTATAGTTATTTTCCTGATTCTAGAACACATACTTGGAATTATTCCATAACTGAAATACTCAGCAACTGGCAGGATCCTCTTCTTTCCCGCTTCCAATACCCACACTACACACTGCCCAAATAATGAGCTCATATTATGGAACATTCTCTCCCTTTAACCAGCTTCCAAGAAAACAAGACAACAATAACAAATTATGCACCTATGTTGAAACATATAGCAAGGGGAGGGAACCTTAAGATAAATATGCTGAACAACAATCTTGATCGACAAAGGTTCCAAAGGGCAATTTTGTATTACAAAGTATTTCTTCACAAGGTCTCTGAAGAATGCATCTCTCCTTTCTACTAAAATGTATTACACCGCAAAAGATAAACAAAATCCACTATGTATGACAGGTAGCTCACAGATGCTCTCAGAGACGGATCTATATTCCCTTCCCTTGAAATCTTGGAGGATTCTACCCCTTTTTTGACCAATCCAAGAAGGCAGAAGCAATTCACCCAGTTTATGGACTCCGATCTCAAGAAACTTGCAGCTTTTACTTCCTGTTCTTGGAAAACTCCCTCTTGGAGCTGAGACCACTTAGCAGCATTCTCACCACCGCACTGCAGCGATCACAGGGAGAAACCCTGGGGAGGGAGAGTGCGCGGCCGAGTCCAGCCTCTGGCCATCTCTTCCAAGGCACCAGACATGGGAGTGAAGCTTCTTGGAACCTCCAGCCCCACCCAGCTACCAGCTGAATTCCAGCCAGTGACTTCAAGTCAACTCCACGTGAAACAGGAAGCGCTCAGCCGGTTTGGGCACAAATTCCTGACCTGGAGATCATGAGCATAATATGATGGTTGGTGCGTTAAGCCCCTAAGTTTAGGTCAACTTATTATATAGCGATAGATATTCACACTACTCTATACCATGAGCCCCAAAGAGAACTGAGACTCTCTCTTCCCAATTCCATTTCTACCAGCCTGTGTTACTGTACTAGGCAGAATTCTAAATATGGCCCTTCGTTCCCCAAGATTCCAGGCGCTAATCCCCAGGACCTGTGAAAATAATAAGATATCTCTCCCAGGATTGTGTTCCGTTACCGGGCACAGTTGCCTTAAAGAGGTTGATGCTGTGGGTGTGCCTCAGCTAATCAGGCGTGCCCCTTTACGAGCAGAGGGCTCTGGCTGTTAGCGGAACGAGAGCTCTGAGGTCCGCAGCACCGGAAGGATCCTCTGCACCTTGCTTCCTTTGAAGATGGCGGAGTCCACGTGCAGGGAGCTAAGAGCAGACCCCGGCCAACAACCAGCAAGAAAATGGTGACCTCAGTCCTCCAACCACCAGGCAGTGCATTCTGTCCACAACCTGCATGAGCTGGGATGTGGGTTCTGCCCCAGAACGTCCCCATCTTTATTTCTGCCTGTGAGGGGCGGGCAAGAGACCCAGCTGTACCACGCCCAGACTCCTGACCCGAGGAACTGTGACATAATAAACATCTGTCGCTTTAAAGCCTCCAAATGTGTGGTACTCTGTTACACAGCAATACCAAACTAATACAAGCTTCTCTGGCCAACACACTTCTCCACTTGGTTTCGTTTTACTCTTTCATAAAATGACAGGAAGATATCGGCTGATCGTTCAGATTCCCTGATGGCGATGAGATTTTGTGGTTGCATAATTTTAGGTCATTTTCCTTCCTGAGCCTCAAATGCCTAAGGTGAAGCACCCCTGGTCTTGTCTACCACTCCACCACTACCCTTCGCATAGTTACCAGCACCTAGTCGGCACTCACTAAATATTCGTTGGATGAAGGAATGAACAGATGAATAAATGAAGATTAATGTAAATAGTCTTTGACAAGAACAAAGAACTATGTCTATGTAGGATGGCAACAGAAGGAGTATTATTTCAGGATGTTGGGCCAGTCCTGACTTCCTGTGAGCCTCAGTTTTCTTACCTGTAAATGGGGAGACTAATCCTTGCTCTAGCTCCCCGACAGGTTATTATGTATAAGGATCAAGTTGAATCACTAACGGGAAAGCCCTCTGCAAAGTACAATAACCTGCACATAAGGTATTTGTCTTAGTTTACTTTGAAAGGTTAGGAATGTCCCTGAGCCCAATGGGGTAAATTTATTCTCTAATTATACCCGAAACCGAGTACCTTCCTGCTGTTGCTTTGGCTGCTGCTGGCGGGCAGTCGTGCCACTTCTCAGCAGGTGCAGTAGCTGCTGGGAGCACAGGATTAGCACCTGCTTCCGCAGAAGGTGTTAGAAACTCGAGTCAAAGGAGACAAGCTGGAGGGTGAGGATCTGCTGGCAGGAGGGGCACCTGTGGTCACCACACCAAATAATCTGGGTCCCTACCTCTTAATCTGGTGTAAGGCACTCTTTTCCCCGGCTGTGTACTGAGGAACCCAATCTCTTGAAAAACTTCAAGAAGAAAGGGTTCTATGGCCAAAAAAGTTAGAGAAACTATAGGCATATGACCCTATCTCTATTTAGGGTTTTTTTTTTTTAATTCAACATTTTCTAAACTTCTTCAGTCAAAGATATTACTTCATTCCCCCCAGCACACACACACACACACACACACACACACACACACACCCCACAATATCCTGTAGGATTCATTTAGGGGAATTCATTTTTGCTTAGTTTCTACTGAGTGAGGGGACACTGTATCTACATCAGTGAGGGCAATACTCTAATCCAAGGTTCACGTAGTCCCCAGACCAGCAACATCACTATCATCAGGAACCTAGGAACTATCCCAGACCTGCTGAATCAGAAACGCCGGGGGTGGGGCCCAGCAATCTATTTTCAGAAACCCTCAAGGTGATCTGGAAGCCTACTGCAGTTTGAGAGCCACTGCTGTGGTCCACAGATCAGTGGTAGAGCTCATGTCAACACAGGGAAGAAATACTGGATCCTTTTACCCCTGGGAGAGAGATTCCATTGATTCTCTAGCTCATACTTCAAATGGCTAGCAGAGAGCATTGACTAAACCACAGCATGCCTTCTAATTTTTTTTCTCCCAATAACTACTCATCAGCTAAATGATAATATACTAATCTATAGTTAAGTATTCAATTCCTCCATAGTTTCATCTCAACATACAGGTCTAATCTTACTCAGTAACATTTAAGACAAATACACTAAAAGTTACTGTTTATTGACCACCTACTATATGCTAAGAATACTGCATATATATCTTGGGTAATCTTTACAATAACTTGGTGGGGAACGTCCTGTTTTTCTCCTCATTTTACAGATGATAGCGCTTAGGACCAGAAGACACTGAATACACAGCTCACCCCAGGATTGAACGCCGGACTGTCTGGTTCCAAAGCCCATGCACTCATGTTTTGTTTTGTTTTTTTTTCCCTGCACTCCCTGTTTTCTGATTCCCCACTCTGGATGAAATTAATCTTACAGTCAATTCTTGATATGTTGTTTTCTGGAATAGAAAACCATTCTCGGGGCGCCTGGGTGGCACAGCGGTTAAGCATCTGCCTTCGGCTCAGGGCGTGATCCTGGCGTTATGGGATCGTCCCACATCAGGCTCCTCCGCTATGAGCCTGCTTCTTCCTCTCCCACTCCCCCTGCTTGTGTTCCCTCTCTCGCTGGCTGTCTCTATCTCTGTTGAATAAATAAATAAAATCTTTAAAAAAAAAAAAAGAAAAGAAAACCATTCTCTCCACCCCAAGTGCAAAGCATTATCATCCTGCAACTTCCATCTCAAAAGCTCCCTCAGCAAGCACTGTATCACTGGGGGCCAGGCAACTTTATCCATCACTGTGGGCTGGGGGGATACACTGGTCACTGCCCTCATGCAATCTGTGGTCAAGACAGGGAAGTCTGGGATGAAACACACAATTGCAAATGAGCCAAGGGTTGGAAAAAACTGCCACGCGGGATGTAGTAAAGACATCCCGTAGGACATCGCAAACTGGTTCAGTGTGCAATCATCCCTAAGAAATGGGGGTTTGGTCTGAAAGTTAAAGGATGAATAGATTAATCCAGGCAAAGAGGCAAGGGGATTCTCCAGTCTTCCCCAATAGGAACGTATTTCTCTCCCTTCTTGCCTCTACTGCTACTCCAATTCTGTTTTTACAATGGGAACCATAATAGAATCTACTTTGTCAGCTTGTTGTAAGGATTCAATGAGTAAATGTACATAAGGCATTTAAAACCGTGCCTGGTATATATGTGAACTAATATTACCATTACCTTTTTTTCTTAAAGTATGACCTTCTGCAAGTTGTCCAGCTAGCCGTGGCAAGTTAGTAGGAATAAGAGCTGCTGTCTCAGGACAAACAATTGACCTCCACGTGGGTGACTGTGGGTGACTTGCCACACAGCTGACACTCTCCCTGCCCTCCGATCAATGTGTGATGCTCACTGAATACTCACAACTGGTTGGTTATGCACCGACAAAGCCTATGTGCCTCCTTTCCCTCCAAGTAGCGAGCACCCTTGTTCCCACATCTGCTTATGCCGGTTGTATTTGCTATGATAATATCATGGAAATCAAAGTCAAATAAATCAATTAAATATGAGCTGTCTTTTTCTGTGGAAGCTAATTTGAATTCTATGAACAAATTCTAGAAAGACATTTGCTGGGGGGAAAAAATGTCATCGACTGAAATAAAGGGGAAGTACCTGAAAATGATTAGGAGGGGACATGAAAATCTACAAATGTTTAGATTGTTTCCTAAGAGTCTTTAAACTGTTGCTCCACTTTGAATAAACTGAAGTTGGAAATGTTATACAATGACGGGTGTGGTTTATGCAAGAAAGCCAGTAAAATGTCAAACAGAATATACCAGCACCCTCAAAAAAGATTCTGGCCCTACTTCAAAAGGCTGGCCAAGGAATATGCATGTATATATTTTAAGTTAAAATAAAATGTGTTTAGATATGTGCGGCATGTATATACATTTTAGGATTCCCTATTTTTAACTTAACTTTTGCAATTAGCTGACAAATTATTGGTCTCTAATTTTGCCTGATAAGGAACCATGGGCTTTGACATCTTACTATATGCTAAAAGTGGCGTACATGTTCTTTTATTGATTTTCCAACCTTAGGTATTATTTTTATCTCTACCATACCAATTAGAAGAATGAAGCTCAGAAGCCTGATACTGTGCCAAGTTTACATTGTTAGTAATTGCACCTTCTTCTTGGCCTGTCGGACTCAGGAGCGTGAAGTCTCAGGTATCTTAAATCCCACTGCCTCTCTCCTGGACTGTTACATGCGGCTGGGCTCATGCTTTGTCTTCTCCAGTGGAAACATCCATTTCTTGGAGGCAGAAACCGTGTCCTCATCACATATCTAGGGTCGACTACCCCTGTGCTCTTGATTACGTTAAAATTGTACCTGCACATTTCTTTATAAGTTACAAAGAGTTTTCACATATATCGTATAAATTGACTGGGACGTCAACTCTACAGGGTAGCTATTCTTATCATCCTGAGTGTACAGATGAGGAAACAGAGGGCTTGGGTAGGTTTAGAGATTTGTGGAGGTCACACATGTAATAAGTAGCAGAGAAGAGACTGTTTCAGTCTAATAAACTGAACCTAACTTCAGTTCAATAAAATATAAGAAGTCCTATCCCTCTGCCCCACTGCAGGAGTCTATGGAGATTAAATCCCGAGGCAAGTAAGTATAGGGCTCAGAGAGAAGAATCAAAACCAGTGCGGATACGGAGGGTCCTCATAATAGGGCTAACGATTATCTTGGGAGCCAGAATCTTTCCATAGGCACCAATTAAATACCGTGTGGAGCAGGAAATATGTTAAAGGCTGACATGGGTTCAGAAGGTATGGCCCCCGGACTGGAGCCTGAGGTGGACGTCCCCAAGAGATTCTCATCTCAACAATGCATAATTACATTGTGCTTGGCGAGGGCCCGGACTGCTGGGTCAAGGCCATGTGAATATGAGAAGTAAAAATAAACCAAAGACCAAGAGTCATCGGAAAATGCCAATAATTATACTGGCTGCCCTCAAGTTAAAGTGCCATGGATCTGCTTTGCCTTAATAATAGTCTAACCTCTACAAAAATCAGGGGACAGCATGCAGCAAAGAAACACCAAATCACACTGACATGAAGAACCCACTCAGCGCTAGGGGCTTTTCTTCATCTCATTGAATTTCATACACTCTGGGAAGTGCCTATTTTTGTCCCCCTTTTGTTTCTTTGTTTCTTTTTTCTCTTTTTCTTCAATAGGGTACATTTCACAAAGTCACATATGTAGCAAGAGATACTTTCAGGATCCGGATCCAGGTCAGCCGAAGACAATCTCCATCTAGAGTTTCCATCTGACCATACAGCTTGGACTGTCACAGTCTGAGAGCCTCAGTTTCGATCCTGGTGTATTCACAAATTCCCTGAGTAACCTTAGACAAGTCACTTCACCACCCCGGGGTTTCTTCACGTACGAATGAAGAAGACAATCTAACCATACACAGTATATGTGGAAAAATCCTTAAATTATTTACGTGGTCACGGGACACAATTGTAAAATATTATGTCGCCATGCCTTTGGGACCCCATTCCAAGTAGAAAATAATTTATTTGTCCATTCAGTGAACAAAGTTTTTTGACGAGCTACTGTGTGCCGATTACCATGCTAGGAAGTTAGGGTGTTAAAGTGGTCAAGAACGTGGGTACAGGGGCGCCTGGGTGGCTCAGTCGTTAGGCATCTGCCTTCAGCTCAGGGCGTGATCCTGGTGTTCTGGGATCGAGCCCCGCATCAGGCTCCTCCGCTATGAGCCTGCTTCTTCCTCTCCCACTCCCCCTGCTTGTATTCCCTCTCTTGCTGGCTGTCTCTCTCTCTCTGTCAAATAAATAAATAAAATCTTAAAAAAAAAAAAAAAAAAAAAAATTTAAAAAAAAAAAAAAAAAGAACATGGGTACAGACACATCAGCCCAGAGCTGATGGTCTCATAAGACAGACAGGCATGGATAAACAGATAGGCAAAGGTATTATAGTAAACTGAGGTTGGGGGCTTTATCTGGGAAGTCGGGATGTTAGGAAAGCATATCAAACAGGTCCCGACACCCTTTCAGTGCAAGGAACACAGCCTTTGGAGCTGAGATCTGAAAGACAACGCAAAAGCTATTGCAGTAGAGGAAAAGGAGAGAACATTCCAGGTAGAGAGAAGAGCCTGTGTGAAGCCCTGCAGAGTGGGAAAAAGCATGTGCATTTAGTGAAATGAGAGATCAGGGGGGTTGCAGCCATGACAGCCAAGGAGAGGCATGCAGCAGAGAGGGAGGAGGTAGACAGGGGCCAGATCGTGGCAGACCTCTAGGTCAGCTTAAGATTTTGCTCTTCCTCCTAAGAGCAGTGATTAGTTACCGAAGGCTTTAAGCAGGGATGCAGCAACACGGAATTTGCTTCTTAAGTAATAATTCTGACTGCCTCATGGAACGTAGATTGGAAAGTGGGTACAACAGACTCTGGGAGACACATTTAAAAGGCCATTGTAGGGGCGCCTGGGTGGCTCAGTCAGCTAAGCGTCTGCCTTCAGCTCAGGTCATGATCCCAGAGTCCTCAGTTTGGGCCCTGCATCAGCTCCATGCTCAGTGGGGAACCTACTTCTCCTTCTCCCTCTGCTGCTCCCCCTGCTTGTGCTTTCTCTCTCTCTCTCCCACTGTCAAATAAATAAATAAAATCTTTAAAAAAAAAAGGCCATTGTAATTTGGGCCACTCATTAAAACTAAGATTTAATTACTGACCTTATATTCATATTTCGGAGCTCAACTGTGATTCTCTCAATCTCTCTGAGTGATATTTCTCCTACAGTTGGGCAAGACCTCAACGTAATGGAGTCCGGTTGTTTTCAAATTCTTTAAGGAAAAAGGATCCCCTTATTTTCCCAAGTGAGTTCTAATTCAGACTTCCCATAAAGAAAATGGATAAAAAGCTGCTCTGGGGAAAGCTGAGGTGTCATTGTTCACTACCCAGCCTGCACCTGCCCCCCCCAAGGCACACGTTCTGCACCCGGTGTCCCCTGGAACGCCCGCTAGAGACCCGCTATGGATTTAATGTGGCCCACGCAGGACAGAGCCGTGATCTGAACTCAGGTCCACTGGTTCAAAGCTGTGTCCTTTTCAAAAGCACACCCTGCCACTAAATAATGATGTTTTGAAGACAAAGGCCCTGTTGCTTGTTTCTTTAGGTGCCTTCCAGAGTCTAGTGTTGGGCTGGGAGGTTAGGTGGTCACTCAACGTTTACAGAATTGCACAGAAGCCTGCTGAATTTGGCACTGGCCACACTGATTCTCTGCTGCTTTATTCTCTCCCTTGCCCCTTACCTCCTTTCTTTCCTACCTTCCCCCATTTTCCCCCTTTCTCCCTCCCTCCCTCCATCCATCTGTCCTCAGTCCCTTCTTTGCAAGGAGAGTGGGGTGATTTCCATCACCATGCAGTTTGTGGTCTAAGCAGGTGATTTGAATGCCCTGGACCATCATCCTCGGAAACAGGAGGAAGAGCTTAAAGGTTATAGGAAAGGACTGCCAACGTTTGAATCCTGCCTCTTGCCTGCAGTGTGATTTCCAGCAAGTCAATTAACATCTCTGTGCCTTAACTTCCCTACTCATAGAATGGGATGATTTACTGCTGCCAGATAAGGACATCTGCCTGGGCTCCAGAGTTGATGATTCAGGATTCCACAGCTGGGGCCATGTCCCAAATCTCAGCACACTATACTCCAGCCTATAAAATTCTAATCCCGATCCATCACTACCCCTATGACCTTAGTGAACTAAGCCCGCCTTTGGCATCATCATGCACTCAAACCACGATGCCCTAACCAAGCACGGCTACCTCTCTCTGCCGCTGCACACTGCTCAGAGCCTGCCCTCAGCCCTTGACCAGCAAGCCCACCAAAAGGACCGCGAGACAATTCCAGTCCTGCCGCTTACCTGCCCTGTGACCTTGAGCAAGTTAATTACATCTCTGCCTCCTCGGTTCCCTCATCTGTAAGTCAAATCCAATGGCATCAACCTTGAAGAGACAGTATGAGGAGTAGATGAGATATATCTCTATATATCTATCTATATCTCCATCATTACCAACACTTAGACTTACTGAGTATTACCACGGGCTAAGTAACTCACATGCAAAATATAAGTGCCTGGTAAAAATAACAGTAAGGAAAATAGCTGACATGTATTGAGTGTTTCCATGTGCCAGGCGCTGTTCTAAGCATTTTATGTGGGATAAAGCATCTAATCTTCAAAACAGCCTCAGGAGGTTGGCCCTATTGTGAGCCCCATTTTCCACATGAGAAAGGTGAGGCCCAAGCTGGTGCTAACTTCCCCAGGGTTACAGGATAAGCCGCTGACCAACCTGGGCTTTGAACCCAGGCAGTCGGACTCTGGAACCTTTACACTTACCAGCTTCCCTGTTTGTTATAATAGCTGCTCAGTGAGAAGCTCTTGTGCTGTATAATGAATCTCATTTGCCCTACGGATAAGATGGGCACCTCCAGCTCCGTTTACACTCAATGTATCTGTAACCCCTAATCTCCAAAAAAGATTCCCTCTGCCCCAGAGACCCACACCGCCCAATAGTCACTCCCTTGGCTGAATCCGGGCTGGACTTGGGCCCATAGAATATGGTGGAGGGGACTCTGTCTCACATCCAGAGCCGAAACAGAAGATGTCGTACAGCTTCCTTGTGGTCTGAAGGTGCTGTCGTGCTGCCAGAAGCCCGGGCCACATGGACAGGGCACGTGTAGGCAGTCTGCCCGGCAGCCTCAGCTGAGCTCCCAGCCGAGAGCCAGCAGCCGGCCAGCCGTGGGCGTGAGTCATCTTGGACGTCCAGCCCAGTCCAGCCCTCGGAGGAGCCCAGCCCCGGCCAACTTGAGAGACCCCCAGCTGTGCCCCCTTCAACCTATGGAATCACGAGAGTTGATAATAAAGTTTTGTTTTGAGCCCCTGAGTCTTGGGGTGAGTTCCTTGGCAGCAAATCAAAAGCAGAATGCCCCTTTCGCCTTCCAGCCCAGTGTTAAGGTTCCAGGATGCCTTAAAACTAAGCCCCAATTATCTAGACTTGACCTACCACTTAATTTTATAGGCAAACACCTCTTTGAAGTAACAGTTTAATAATTAACATTTATTGACCTTGGGTATATTATTAAGCTCTCTGTGCCTCAATTCCTTTACCTGTAAAATAGAAATAGTAAGATAGTGAAAGCACCTAGTTCCTAAGGTTGCAGTGAGGAGGAAATGAGCTAATTCATATAAGGTGCTTAGAACAGTGCCTGGCCTTTAGAATATAAATATGAAGAGAGAACACCCTCTTTCTCTCCCCCTGGCCCCTCTCTTAACGGAATCAGGCATGTTATGGGTTTTTTAAATTTTTTTCAATCTTAGTCCTCATACTTAATCCGAAGGCAAGTGTTATTAACCCATGTTGCCGGGGAGGTGCAGGGACTTACAGAGAGCCTCGTGGCTGGTGAACGATGGAGCCAGGATGTGGACCCAGTACGTGTGGGTTAAAGCCCCGTGCTCCTTCCCTCTCCCGCCCCTGCCTGGACACCACCACCCCTCCACGACACATGTAAAAATCCCTGTGACACAGGGGAGCGATGGCATCTGGTGGACTCCTCTCCCCTGGAGCCCAGTTCACAGACAAATTACAGCAGACCAATGGCCTCATTTGCAAATTCCAGCTCGCTCAGCTCAGGTGGCCCCAGGTCCCCTGTGTTAGCACCTTTGTCTGACACTGCTCAGTGGCGGGGAGGTGCCCTGCCTGCTGGTGTGAGAAACACTCATTAAAGGCTCCGATTCGGATGTCAGGAAGCAGCTCACAGCCAGCCAGGAGGTTCAGCTCTCCTGGGAAGGCTTCAGAGGAATCCACGCGGAGCCGAGTTTCCGTGCCCGGCACCCCCCAGTACCCAGCATTCAATACTTGTTAAATGAACATAATTGACTGACTTGCCAAGGTGGAATTCTAGACATCCTCTCCAGGTGAGTAGAGGAGGGATGCTGTGATTAGGGCAAGTTTTCTCATCTCAGGAGGAGAGAAGGCAACACTGTGAGTTCTTTGTTTGAAGGTGCTGGTGGCAGCGGGACATTTCTAGCCCGACAGCTTGCACGGGAAGAGATATGGACATCCGCACTCAGCATAGGGAAGTGATTTGCGGAAGGTCACACAGCTTGCTAATGGGAAGGCATGATCTCTGTCTAGTCCCCAATTCTGTTTGGTGTTCTTCCCATCCCTGTGCTTCCCTCTCTGAGGAGAGAAAGCGACTTTGAAGAGGTAATTAAGTTAAAATTAGGTCACTGAGGTGAGCCCCAACCCAGTTGGACTGGTGTCCTTATAAGAAGAGATCGGGACACAGAGATGCACAAAGGGAATGCCACGTGAGGACACAGGGAGAAGGCGACCATGTACACCACAGAGAGGGGACTGAGAAGAAACCAACTCTGCTGACACATCAGTCTCAGACTACCAGCCTCCAGAACTGTGAGAACATACATTTCTGGGGTCTAAACCACTCAGTCTGTGGTACTTGGCTACGGCAGCCCAGCCAAGCTAATTATATATATATATATATATATAATTTGTTATATATATAATAATATGTTATATATATTATATTATTATATATATATGGAGCTTTTCGTGATTGCTAACAGAACCCCCCCCCAAAAGACACGGTTCACAGCACTGTTTACTGTGCTCATTTCCGAACCCCCTACTGTGCCCGAGGCAGGACCGGTGACAGAAGCCTAGATGGAATCTCCTTTAGGCACTCGCTCATGGTGGCAAGTTTGGGCACCGGCACAGATGACAAGGAAGCCACTTTGTGACTGGACCGCTGTCCTGCAACAAGTGAGGGCAGAACAAATTCTCTTTGGTTCATCAGCTAGGTGCAAAGCAATAGGTTCAGAGTTAGAAGGAATGGGAAAAACAGAGATGAGCACAGGCAAGTGTGTAAGGAGGAGACTTCATAGTGGAGAAATAGGGAAGATAGGCAGGGGGCTTTAATATAATGTGGACTTAAGGAGTCTTCTGTATTGGCTAGTGCAATCAGGAAAGACTTCATGGAGGAAGTGGCATTTGATCCGAGTCAGAAAAAATAAGAGGAAGACGAGCGGGTGCACGGAGGTGGTCGGGATGAGGGAGATGCTTAGGCGAGCGCAGTGGTCTTTAATCTCTGAGTGCCTGTACAGCAGGCTGATGGAGAACACAGTATGTAGAGCCATAGAGCTGGGGGATCTGCTCCCCCTTTTTTTGGAGAAGGATAGTTCTTTGTTGTGGGACTGCCCCTTGCAGTAGCACCCCCACATCCATTATCATACTCCAAAATGTCTTCAGACATTTCTAACTGTTCCCCGGAGACACAGTCATCTCCCGCGGAGAGTGGCTGGTGCACTCTTGTTCTGCAGTTCCGGGACCTCTAAGCTTGTTTGATCTGCACAATGGGCGAGCAATCACGTACATAAACACGTGGCTGGCAGCGAATCTGTTAAGTAAATGTGACTTAGCCTTATTATTCTATTTATTTTTTTTTCTAAAGATTTTATTTATTTATTTGACAGAGAGAGAGACAGACAGTGAGAGAGGGCACACGAGCAGGGGGAGTGGGAGAGGAAGAAGCAGGCTCATAGCAGAGGAGCCTGATGTGGGGCTCGATCCCATAACGCCGGGATCACGCCCTGAGCCGAAGGCAGATGCTTAACCCCTGTGCCACCCAAGCGCCCCATCTTCTATTTATTTTTTTAAAGATGGATTTATTTGAGAAAGAGAGCGAGCATGGAAAGGGGCAGAGGGAGAGACTCCTGCTGAGGGCAGAGCCCAGCTCAGGACTTCATCTCAGAAGCCGGGAGATCAGGACCTGAGCAGAAACTCGAGAGTGAGACGCTGAACTGACTGAGCCACCCGGATGCCCCTTAGCCTTCCTAAAATCTTTTACAGAGTGGATCTCTTCTCCTTGAATAAAGCTGAACGCAAACCGCCCACGTATGACATGAGTAGAGGCCCAGCTGCACTGGCTGAACTCAGTGTGCGCAGCCCCCAAGCCCGCCCTCGTGGGACCATTAGAGGGACCCTACAGAAAGGCCCAGACACAGCTCATCCATGCCCTGGGAGAATGGAGTCTGAGAGACCTGGATTTTAATCCTGGCTCCCTCCTTAGGGGTTCCAGGGAGAGTAAATAAATGCAAAGGTCTGTGAAGACCTAGGAGCTTCAGTCCCATCTGCCCCGAGGGAGGCAAGTGAGGCGTGCAGACATTTACGGAGGCTCCCACTCTCAGGTGAGAACCTTGCACTCCCGTGACGACTCAGCCAGGTCTGTGCCTTGTTTGGTTCGCTGACTCCAGGCCCTGATCAAAGACCCTGCAAAAGTAGCTGAGGGATGAGTTAACCCAGTTTCTTCACCATGAAAGACAGGGATGCTAAAAATCTGCTTTGTCGAGTAAAATTAAGTAGATAATACGTTGTAAGCAACCAGAATAATGTCACATGGCAATCAGGGCTATTGTCGGCTCCCTTCCACAGTCCGACGGATCAGACCAGACGGAATGCAGAGGCTGAAAGGTCAGGGCATATTCAGGAAACAGTGAGAAATCCAAGCACAGCCAGCACAGTAGCAGAGAAGCGAGAGGATCCAGAAAACAGCGGGTCTGGACCGCACAAGGCCTGGCACGCCACCAACAAGGGCATCGTCGGCCGGGCATCCCCCGGGGCAACACGTGAAGGAAGCTAGAAGCTAGCACCGGGTCTGGGCTGCAGCGGCGGCTGGTGGGGGCCGCACTTACCTCTCCCGGGGCAGCTGGTGGTTGGGGTTGTGCCGGCAGCGCACACTGAGGCCGAAAAGCTTGCGGGCCGTGCGCTGGATCTTCTGTCTCTGGGCCTCGGTGGCGCTCTGCAGAAGCTTGTACCGGTTCTGCAGGTCCCAGTCGTTGCCCCAGTGCTGATGGATGCTCCCGATGGTCAGGAAGTGGTTGCTGGGGAGACGCTTCATGAAGGATTTAAACTCATCTGGCAGGAGACAAAGGGCAGAGAGAAGGGCTGAGCGCCGCAGCCCCCATCCGAGCTTGCCTCGCACGCGTCGCCCCACCGACCAAGCCAGCAGGCTTGCAGATACAACTTCCTCCTTCGAGGCCCACGAACGCTGCCCCGGCCTGCTCTGCTCTGACCACGCCATGCAAGGGCCACCGCACTTTGAGGGACGGTCCGTTTCCTTTGCTGCCGCAGGAGTGAAATGTGCAGCCCGCGTCCCCACGGGAAACCGGGCTTCCCAAACTGAGTGCCAGCTTGATAATGATAGTCACATCCCAGGTGTGCTTCTACGTGATATTTTCCTGGAATCAATTAAACCACTTTTTTAAAATCCAATTCTGCATTAGAAAACCTCCATCACATGCCTTCAATAGAATGGGAGCTATAAAAATAAAGCTGGACTCATTGAACATAATTAAAATAAAATAAAGTTTAAAAAAATAAAGCTGGAAACGCAGATACAATGTAAACTGTATTAACAGATCCTGGACCGATACCGTTGCCAGGTAAATGCTCAAACCCTTGCTCCTGCTCTCACGGAGGCATCCGGGAAGGTCATGAATGATAGACAGGTGCTAAAGGTGTATTAGCACCAACTCGAAAGTTCTCTTTGGTGTCATCTGCAGGGCTGAGGGGGAGAGGAGGTGGGTCAGCCTCTCCACAGTGCGATCCAGTCCCACTGGAGGTTGTGTACCCTTTCACGTAATGTCCCATTTCGGGGACACCCACACTGAAGAGACGAGGGCAAATCTTGGGTCCCCGGGGCGAAGTTTTCTGTCTCAGGGTGTGGTTCTGTGTTTCAGAGTTTCAGTATTTGCTACTATTTGACACGGCCTTAGAGATTCTCTAGGCCAGTTTTCTGGTTCT
The DNA here is from genome assembly GCF_002007445.2 of Ailuropoda melanoleuca. Lineage (NCBI taxonomy): Eukaryota > Metazoa > Chordata > Mammalia > Carnivora > Ursidae > Ailuropoda > Ailuropoda melanoleuca. The sequence continues at coordinate 45,722,361 of NC_048224.1, forward strand.
GCCTAGAGGGAAACTGAGGCCTAGAGTGGGGAAATAATTTTCTGAAGGTAGAACAGCCTGGGAGCGACAAGAGGCAGGACTCAAATCTGAGCTGTTATTTTTTTTAAATATAATATTAATATAATATAATATAATATAATATAATAATATAATATTCCCCACTATTGGGAAAAGAATTAAGAGTTTGATCATATTGTAAGAAAAAAAAAACCCAACTAAAAACGTACAAGGAAATTTCAGGTCCATTAGGCATTCATTTTATTTTTAAAATGCCTACATAGCTTTCAATCAGCACCACACTCAGTCTGAAACACCTAACCCATATAAGTGATTTCACAGCAAACCTATGAGGTGGGTACTTTCAGTGCCTCCTTTTATAGAAACTAGGACACAGAGAAGTCAGTTAACTTCCCAAGGTCACACAGCCAGTAAATGGCAGAATTAGAACTCTAGCCAGGCTCTGAATCTTATTCTCTTACTCAACATTATACACTTACTCTGAACACATAAGGAGGACCAGTATATTGGGATAAAAATAAGTAAAAGGTGCTGAAAACAGGATTCTTGGACTCCCACGAAACTTCCAGCACGTCATTATTGACAGTCGGACATGCAGGAGACTGAACCACATCTCGGTCCCTGAGCAGCTGTACGACCATCATGCTTTCAATACCTCAGTTTCCCCATATGTCAAACAGGCATCCTGGTACCCCGTGCAAATCTTGAGAGAGTGACATCGGACTGCATCTGCCTAAATAGTTCTCAATGTATAGGAAGTGCTCAGGGGATGTGTGACAGCGTAGGATTGGAAGGATATCAGACGACCGTGCTGACTGATTCATTCGGGGAGCTGGCTGGAGGCAGGGGGCTGGCCCTAGTGACTCTGTGCTCTTTGGCTGCCCACCCTGCCCCGGGGAAGATATGCCTCCTGTGCAAGGCTCTGTGGACCTGGAAGGACGCAACAGTCGTTTCAGTGAACCTGAATCTGGGTCAGATAGGGATATACAATTTAAAAGTTAAAATGATTTCATTTTCTTGACTCAAAGTACAAATGGTTCCCTCCCAATAAAGGAGATGTAGACAGCCCCATTTGGCTGTGTAAACTGAGTTGGTTCTATTTGACTACCAGCACTCCGACGGTGAAGGAATCACTGGCTTTCCCCTTTTGGCGGGTCATTAATCCCTCCAAAGTGCCTGGTTGGCTGGGGCATTAAGGCCATTGCCTGAAATGAAAAGGAGGAAAATACACATGCACAAGCCACATATACATGTGGAGATGGGTGGATTCGTCTTAATGGGTAAAACCATTCCAAATGGACAAATACAGGCTATCTGGAGCGAGTGTGTGCTCTTGTGGGGGAGAAAGTGCCACGGATATCGTTTCCGTGGCCTATTAGCTACTCTGCAGCATCTCAGCTGTGTCTCCTTACCCATCCACCCACTCACTGAATGTGGTTTCTCCTCCTTGGGAATAGGATTAGATGCTAAAAATCCTTACTGCTCATGCACGCAGCCGGCGTTCCCCTCTGCTTTTTAGCAATCTGTGGAATCTCTCTGCAAAAGCATTTTATCAAATGCTTCTTTTGTTTGAGGCCAAATAATGGTTGTAACACATTTCCATCATGAGCCTCTCTTCTCTGAATCCCTGGGATTTTAAATGAACTGATGGGTGCAGGTTCATAGGGCAGCCCCAGATCCACGTGAGCTGCGGGAGAGCGGAATCGCTCCTGCATCGTGGGCTCCGCAAGCTGGCTGGGGGCTCAGAGTTCATGGAAACCAGCGGTTTTCAAACACAGCTCAGTACGGCTCAGCTTTCACCTGGGGTGCACAGCGGCTCCAAGGTATGATTTTGTTCGATCAAAGGCTTTCTCGGCTAAACATTTAAATAAATTCAAATATGAAAACCACAAACGTGTCCTCTCATTTATCAGATGAGGGAACTGAGGCCTAGGGGGTAAAGAAGAATTAATAAAGTTCCAGAAGCTGCTACAGGCACTGGATTTGGAATCAGGGATTCCATTACCAACCCTGTCGTTTGCTAACGACATGACCCCGGGGAAGACACTGGGTCTTGGCACCCTCGGTCCTCTAGGATACAGGAACATCACTACTCGCTGTAATGTGGTTGTTGTGATAAATTTAAGGAATATTAAGTTGTTGCTGTTTTTTTTAAACAGTAATGCTCTCTGCATATGTCCATTTATTTAGCAGATAGCTGAGGTATTAAATGCCAAGTATTTACTTGGCATCACTTCTTGGAAGGCTCAAGGCTTCACAAGCTTTTCATGTCCGACGCTGAGCACACAGTCTTTTTTTCCCAACCTCCCAAGGTGTTCTAGCTCAGCGAATGGTACCAGCGTCCATCAAATTGTCGAACAAACATACCTAAAAAAGCTCTTGAATCTCAATACCCGTCTCTTCAATTCGCATAGCCAATGTAACACCAAGGTCTAAATATCTCGGCATCTCTGCCCCTTCCCCATTTTTCCCACCTCTACCATCATGCTAACCACGTCACTGTCCTCTCCCTCCTGGGCACCTTGGGATGGCCTCCCACTGGCTGACATGCGATCACCCACTGATTTCTGCGTCACAGATGCTCTTCTCCAACTCGCCTTTCCTGCCCCGCCCAACCCGCCTGGACGCGGCAACCTCCCCCTCCACAGATTTGCTCCTTCTTCGCACACCTGATTAAAATATCACAATTATTTGTATGGTTCTATGATTCATGTCTGGCTTTCACAATCGCTAGAAGCTCCATGGAGGCCGAGCTCCCACTTTGCCCCTCACCCACTTTATGGCCCTGGGGAGACTGACTTTCCTCCCCCGAAATTCATAACCACAAATTTTCTTAACCACAAAAAGCAGGAGATAGCTAAGTACCTGAAAAGTCACTTGGGCTTTGACAAGCTGTGAATTCTTTGGATGTCCACATCCGTATCCATATCGATCTATACGTACATGTATGAAAACCTACACGCATATACCTGTTTACACAGGCACGTGTGTTATTTATTTAGACACACACACATAGACTCAGGAATCAATACAGATAATTTTGACTTTCCATTCCCCAGAGGCCTCTCTGTGTTATGTGGCATTACTCAGTCTTCTGCGTGCAGTACAGGCAATACATCTTAGGACCACAAACTCGATTATGTGATTCATTACTCCATTTGATGGAGACTGAGTACCTCCCCCATGACATCTAAGACCTGGCTCTGGTCCCTCCCAAGTGAAAGAGTTGGGGTCACTGACTATTCCCTCATGGTGGGTCCTAATTCCAGTTAGACAGTTTCCTCTTCTAGACTTGGCTCTAGACAGTACTAGCAGGTTCTCTACCTGAATTCTCCAGGTCCTTATAAGCTTCGGCCCAAGCCTTGGCCATGTTGGCCAGCGTGTACTCCATGATCTGGATGTCGGTGATGGGGCAGTTGCACTGTGGGAACTCCTCGGCACACTGACATCTACACTGGCTGTTCTGACACACGTACTCCCCCTCACCGTTGCACATGATGTAGCTCAAGGCCGACTGGACAAACTTCTCTTGCAGATACTGAGGGAAGATGATCTGAAGACCTGTTTGAGAACAGCAAGAAGGGAAAAAAGAAAGGTTAAAGAAGGTGTTTCATTAACAGTTTTGAAAGGTGATGCGTGGAAATCTAAAGCTGCTAGCTTTCTCCCCGGGTATTGTAACCAAAATATTTCTGGGCCTGCCTGGATCCAGACAGGGCCCCGTTGGCGAGGCCTCCAGTTGCAATGCTCCTACTTAAACTCCTCCAAGTCATGACCTTGGCCACCCCGGAAAGGCATACTTTATTCCATAACATTAGGACTGAGGCCAGAGCCGGATCTGGCCTGCACCTTTTCCATTTGGGGAGAAAACCCTTATCGAAAGCACAAGATTATTGTTAACTTTTTCTTATTTCCTTCATTTCTTTCGTGTTCCTTTCTTCAAATATTTATGAACTCTATTTATGAAGCACAGGTCCTGAGCTAGGCACTAGGTCTATAGAGATGAAAAAGACATGATCCTTGCCCTTGGGGAGTTTACAGTATAGTCAGCAGGGATAGACACGGACACACGTCATCATAACATTGCTTTATAGACCTGCAGCACAGATGGCCAGATATGAGGCGACAGGACAGCAGAAGGCTGCGAATAACACTGCTCGGATAGCCGGGAAGCCTTTCTAGGGGAGACGGCATTTGCGCTGGTTAAAAGGTAAATAAGAGACCATATCATGTGAAGAGAACAGGAAGCACATTCTAAGGAGAGGAACAACAAGAATAAAGATGCGTACGTCTGGGAGTTGCTGGTGAATGAAATGGATTTGGATGGGTGGGGGTGCAGGGCTGCAGGGGAACAGGTTTCAGAGGGGAGCAGGTGCCAAAGGGTGCAGGGTTTTATCATATGCTAAGGAATTTGGACTTCATCCTGTGGATTACCGGGACACTTTGGTAAATTACAAGGATAAGAGTAACATAAGGACAGTGGTATAATTTAATAAGACCAGTGCACCATAAAAATAATATCAGTGCAGGATGACATTAGAGAGGGTTATTTTTCCTTTCTTCTTTGCTCTAAATATGAAGAGGCCAAGGCCCCTGGAGGGGAAGCAACGAGCCCGCGGCTCCAGGACAAACACTCTGGACCACACCTCGTAATCTTTTCCCTACACCTGCCTAATCAAAGCCTCAATCCCTGAGAGCCGAGGATGCAGAAGGATTTCTCTGGGCACGTGCACTACTCACGTACCCCTGGGATACGAGCATAGCAGGCTATGGCCCAGGGTGTCCAACTAGAAGGACAACTCCGGCCTAAATTAATTCACGAAAGCACGTTCACCTAAGACATTTCTCTCTACCTCATTTGGGGCTCCGGACAGTTTTAGCCACCAATGCATATGCAGGTAATGGCTTAACGACCCACTGTGTGAAAAATAACTGTGTTCCCTGGATTACATTTTTTTCCCATTCATGCTTCAGGGACACCCCTCATCCTACTCATCAGGGGTTTGCCGAATAAGCTTGGCATTTCTCTCCTTCTACTCCACAGTTGTGTTTGTACATCCCCTCCCCACTTTCAAAATTATTTTAAAAAAATGAAGCACCATCATTTCAACCTGTCTTCATCCGGCAGTTAAAAAAGACTGTGTTCAGAAGGGCATTGAGGGAAAGAAGATGGCCTCCAGCTCCTCTTACAGCAGGGTCCCAGGAGGTAGTTAAAAGCTGGGCATTGCTAGTCAGGCCCCTCTCCTTACCCCCTTCACATCTCAGGCAAGTCCCTCACACTGTCTAAGCCTCTCCTTTTTCTTTCGTAAAGTGGAGATGCTTTTAGTACCTACATCAGAAGGTTGTTGAGAGGGCTAAGAGAAGGAATCCCTGAAAATTGTCCAGAACAGTTCTTGGCACATGGCAAGCAAATAGTAAATGTTACCCATTCCTAGTTTAAAAAAAAAAAAAAAAAAGATGTATTTATTTATTTATTTATTTGAGAGAGAAAGAGAGAGCAGGGGGAGGGAGAGAGAGAATCCTCAAGCAGAATGTCTGTTCAACGCAGAGCCCGACGTGGGGCTCGATCCCACAACCCTGAGGTCATGACCTGAGCTGAATTCAAGAGTTGGACAGTTAGCTGACTGTGCCACCCAGGCACCCCAATTCGTTCCTATTTTTGATGATGATGATGATGATGAAATCACTCCTGAGATTGACGCTTTTTACAGCATCAACAGAATCTTCAGGATAAATGAACAATAGCTGTGGGTATTTAATCAGAAGAAAATACTCAGCAGGCAGTCTTGAGCTATTTGCAGAGACTTCACAGGATCTAGAATTTAGAATTCTCTGCCTGTTGAGTGGCATGGTGGTGGGGGGTTCGGCTGCTCAGGAAGGGGGGTCTGTCTCAGTCCACATGGAAGGTGTTGTAACGGACAGAACAAGCTGCAGGGCTTGGGCACTGTGGGCTGCAAGGCTGGGGGTGAGCTCACACCAATGGGCAAGGGGTCCACAGGAAGCTGAGTGATGGCTGGGGAGGGCTTACCGTAAGTACCAGAGGGTGATACAGACACCAAAAGTAGATTCCCTTCTCAGCTCAGTCTCCAATTCTTTCAGACTATGCATTATTGAGTCATTTCATCTGTATCACAGTTTTTGCTTCCAAAGCAAAATTTATTTTTAGCTGATCCCAATCCCCTATAGGCATCTGAGTCTATGGATTGGGGTTAAGTTTCTGTTGGAACTCTATAGACTATACTCTCAGTCCTATTTTTCTAGCTTGCTCATCATTTTCTTTCTCCCTTTTGTAGGGGATAAAATATTCTATTCTTGGTCTCAGCCCAAAAGGAATTTGGGGAGAGCATTTTTAGAAAATTGCGTCAAATCATTTCTCCGTTTGGCAAGGATACAAAAGGCAGTATTACCTTCCCCATTGAATGCCACTGAACACAGATGAAGTTTGGGGTTGGGGGGTTTCTGGGAGCAGCTGAAACACAAAACTGATTGCTCTTTAAAAATGGAAACTCAGATCATGCCGAGCTGTCTCTAAGGCAGAATCTCCTGGGCAATTTTGAAAGAGAATAATGAAGACGTAGCAATTAAAAAGCACTTTTCTGCAAAATGTCATTACTGTTTAAAGTTACATAACCATTTCTACGGCAGCGGAGGGTCACCGAGCAGTCACGGCCGGAGCCGTCTCCCGATGACCTGTGTCCAACAAAGAGGCCCATTGCTGACCTCCACGTCGGCGCCTGAGTCCTGCTCAGCCTTCAATGGGAGTCATAAATAACTTGGAGGGGGATTTGGCCTGTGGAGCCACTGTTTGAAAGATATACAGCTGCTGGCTGGGGTGGAATATTCTGGCCCCACAGTTTCCCAAAGACACACACAGAGCAGGGGCAGGGTGGGGGAGGAGGGAGAGAGAGAGAGAGAGGCCACCATTATTGCGAGCATATAAATGTTGCCTCAAAAGACCCAGGAAGGCAATAGCTGAGAGTTTCATTTGAACACCAAATCACTCGTGCTGAACATATGGGATAGCTCCCCCTAATCTCATTATACTTAAAAAAAAAAAAATCTTGTTATACTTTAAATTGGAATGTTCCACTGTTCTGCGAAGTGAGTGGGCAATGTAGATGTGGGAACATGCACGTCATCTTCGTTCTCTTCTCCTGGTTTTTGCCCCTGTCTCCCTTAGTCTTCTTCCCACCTCACCTTCAACACAGACATCTCACAATCCTTTTTTGTATTTTACATACAGTCTTTGTGTGTGGAGAAATGATTTCTCCTTTCTGTCACACGGGAGGATGTCTCTATCCCCTTGCTTCCTCACTCCTTCTTCCTAATATTCTATTCTTTCTTTTTTTTTTTGAAACACACCAGGCATCCTGCCCTTCTCCTTTCTCTCCCTCTCGTGGGTCTTGTTCTCCCCATGGTCTCTGCACGTGTCCCTCCCAGTGCTAAGAATATTCTTTCTCCAGATCTCTGCATGGCTCCCTTGTCCTGCAACCCAGACCTTCCCAGATCACCCAAATTAAAATGCTTCTTTTATTTTCATCATAGGATTAGCTACTGACAGAGGTGATCTTATTAATTTGCTTCCATATTTTTCTTTTCATCTCCCCCATTAGAGAGTGTGCTTCAGGGGGACAGGGGCCCTGTCTGTTCGCCTCAGACCCTCCCTCAGAGTATAAATTAAGGCCAAGCCCGGTAGAGGCTCCAGACACTCATTTGTTGGATTTCCATTCAATCGCTATTCTCCTTTTCACCCCAACTGGAAAAAAAAGAAAAGAAAAGGAAAAAAAGAAAAGAAAAAAAAAAAAAAAAAAAAAAAGTTGTCCCTAACCACTCTGAGGACGTTGGAACTGGCCCAAAGCTGGCCTGAAGCCCCACAACCAAATCAGGCCAAATCCAGGAACTGTGACGGGGTTTGGGAACACTTGAGGGCCCTTCCAGCTCTGGGGCGGGAAAGAGCAGGGACTGAGACAAACCCCTGCCTCAGTGTTCCCATGGCAGCCCTGGCGCACAGCGGCCTCTGCGGACGTCTGAGCCTCTCTGAAATCCAGGTTACTTGCCTGTGAAGTTCAAATCCAGGGGCTGCTGTGAGGAACAGGTGAGCAGGAAAGGCATCATCAGCACTCAGCAAGAACTTGGCTGCTATGCACAGAATGTTTTGTCCCCCCAGGTTCCTGTGTTGAGGCCCGAGTCCCCAGAGTACTGGTCTTAGGAGGGGGGGGCCTTGGCAGGTGATTTGGTTTTCATCAGGTCACAAAGGTGGTCCTCCATGATAGGACTAACGGACACAGAAGAGTAAGAGACAGGAAAGGTCTCTCTCCCCCTTCTCCCTCTGGGAGCACACACAAAGGGAAGGCCATGTGTGCACGCAACGAGGACGTGGCTGTCTACAAGCCAGGAGCATGCCTTTACCAGACACCGAATTTGCCAGCGTCGTGATCACAGCCTTCCAGCCTCCCGGACTGTAGAAATGGAGGTCTCCCATTTAAACCACGCAGTCTGTGGTATTTGGGATAGCAGCCCAAGCAGACGAAGACAAGGGCATAATAAGTAAGTGTCCCATAAACGTTAGGCTCCCCACGTATGCCGCATCAGAAATCATCCATCCCCTGAACCAGACTTGAGTCCTTCTTGGACACATCCTCCGGAGCAGGCCCGTTCGGGCCGGTAGGAAACCTGCCAGACCGCACTGTCTCTTCATAGTACTCTAGGAATTATTCTAGGGCTCTCTTATTTATCATCCCATTGTTTCTACTTCAGGGAATCTTCCTCCTTCTCTTTTATCTTTGCTTTTCTTCTTTCCTTCCCAGTCCTTCCGTGTGCCAGGCACTCTGCCATGGACACCGGGGTGAACAAGGCAGGCAGTCCCAGTCCCTGCCCTCACAGACCTCAGGGCTTACTGGAAGAGGGGCACAAACCAGCTGCTTGGACGCAGGGAAACCAGTGGTCTACCAGGAGCACGAGGCTGCTCGGGGAGCACGGAGGAAGAACACCCAACCCAGACTGGAGGAGGGGCAGTCACAGACGCGCTCCTGGAGGAAGTGGCATTTGGGCTGAGACCTAATGGATTCACAGGAATTAGGGGATGAGAGGTCCGGCAGGAGAGCAGTTTAGAAAGCGGGGACAGCATGTGCCAAGGACCCAGGCGATAGAGCTCCTTCCAGCTAAGGACCAATCTGACCATCACCTTCCCTTCTGATTAAGGTTCACCATTTTTTTTGTTCGTGTGTTTGCTTCCAGGTTCCCTAGAAAAGAGATGAAAGCATTCTGGTGCCTCAGAGACAATCAAGACTACGAAGGGAAGAATGGCAGCGCAGAGATCTGCCAGCTCATTAGAGGAACAGCACTGCTTATGGCAACAGAGGTCAAGGCTCCTTGTCCCTTACAGACGAAGAGTACAGCTGGGATTCAGAGGAAGGAACAAGGGCTCACTGCATTGTTGAGTTTCAACCACTGGGGAGCACTAGAGTGACAGAAGAACTTTCAGGGGACCCCTACATGGAATTCCTTGATGCCTTCAGGGACGCAGTACTGTTGTCCAAAGCAGGCACCTGGTCCAGGTGACTGGGCTTAGTGAGCTAGGGAGAGGGGGACCCAATCAACCAAGCGGAAGGTGCCTTTAAGATCTGGGGGGTCCAGTCAAACTTTCAGCTCTGACCCTGATCCTGCTCTTTTGCTGTTAGGAACTCTTAGCCCCTTTCTCTTCTTTCAACAAGGAGTACATGGGGGTTTGCTGGAGGGGATGCTTCTACCTTCTAAGGACCCAGAGGGGGTCCTTGGAGATTCAAAACTAAAGCGTAAAATCCAAGTACAAGAGACAAAGGCCTGCACCGATGGTTAAAATATCAAAAGCATCATTGCCTCTGGAACATAGTAAGTGTTTGATAAATACATTTTAAATATTGAATAGGGGCACCTGGGTGGCTCAGTCAGTTAAGCATCTGACTTTTGGTTTCAGCTCAGGTCATGATCTCAGGCTTGTGAGATCGAGCCCGGCGATGGGCTCCGCACTCAGTGGGGAGTCTGCTTCTCTCCTTTTCTCTCCCTCTAGCTGTCCACCCCACTTGCCCTGTCTTTCTAAAATATATAAAAACTTAAAAATAAATAAATACTGAGGGGTGCCTCGGTGGCTCAGTCGGTTAAGTATCTGCCTTCAGCTCAGGTCATGATCCCGGGGTCCTGGGATCAAGCCCCACATTGGGCTCCCTGCTCAGTGGGGAGTCTGCTTCTCCACCTCCCTCTTCCGTTGCCCCAACCCCCCCACCAACTCGTGCTCTCTCTTTCTCTCTCTCTCTCAGATGAATAAATAAAAACTTAAAAAATAAATAAATAAATACTGAATCAGCCAGTGACATATTACGAAGATGAAAGGAAATAAACCGGAAGACAATAATTATGGAAGACTTCGTGATGTGTGTGGGACGTGGGTAGATCCTGAAACGTGGTTTTAGTAGATAGAGAGGAGACACAGCGTTCCCTGCAGAGGGCACACCTTGAGCAAAGATGGGTCAGTGTCTGAATGCCCAGGATCAATCAAAGTCTCATTCAAGGCAAGAACCATGTTATCTTTCTGTTTGGTTTGTTTGTTTGTTTTTTGGATGAACTTTGTTTTATTTTATTCTATATCACAATTACCTAAAATAGTAGTAGTTTCGATGGATGTCCTCTTTTTCCGACCTATTTCCTGGCCTATTAAATGCACAATTTCTTTTAGGGCTAAGAGAAAGAGGGGGAAATACAGATTCTATTTTGGCTGAGTGGAAATATTGTACTACCCTGTTCTTGCATCAGAATGTGGCCCCCTGCAGATACTTCGGAGCCCCATAGGAGTCCCAGCTGTTGCCTTGTACCTGCTAAGTTCTGCTTGTCAAATTCTGTCCATTTCTGAAAAGCACGAGGTGGGGAGAACAACAAGGACTAAACCTTTTGCAGAAAGTCAGCCTGATCCCCTTCCTTGTGAAAGCCCAGGGATCTCAGACTGGCAGATAAAGGACTTTATGGCTCCAACAGCCATTCTGAACTCCAGTGTAATGAAGGCACGCAGGTCAATTACCCATCTGTTTGTGTTTCTATTGCTGTGAATTACAGTATCCATCGCTGACAGCTCATTGGAGTGGAATGAAAATAAGACGATAATTCACCGGGTGAAACCGTGCAGAAAGGGCGAAAAGGCTATGATCTCATTCAGAAGTTCAGCCCTGTCTCCGTGATGGGTCATTTGCACTCCGGGGAAATGAAGAAAGGCAGCTACCTGGGGGGAAAGTGGGTGGGTTCTGGCGCCCCCTTCTGGCTAGAGTAACATTTTGTGTTCCCAAGGACCCTCCTGTATCCTGTGGAATCAAGGAATAGACTCGGAACCCTTAGATGAAAGGTTCAAATACATGAAATTCAGCACAATAAAACAAAAACCTCTTTAACATCAGGAGTTTTGAGGGATAAAACAGGTTGCCTTCACAGGTAGAAGACTCCTCATCACCAAGTGTACGAGCAGAACTTAAAGAATCCAAGACCCAAATGGCATGAGTTATCATTCACTTATATTCGGTCCCCATCCTGGCAGTGTCCTCCCTTGGAAAAAATTACACACCCCTCAGCCTCTGCACTCAGATGGGTTCACACGACACGTTTTGGCCAATGAAATGAGAACGTCAGTAATGGGTACAACTTCCAAAACAGAGCTAGAGGAACCAACACGCAGGTTCATCTGTTTGTCTATCCCATCACCACAAAAATGGCAATATTCCAGTGCAGGAGCAAAGGCACAATTGACCGGAGACCACGATGTAGCATAAGTAAGAGAGCAGCGTTTACTTCCACCCAGCACTGAGAACCCGGGACTGTTCGTTAGCGCAACATCACCTCGCCTATCCAGGACTTGGCAAACGCTGGCCCAGGGGCCAAACTGACCTGCAGCTTATTTTTGTAATTAATTTTATTGGAGTACAGCCACACAGATTTGTTTCAGGGCTGTCTATCGCTGCCTTCACATGACCGTGGAAGAGCTGAGTGGTTACAACAGAGACTGTGTGTGGCCCACAGAGCCTGAAACATTGACCATCTGGCTTTTCACTGAGCACGTGTGCCAGCTCCGGTACTAGCTGGCCATTAAGAGTCGTTCCACCTTGGTTTTCTGTGCGTCTACTCTGCTGCTGTTCATTCACTGATTAAGCGAAGATAGACTCAGCATCATCGGCCATGCGCCAGGTAATCTAGACTCTGGAGGAAGGGCAGGGAACTAGAAGCAAAATCCTTGTTCTCGTGAAACTTCTCGCTTAGTGCAGGAGATGGACGATGAAGGGGCTATAAACACAGAGAAGGATTTATGCTGACAAAACGATCGGGGGCAGGGAGACTTCTACATGACAATTTTAACTTTCTTTCTTTCTTTTTTTTCTTAAAGATTTTATTTATTTATTTGACAGAGAGCAGGAGAGCACAAGCAGGGAGAGCCACAGAGGCAGAGGGAGAAGCAGGCTCCCGGCTGAGCAAGGAGCCCAATGTGAGACTCGATCCCAGGACCCTGGGATCGTGACCTGAGCCGAAGGCAGACACTTCACCGACTGAGCCACCCCGGCGTGCCCAATTTTAACTTTCAAAAAAAGAATATGGCCCAAACTATGACATCACCAAGGATAAGAAGGCCAACATACTTTTTAAATTCAATTTCATAAGATTTCAACATGAAGATACACTCACAGAAGTTATTAAGAAGAGGTTGATTCAATTTAATTATAAGCTTCTTCACACAAGTCATGATAAAGACCAGCCCTGATACCTACAGAACTCTGTGCTACCCGATCCCTTGATCAGCTGATGTCTCCAAATTCTTCTCTGTTTCCCCTTCCTCGCTACATCCCGCCACACCACCCCCACTGCCCTGCAAAGGTAGGAAGTTCTCTCCTGCTCAGACTTTGCCTCGAGCTCTTATTAACTGCAGGACGCTGGGAAGCTAACAGCAAGAGGCTTAACGTCTCTGTTTCTGTTTCCCCATTAAAGCTTCAACAGTAGGGTCCTTGTCAATATCTAATAAACCATTTTGTATCTTGACTCTGGTGGTATCATCATTATACGGCCAGAAATTTCAAATTCACAGAACTCTTCACCTCAAAAGGGTGAACTTTTCTGTATGTAAATGATACCTCCACGAACTGGAAAACAAAATTAGATAACACATGGGAATCTCTTCATTTAGGATAGTTGTTCCACTAATGTCATTTTTTGCCCTCCCCCCATCCTCTATTGCTTTCCCTGGAGGCCTCTGGCAATCTCAGGCATCTCCTCCGTTGGCAACCAAAAGCACCCTGCACACGGCTCAAATTCTAATCCAACACCTATCACAGCACGTTACATGTGTTTATGTCCGCGGTCCTCCCGGTCTGTGATCTCCTTGAACGCCAGAGGCAGTGCCTCGTTCATGTCCCTTTTCCCTGTCAGCTAGCACATTAGTGGGTTCCCAGGAAATATGTCCGAATGAAGGCGAATTTAGACAGAACTTGTTTCAGAGAGGACTGTGGTTCTCTGCCCTATGCCTCGCACGCCCCGCCTCTATACAGCTGTCCTTCCTGAGTCGGTCCTGTATCATCTTTGCCAACATCATGGCTTGAAATCTAAGGCTATTTCAACTTCGACTCAGTAGCAGAAGGAACAGGTGCTCAGAAACACCTGAGGGGGAAAAAAAAAAAGCAATACAGAGCCAAAAAACATCCTGGGAGAACAATGAAGGTCCTGACTACTAATTTTAGCACATACTCTCTTTTCGGTCCACGGCTACAAATTATGACTCTTAAGAACTAGAACTGTGTCTTATATTTCTTTGCATTCTTTGCAAGATAGCAAGCACAGTGCTAGATGCAGTAGGTGTGCAAAAATAAAGCTGTTCAATCCAGCAACTGTTAGTAAAGTCTGTTCACTCACCAGTTTATTGAAACAGGTGCTGAACTTGATGCTGGAGATACAGAAACTGAGGAAGACACAGTTTTCTGATCTCAAGGAGCTCCAGTTGGGTGAGAGAACAAGATTCATTAATACAAAATTACAATAAAATACACACATGAATATACACGAGTTTCAGTGGAAGAAAAAAAAAACCCTCTCCTTTTATAAGAGTAAAGGAGTCTGGAAAAGTTATTTTGGACAGGGTTGAACCCAAATGGTATACAGTCCAGCATTTGCCAAGTTGTATGCTACACAGTCATAGCTCTGCAAATGTAACCAAGATCAAATACGTTCAGGACACTGTATTTAATCTACCTCTTGAGACTCATAATACACATTAGCCCAGTTACGGCACTGAGAAGTCCTGCAGTAAATAAGTGTGGTTTATGCTGTTTAATCCGATGTTTCAGTATTATTGAGCTTTTGTTAAGTTACTGCGTGGTAACAAATAACCTCAAAATCACAGTGGCTTACAACCACAAAGGTTTATTTCTTGCTCATGTTTTATGTTCGCTGGGCTTTGGCTCTATTCCAGATGTCTTCTTCATTTTTTTTTCTTCCAAATTTTGATTTAAATTCTAGTTAGTTAACTTACAGTGTAGTATTGGCTTCAGGAGTAGAATTTAATGATTCATCACTTACGTACAACACCCAGTTCTCATCACAATAAGTGCCCTCATTAATGCCCATCACCCATCTAGCCGACTCCCCCACACTTCCTTCCAACAACCCAGTTTGTTCTCTATAGTTAAGAGCCTCTTATAGTTTGTTTCCTTCTCCCTCCTTCTCTTTTTTTCTCCTTCCCACACATTCATCTGTTTTGTTTCCTAAATTCCACATAGCAGTGAAATCGTATGATATTTGTCTTTCTCTAACTGACTTATTTCACTTAGCGCTATACTCTAGCTCCATCCATGTCATTGCAAATGGCAAAATTTCATTCCTTTTGATGGCTGAGTAATATTCCATTGCATATGTACACCACATCTACTTTATCCGTTCATAAGTTAATGGACACTCGGGTTCTTTCCATAGTTTGACTATTGTTAATAATGCTGCTGTGAACATTGGGGTGCAGGTGCCCCTTCAAATCAGTATTTTTGTATCCTTTGGGTAAATACCTACTAGTGCAATTGCTGGGTCGTGGGGTAGTTCTATTTTTAACTTTTTGAGGAACCACCATACTGTTTTTCAGAGTGGTTGCACCAGTTTGCATTCCCAATGAACAGCATAAGAGGGTTCTCCCTTCTTCCCATCCTCACCAATATCTGTTGTTTTCTGTGTTGTTAATTTTAGCCATTCTGACCAGTGTGATGTGGTATGTCATCATGGTTTTGATTTGTATTTCCTATAAACTCGAAGGAGCAGCTTTGCTAAGGTGTATGCTGTTATCAAGACAGAAGGAAATGAGCAAAAGCCATGCCAGATAATACCTCCTTAAGTGTCTGCAAAGATGGAGCATGGGATATGTTCTCCTACATTCTTTTCTTTTTTTTAAAAGATTTTATTTATTTATTTGACAGAGATAGAGACAGCCAGTGAGAGAGGGAACAAGCAGGGGGAGTGGGAGAGGAAGAAGCAGGCTCACAGCAGAGGAGCCTGATGTGGGGCTCGATCCCAGAACGCCGGGATCACGCCCTGAGCTGAAGGCAGACGCTTAACCATTGTGCCACCCAGGCGCCCCGTTCTCCTACATTCTATTGGCAAAAACAAACCACGTGGCCAAGTCCAATGCCAACTAGCTGGGAGGTATACATCTCCCACAGGACAGCACTGGCAGTCACATGGCAATGCATTCTTATATATAATCCTCTTGGGGGAGAGAACAATGGAATCATGCAATCTACCACAAGATAAACTTATTTTTGCACCAAACCTTTTTTTTTTTTTTAATTCAATTACCATATAATCGAGCAATTCCATTCATAAGGTAGAGAGCCAAAAGAATTGCGGGCAGGTATTCAAACAAAAACTTGTACACGAATGTTCATAGCAGCACTATTCGTGAGAGTCAAAAAGTAGAGACAATCTACACATCCATCAACCCAAGAATGGACAAACAAAATGTGGTATATCTACGCAATCAACTATTAATTCAGCCATAAAAGAACTGATACATGCTACTTTATGGATGAAACTCGAAAGCATTTTGCTAAATGAAAAAAAAAGCCAGATACTAAAAAAAAATACATATTGTGTAATTTTATTTAAATGAAATATCCAGAAAAGGCAAATCCATACAGACAGAAAGCAGACAGAAAGTTGCCTGTGGCTGGAGGGAAGGGGGGTGGTGAAGAATAACTGCTTAATGGACATAGAATTTTTATTTGAGATGATGAGAAAGTTCTGGAACTACATAGTAGTGACCACTGCACAATACTGTGAGTCTACTTCATGCCATTAATGAATTGTGCATTTTAAAATAGTTATGACGTTGAATGTTATGTAATACATATTTATCCCCCCAAAAAACTGAGATTCCAAACAAATTGATTTGACAGTTTAATTACTTTAAATCAATAAATATTTATTGAGCACCTACTATGAGCTAAATACTGAACTGAAGAGAAGTGCATAATGAATGCACGAAAAGGGTATGGTTTCTACTCTGAGGGATGCTAATTACAAGTTAGTAGTGGTCTGTCTGATTGTGCAAATAAGACAAGGCAGACTGTATCTGGAGAACAGTAATAATGATAAAGGCACATGGAAAGAGCTGTGCTTGCAGTGCCAAAGGAGAGCCTAATTCTGACTAAGATTCACTGTGACAAAAAAATAAGGATTGATTTAACAAGCTTAAAAAAATAAGCAGCTATCTTATCTACATGCAATCAAAGCATTAATTTTCATGGGATATTTTTTAGGTTTGGGGTATCCTAATGCCTGGTTTCTGCCCCACCAATGAGACCAACAAGGAACCGAACGGAACACGGCTGTTAAAGTAGACCAAATCACCACACCGGCTATTCATCTGTCAGGATTTCCCTGCCGTGTACTCGGCCACGAGTCTATTTGAAAGGTACAGACCCCACAGGCTAAGAGATGAGTCTTGATATCACTTCTCTCAATACCAGCTTCGATCCCATCAGAATTTCCACCTCTTTCTGTACAAGTGTGAGTCTTCAGTTGCCAAATGATTCCAGATGTCCCCAGGTCAGAGATAACATTGATATATCTATCTATCTATCTATCTATCTATCTATCTATCTATCTATCTAGCAAGGTCTTAGTAATCTCTGTTCCAGGGGTATTTGATCCTTCCTGTTTCTGGCTCTTTCTGAGAAATGAGAATAGCTATAGAAATGGCACACCAACAAACCTATACAAGTTAACAAGTAATCTGAGGAAAATCATAGACTCTCCAAAGTGAAGAGCAAAACCTCTAAGTACATAGAAAGGGCTATGGAACTATTTGCTCTAATAGAAATCATGATTCTGATTTGTACGTTTCAGGTTGGGAAACAATATGGTTGAAGACCACTGACATGAGTGGATCTGGGTTCAAATCCCTGCTCTGACACCTACAAGAGGGCTACTTAACTTCTGTGAGCCTCAATTTTTCAGATCTGGAAAATGGGTCTTCGTTGAGGTTTCCATGAGATATTGGTATAAAGAAATGAGCTCTTCACCTGGCACATGGGAATTATGCAGTACGTTGCAAGTGTAATGATTAGTTTATATCAGACCTGTTGGTTTTCAGGTCAGGTGCTTTCTACATGCTTTCCAATTACATGGAGAGCAACGGCTCTGCAGCAAAGGTGTTTTTATTCCTGTTTCGTCGATCTGAAGACCTAGAGAAGCTCAGAGAATTAACAAGTCCAAGGTCTCATCACTCCCAGTCTGCCCTCTGGATCGTCCCTGTTCTATTTGCATTCTGATTGAGTCTTCAATTGATGTCTTCAATCTACTTCTTAAGAGGAACTCCAGTTCTCCCCACAAGGCTGAGAACACAGTGCTTCTTGGCGCATAAAGGAAAACCAATATTTGGATGCAGCCAACCGGGTGGAAGTCGGCAACCCCCTTGGTCATAAAGACACTGCTCTTTTATTCAGCAGGCCTTACAGACAGAGCCACGGGAAGGCAGAAACACCGATTCCCATCGGTGCCTCCAGGCCCTGCTAATCAGACAAGAAGGGCCTTAATCACAAGCCCTGCCTGTACCCTGGGCTAATTCTGCGGAGGACTCACCCCGAAGCTGCTGACTAGAGCAGGTGCTGGCAGTAATCACTCGACGCTCCGCCCTGGGGTCCCAAGGCTACATGGAGTGATGGGGGGAGGCAGCGAGGGGGCTTCATGAAAAAGAGACCTAATCATGCCCTGCCCCCTCTTCCTCTACTACTGCAGTTGGGCAGGGACTTATTCCCATTCTCCCCACATCTAGAGATGCTCTGTGCTGCTCAGAGCTCCCTAGAGAAGTAAAGAAGCCTTGGATCCCAGGCAACAAGGAACCAAAAGCCAGGGGAAACTTGCGAAATTGATTTTCTCCCTCTGAGTCTCAATTTCTCCATCTGTATAATGGGGAGCACGAGCCCTACCTCTCAGTTGGTGGAAGGGCTGGATTGACTAAGGGGTATAAGCGCAATGCCTAAGAGGGAGTATCAGCTCAAACACACGTCATGTGAAACATTCCTATACTCTGCTCCTCTGTTTCTACTACTTATCGTGGGATGAGTTTGAAAATAATCCTCTTTGCTCCATTAATGATGCCCAGCTATTGAGGAAAAGGATGGCTGACTGTGCCTCTCTTCCTCAGCCCCCTCCTCCTGCTCCCCCTGTGCTCCCTCCTTCACTCTCTTCTGCTCTTCCTCCTCCTCTCCCAAGTCCCCGCCCCTCCTCCTCTCCCACTCCTGCATCCTCTCCTCTGCCCTCCTCCTTCTTTCTCTCCCTCGTCTCCCCGAAGTCCCCCTCCTGCTATGGCTACTTGAGCATCAACGGTAAGAAAACCCTGAATTAAGCAAATACGTATGGGGTTCCTATGACCACGGCACCGTTAAAAAGAACGAAAAGCCAAGCTGGCAAGGCAAAAATCCCTTTTCTAAAGAAGCCTATCATCTAATCTAATAGGAGGCATAAAACCCAAACCCAGACGCATATGTTGCAAGGTGAATAAAAACAGATAAATCATGCCATGGAAGAGGTCTTAAACGAGGCTTTTCAGAGGAGATGGCATTTGGAAGATTAAGGGACATAACTCTTGCCTTAAAGATGTAACATCCGGTGCGGTACAAAATGCGCATGCGCTTTTGAAGAATGCTGCGAGCGTGCGCGGTAGCGCCGTGGCCGGCCTGCAGTGGGGCCCCGGGAAACGGTCATTAGGCGGAAATGGATACAGCAGGATGGGCAATGAGAAGTGTAAGAGCTCAGAGAAAGCAGAGCTCAGTATAAGCTGGGTGATTCGTTCATGTTTCATTCCTTCCTTCATAAACCCATTTAACAAATATCTTCTGAGTACCGTTTATGTACCAGGTTCTCTGGAGACAGAGGTGGTCCCTACCAGTGAGGAGCTGGTGCTTCAACTGGGGAGTCAGATTAGCAATAGGCTGATTATGCTCTTGGGTGACAAGTCGTAGGCAAGAAGATGGGCAGGATGCCCGACAACCTGGACAGAGTGGGGGAGGGAAGCTTTCTGGAAGAGGTACAAGTCCAGGAATTGGGAGAGACAATGTGTAAAGTAATAAAAAAGAAAAGTAAAAAGATGCCTGTCGTGAAATGTAAGAAACTCTTTAGGCCTGGAGTAAAGATATGAGTGTGTTTTTGATGGTGGGTAAGACAAAGACAAGAAGACAGAAAAGTTTGACTATGTTGCCCGAGTGCATGAGTGATAGAAGACAGAGCCTAGTCTGGAAGGAGCTGAGGTTTCAAGCAGACACACATGATAAAAGAAGAAAGAAGGTGGTAGGAGAGGAGGGGGGAGGAGAAAATGATCTGAGACCAAAAAAGTGAAATGCACCATTTGATTATCAGGATATGAGAAGAAGATTCTCAAAGCACAACAGTCTCAGGTGGCCCCGTCTGGAAGTGCAGAGACTAGGTGATGCCTGGTTATATCGTTCCTTCCTGCCACAGCCCTCACTGCCTATCCTCCCATCTTTTAAAGATCTTTGCCTCCCTCCTGCCCATCTTCCTCTTTTGGAAACTGAGACGAGGCTGGAGACCTCACTCCTGTTTCATTAAGAAAAACATCAGATGCCAGTGAATCTAGGGTGCCGTTCATTGTAAAACATATCACTGTTTTATGGACATTGAGAAAAATCAATGGCTGTGAATACCCTGTCAATTACACCATGACACACCATCAATTATAAGAAGCGTTCTAGATTCAGAGACATTAAAATCTGAAAAAATCATGCAACCGATATCTATGAAAAGTAATCAGAAGTCAAGTACATGAAAATGCCCCCCAACATCACATTTGTGAGTTGCACCCAAACACTCTCCCTTTCCTCTCTTCCCTGTGGATGAACAGCCAGGCGCTCTTTCCTAAGGCAAATAATCCCAGCCATACACAAGACCCTACTCACTCTTGCCTGCTCAGCTATGACCCTAAAAGAATCCTTCTTGCTCAGAGAATCAATGTTTTCCTCTTTGAAGAATAATTCCCATCAGCATGTAGAAGTGTCGTGGCTCCTATGTTAAAAAAAGAAGAAAAACTCCCAGACTCGCCATTGCCTTCTGCTACTGTGACATTTGTTGCATTATTCCTCTGTAGAGTTTCTACAACCCCTTCACTTCCTCTCTTCCCTTTCTCTCCTGAACTCATTCCACTCAGGCTTTCACTGCCATAATTCCATGGAAAGATCCCTGTCAAGTTCACCAACGACCTCCATGCTGCTTAATCCACAACTCAGTTCTCAGTTTCCATCTTAATCATCCCATCACAGTTGACCACCATCTCCTATTGGAGGAACATTCTTTACTTGGCTTCCAGAACACCACACTCTCATCACTTCCTTTCCACTTTCCCGGCCACTTCTTAGCTTCCTTCTCTTGTTCCTTATTATCATCCCATTATCCCAACCCTTCAATATGAAATTCCCCATGGCTCAGTAACTGAAGTCCCTCGTTTTGTTTTTATCTACCCTCTTCTCCAAAGTCATCTTATCCAATCTCACGTCCTTAAATATCATCTCTATGCTAATTTACATTTCTAGTTCTGCCCCCAACCCCGACTTTCCAAATGCCCACTCAGCATCCGCATCTGTATCTCTAATAGACTTCTCAAACTTGGTTCACCCATCTCCTCATGTGTCATCAAAGGTGACCTCTCCAACAGTCTTTACTGTATCAGTAGAGCAATTCCATCACACAGCCAAACTTTGGGATCATCCTTTGCTTCTCTCTTTCTCTCGCAAATCTTTCTCAGTCCACTACCAAATAATGTCAGCACTACTTAAAAATGTACCCACAATACAATCACTCCTCAAAACCTGCATCACCGGTATCGTGGTCTCGGCCACCATTTTGTCTCACCTTGGTAAACACAATAGCCCCCGAACTGGGTTCCTTTTCTGTGTTCTTGCCCTCTCTACAGTCTTTTCCACACAGCAGTCATAGTGATTCATTTAAAATGTAAGTCAGGTCAGGTTCCTGCACTGCCTGAATTTGCAAAGGCTTCTCATTTCATCCAGAGTCAAGTCTAAAGTTTTTTCCATGGTCTACAAATTTCTACATGACCTGTTCTTTCACCATCTCTTTGATTGTAAGGAAAATATATTTCTTTGTTTACTTGTTTATCGTCTGCTCCCCTGACACCCACACACTAAATATGAACTCCAAAATGATGGAGACTTAGCTTACTCACAGCTATATATTCAGCTCTGAAAGCAATATCTGACATGTAGTTGATATTCAATAAATATTGCTAAATGAATGAATGTATGAATGAATAAATTTATGGATCATCCTTGATTTCAGCAAAATATTCTCTCTGCATCGCTTTCCACCTCAGTGAGCTACTAAGGCAGAGCTCTGCTCTCCGTATACCTCACCAGATGGATACGAGATTAAATTACATGACAATGTCAGCAAAACACTCAATGGGCTTCTTGGAGAGAGAAGTATAAAAATAAGAAGTTATCATTATGCCATTAGCGTTATTACTAGCAGTTTGGCTGTTGCTGTTTTGACTACTAATAGCCTGAGATCATTTCTATGATCCTGTCATTCTCACTCCTAGTGTCCTCCAATCCTCTTTTTTTTTTTCTCTCTTTTCTTCTACCTTTGCCCTGTTTCACGAGCAGCTGAGGAAACACCACAAGGTAAATGCCATTAGAGTGCCATTCGCATCATCCTCGACCCACCAGAATAAACCTCTGTAGAATCTCCCCTCCCAGCCTCCTTCAGCAGAATTAGGAGAGGAGAGAGGAAGACAGAACACCAGCATTTTGAGAAGGAGAAGCTCTGAGGTCAGACCATCAAGGTGAAATGTCAAGCTCAATCACTTACTGAGTGCCCTCTCTCACCCGTGTCCTCACCTACAAAGTAGGGATGCTTATTTACCCCTTCCTCGTAGGAACAGTGTGAGGCTTAAACATGTAACAAATGTAATTCTGTGATGCAATTAAATGTAAGTTAAGATAAATAAAAACCAACAGATGAAGATGAATGTAATAAAAATAAATTCGCACAGTCCCTGTCACATAAGGAAGCTCTGGATAAATATCATCTGTCATTATTCCTGACTCCTCTGCCCTCAGTCCGAGCAGTTATCTTCTAGCTGGGCTGGACCACCTCCTGCTCTTTTATGTCTCTGCCTTATTCATGTCTTCTCTTTGCAGAGGATGTCAAGATGGAGCACATTACTAAATAAATGTTTAATAGATGCATATTATATACACAGAAATGTATACATATAATCCATGTGTGTACAGAGCTATGAATTTCACAAAGTAAACACACCCCACGGGCTGCCGTCCAGATCAAGAAACAGAACATTATAAATACGCCCAGAAATCTCTCCCGTCTCCTGTCAGTCCCTTCTTCTCCCTCCCCAAAGGTTAATGCCCTCTGAGCTTCTAAAACAATGCATTTGTTTTCACTGTTTTGACCTGTAGAGAAATGGAATCATCACACTGTGTATGCTTTTGTGTCCAGTTTCTTTGACTCAATGTTATGTTCATGAGATACTTCCATGTTGTTGCATAGAAGAGTAGTTTATTTTCTCCCATTTCTGTGTGGTAGCCTATCATAAGAATGCATGACAATTTATCTATCCATTTTCTTGTTGATGGGCAATTGGAGGCTATTTTGAATAAAGCTGCTATGAACATTCATGTCTTTTGGTGAACATAGGTCCCATTCCTGTTGGGCACATTCCCAAGAATTGTAACTTCTGAGTCACAGGACAAAGACATATTGTGGTTTTAGTAGATACTGCCAAAAGAGTTTTCCAAAGTGGTTGGACTAATTTATTCTCCCACAAGCAATGCATGTAAGTTTCCACCGTTCCACACCATCACTCTTTGATATTGTTAGTGTTTTTCATTTGAACCAGAATGGTGGCTGGGTTAGAAAACTGAATTGTGGCTTTAATTTACATTTTCTGAGGGCTAGAAAAGTTAATTACCTTTTCAAATCTTTATCTGCCATTTTAATATTCTTGTTTGTGAAATGCCTGTTCATGTCTTTTACCCATTTTCTCGTCTTACTGGATTGTCTGCTTCTTTCTTGTTGGTTTTAGGAGTTATTTATATATTTTGCATAAGGATTATTTGTCAGATACATATATCACAAATATTTCCTTCTACTCTGCAGCTTGTATTTTCATTCTATGAATAGTTGTGTCTGATGAACAGAAATTCTTAATTTAATTTTATTTTTTTCATAATAACATTTTATTATATTATGTTATTCACCATACAGTACATCCCTGGTTTTTGATGGAAATTCTTAATTTTAATGTGGTTCAATGTATCTATCCTTTTCTTTATACTTAATGCTCCTTGTATCCTACTGAATAATATACCAGCCGATCCAAAAGTCATGTGATGGTCTTCTGTATTATATTTAAGAAGCTTTTGTTTTATTTTACCTTCCACCAAGAGAATGTTATTCTTCCTCAGATATTTTTTTTCTATGACTCCTCTACCTAGCCAGTCCGAGTGAATTATTCCCTTTCCTGAATCTCCGTAACGGTATGCATCATTTTTGTTATGTCTATTATATTACATATTACCTTGAATCTTATGTATTTCCCTACCCTTCCTCTCTTTCTCATCCCCACACTCCATTCACCAGATTACCCAAATTCTTCATGGTCTTCTCACTAAATTCTGGTCATGATGTCTGCTAAGTAACTTTAAAACTGGTCTATTTCTCTCAACCCCAACTGCTACCTTCATGGTCTGAATCTGTGACATCTCATCTCGAGTGCTGCAGTAGCCCCTCACTGGTCACCCACCACCAGTCTACCCGTGTCTACGTAATTGACCGCATGACAACCAGAGTGATCTTCCAAAACTATCAACCTTTTCATGCTACCTCCTTTTCAAAAACCCTTTCACGGTGCCCATTACCCTCAAATTAGTGTTCAAGTCATTAATGTGATGCAGAGGCCTTCCAGGATCTGAAGGATTATTTGGTCTTTCCCACCATTGGTGTCTCTGCTTTAATCTCTTGAGACATTTTCATTTCCTCCTGTGCTCCTTTATAAAGACCCTGTCTGCTTCCATGTCCACACCCCTGCCTCCTCTTCATCCTCCAGTTCTCATCCTATGCATCATCTCTGATTCCCTAGTAGGTTAAGTCTTCATACTGTCTGATGGAAGGAAGCCCCAGAATTTTTCTCCACTACAATTCCTTATGCTTATTATTGTCTGTTTAAGCCCATCTTCTCAGATAGAGTGTGTATTTCCTTGGGACAGGAACTGTGTCTGTCTATTCACCACTATATCCTTATGCCCAGTTCAATGCCAGCATGGGTTCTTAAAGAATATGTCTACCTATACAGATATAGAAATATCTCTGTAGATATCTATTTATACATATGTGCTTGCTGAATTGAGTTGAACTCATTGTTGCTCATATCCTCAGGGTTTAGCATTGGATTTGGCACATAATCAGGCTCTATAAAGGTTTGGTGATTCACCACCTTTATAAAACCCTAGAATCAGTAATGAAAATAACTTGAAGACCACCTACTTCAATTACCCAACCCAGTGGAATGATGATTAAATAATCTCTATAACAGGGGCGCCTGGGTGGCTCACTTGGTTAAGGGTCTGCCTTCGGCTCAGGTCATGATCCCAGGGTCTTGGGATGGAGCCCCACATCGGGCTCTCTGCTCAGCAGGGAGCCTGCCTCTCCTTCTCCCTCTCCTTCTGCCTGCCACTCCCCCTGTTGTGCTCTCTCTCTGACAAATAAATAAAACAAATCTTAAGACAAAAACAAAAAAACCCCTCTGTAACATTGCTATTAGATGTCATTTACTTATAATTCTCTAATAATAGAGAGTCACTACGTACCTCAGCAGGCCATTGCAAGTTTGGGCATGAATGTGCATTGGAAGATCTATTGTATACTGAGTTTAAACTGAGATCTATCTCATCCCAGTTAAAAGCTGGGATCCTTGTCATTTCCTGCAAGCAGATCGGGTTTGGCTCATTTTATCCACATTAATGAATGTGACTATATTTTCTGCAAGACGTATCTGCAAACGAATTCTATTGCCCCAAGTCAACTCTTCTAAGCTATTCATCATAAAACAGCCTTCTTCAGGCACACTGTAGTGTCTTAGTCCCCCTCTTGAATTGGGATGCCCAGACTTGGACCCAATTCTCCAGGTGTGCTCGGACCAATCCAGAAGAGGACAAGGATGTCACCCCCTTTTGGGTGAACAACATATTTCTAATAATGTAACCAATGGTGGACCTGGGTTTTGGAGGACTGAGGCTTCAACCGTAATTGCTTATTGAGAAAAGGAATTCAAAATAAGATGTGGAAGTGAATATTTAGAATGAAAAAAATTGGGGACACAGAAGGTGGGGTAGCCCTGGACCTTAAGCTTCATTAGTTCCATGGTAAACCAGCTTCTAGATGTCCCTAAGATCTTAATAACTTCCTGGTAACATCTTGTTAATCCCTTCTAAATTTACTCCAATTATAACTCACAGGTCTCTCCACTGCCAACAAGCACAGCAGGGTTATCGAGTGCAGGCTGGAGCCCAGCTTCCCGGACTCAAACACTGCTCTCGTGTCACAAGGCCGCCACAGGTAGCACGGACACTGTTAAGCTGAAAATCCTGGCACGCCCAAGGCAGATCGGTCTTTCTTATCTACTTTCTTATCAGGTTATTACCAAACCCGCCATCCACTCTTTCCTCCACTAAAGGGGACAGGGTAATTCTTCGCATGTGTTTGAGGTTTTGTTGTGTTGTGTTTTCTTTGAACACTAAGCCACTTTCTTGGCCTGAAATTCCTGGAGGGGTTTTCGTTCAGTGCTCCCAAGTGACACTACCAAGCCCTCCCTGCGCCATTTTCCAACCACCTTCTATAACAGGAGCATGAATCAAAGGGTTGCCAAGGAACTGGAATATAAAAGTCATATTAGGCTCTGCTTAGCTCCACCTGCCAATCTCAACTCCACTTTCCTCCCACTGACATTCAGAATCACCTTTATCAGATACCTTTCTAGAAGGTCACATTTTTAGTCTGCTCAAAGTTAAAGCATGCCTTTTTTTTCTACCTATAAAGTTAATACATGATCGTTGTAGAAAAGTTAGAAAAAGAACTGAAAGCCTAAAATAAATCATCTGCAACCTCACCATCCAGAGGTAACCTCTTTTAACATCTTGGCATCTTTCCTTGCAATATTATTTTCCCTTATCCTTTCGCATTGTTCAGAGCATGCTATACATTCGGTCAGAAACTACCCATTTTTAAACGAATACCGGATCAAATCCCTTTCATAAATTCTTGTAAATTCTTATCCATAACGTTTTCATACCTGCCTAATATGATATTGTATGGATACTGCATGCTTTGTGCAGTCGGCTCATGTGGAAAATTCAGATCTTTACATTTTTTTTTGCTATTATAAATTATCCTTTTTAAAACAGCACTATCTATACTCAAAGCCTTGTATGTTTTCTCCTATAATCTCCACACTTCTTTACGATGAATTAATAAGGGTAAAATTACTGTTTTAAAGAGGATATTTTCCTTAAGGTCAGGAGTATATATGAAGCGCCTAATAGGGACCTGACATAAAAAAAGACATTAAACAGATACACATGTTTATATAGATCACCAAAGTCATCCCATAATTGTCACGTTCCTGCTAGCAGTGCCTGAGTATGTCTCTGTATAGCCAGCCAGCACTGAGTGTTCTCATTCGTAAACTCTTGCTAAAAGCACACACATAC
This sequence comes from Ailuropoda melanoleuca, assembly GCF_002007445.2. Classification (NCBI taxonomy): domain Eukaryota; kingdom Metazoa; phylum Chordata; class Mammalia; order Carnivora; family Ursidae; genus Ailuropoda; species Ailuropoda melanoleuca. Next base: position 45,749,669 of record NC_048224.1, read on the forward strand.
AGACACAAACACAAACACATATGTATGTGTGTATACATATATTCAAGACCACAGATGATTACCGATTAAGGAAAAAGAAGATTACACAGAACCAGCAATGCTAGGAAATGTTCAATAGCTCTTAAAATTCAAATAACACCTGCCAAAATACATTGAAAATCAAACACAATAATATAGGAAATTCTGACGGTAAGATATGAAACTTTAATATATATTAGGTCTGGAGCATCTATAAATAACACTGTTTAGACATTTTCATCAAAATAATCGGATAAAGCTCACATTTTCATACTTTATATCTGAAAACTAATTAATAATCATGAATTTAATGTCCCGTATATGTTAAAATTTTAAAAAGGCGTCAGGCATCGTAACCTGTCTTCATTTCCATATTCCTAGTTTTTATCGGTTTCTCTGTCTTTCATCTTCTTCTCCACGCTCCCGCCACATCATGCCTCCTCGAAATCCCCGGTCTCTCCTCCCCCTCCGCCCTCTGGTCCCGACTCTCCAGGGCACCCTACCTTGAAGATGCAGCTTGCTCTCCGTGCTTTGCAGAAGGACGGAACTCACAGAGTCCAGATTGTCATAGCTGTTACAGCCCAGAGGCCCGGTGCGTGTCTCTGTGACCTGGAGTGGATATCAAGGGTGACAGGTGTGAGACAGGTGCCCTTGTCAGAGACTTGTGAGACAGGGCCCCGCTGAGTCAGCCCTCAGCGGAGCAGAGCCGGCAGAGAAAGCGTCCTGGCCTGAGCCAATGGCCACTTCCCGGGCACCTTGCCTGGCCAAGGCCACACCTAGGCTATCACCAAACAGACGTCAGGGTAGCAGGGTAATCAAGTTCACAGCCTGGAGCCATTCCCCGGCTCTCGTTTCACCAGGTCACTCTACGTACGATATGAATTAACGAGCTGAAGCATACAACATATTCCAAAAGCACGTGCTTTGCAATCAGGAGAATCTGCGTCAAATGCTAACGGTGCCCTGAATTTGCTGTGTGACCTAAGGAAGTCACTCAACCTCTCTCGGCTTCCGTGACCCGAGGCTAGTAAGTCCTTTCCAGGAAAGTTGGGCGACGAGACATGATGGGTGGAAATGTCTGTCACATGGCTTACGTCCAAACACGGGCATCGGATTTCCCCAAATCTCTAGAATCAGTCACGGATACACATGCATTATTAGGCAAGACCAATAAAATTATTTTCTAAATATGTTTCATAACCTTGAAGTAAGCACGGTTTAGGATGAAGAGAGGTTCCGTATCCTTTTCGCCTTGACTTCCCACGGCTTAACACAATTATTTATTGGGTAGTTTTGAGGTTTGCGTCCGAGTATAAAGACAGCGTCAGTTGTGGCGTGACCTGTAAGACGGTCATACGACTGTCCAAATGCCAGCTGTGCCTTCCTCCAGCTGGGACACCTTGCGTCAGTAACCTTCCCTTTCTCAGCCTCAACGTCCCCATCTACAAAATCCTCTCGCCCACCACAATAGGTAAAGAGATCCTATTTTGGGAGTGGTTAGCACTTGGGAAACAGTGTATATAGATGAAGGGTTATTAAGTTTTGGTTTTTAAAGCAATTTATTCTTTTTTGGGTACACCCCCCTAATATAGCTGTTATGGAACGAGACTCAAAACTATCAATTCATTTTGCGAAGGAGATCCTGGGAAAGAAAGCTCCGGGCAGAACTTCCTCACCCGGGGTCGGCTCCTACTCTTACAATTCTAGCTGGCTGGGTCTTGAGGTGGTGTCAAGAAATGGCAAGAAAAATCCAAGTCCCAGACTGAGCGTGGAAGACATGTTGGCCTAAGGATGGCTTCTTGAGTGGCCTCTGTGCGATTTCTCTGAGAAATTCCTTGTAAGGAGGCAGGCTGCGCTTCCAGGATGCACGAAAGAAGATTATCTTCTGACAGAGCTTCGATATCTCAATTCCACCTCCCATGGGGGGGGCGGGGAGAGAACCATTTGGTGATAATGAAAACCAGGCCTTCGCTTCACTCCGACTCTGATGGCTTCATAAAGATCTGTCTCTCTGTGCCGAGTTCCCTAACAACATAATCCCCCCCAACAGAGGCGATTCTTCTTGGATAAGCTGGCTCTTTGTTTGTCGATCTGATTTATTTCTCTCTTTCCTACCTCCCTCCTCAGTAACTCACTCCCACATTTTTTTCTCTTCCCTTGGTCAATTTCTAACTCCTCTGCCTGTGTCTTCCTCCATCCACCCCCCCTTCCCTGCCCCCCACCATGCACACGTTTTCCCTAGAGATATTTTTGAATTCTTAATATAAGGGTAGGTCTGTACTTAATTCAGAAGAAATTAGATCGAAGATTGAGGAGTAGAATGCAGGTATGATCGGGTTTCAGAAAACGTGAGATGCAAAAAATCTGCACTGAAACGGTGAGAAAAATTAATCTTTTATATCAAAAATTCCTCCCTCATTCTCTTTAGAAAGGTAATCCCTGAATTTATTGCATTTAGAATAGAACCTTCTTTTTTTTTTTTTTAAAGTGTCTGTGCTCCATGGCACTGAATTGAAAGTCTAGAGCTGCTCTACTCAACGTGGTTATTTAAATGAAAATTAATTAAGATGAAATAAACTTATAAACTTAGGTCCTCGGTAGCCACATTTCAAGTGCTCCATAACCCCACAAGACTAATGGCTGCTGTCTCGGCCACGATATAGGGCGCGTCCACCATCTTGGAAGGGTAGATTGTGTATTGTTGGTGCAAAGGAGTATGGGTCAGCCCATGACTGCCCTATTTTGTAAATAAAACTTTACTGGCACACAGTCATGCCCACTTGTTTGCATACTGTCCGCGGCTGATATTTGTGTTACAGCTGCGGAGTTGAGTTATGGCAAACTTGACCATATGACCTGCAAAGCCCCAAATTTTTATTATCTGGCCTTGACAGAAATAGCTGACCTCTGGTCCAGTGAGTAGAATTCTAGTCCCTGTTAGGTACTCCAGCTGTCTAACCCTGAACAAAAAAGTCTTTAGCTCTTGGACCTTAGTTTTCCCATCTGTAAAATGGGGGGGGGTGAGTAATGGGATGGAAAACACAAGTGTTTAACAAATTACTGATCTAGGCATCAGCAATCTGCCTCTTGCTAGCTCTAGATCCTTGCAAAAATCATTTACCAGCTGTAGCCTCAGCTTTTTTGGACCTGGAAAGGGAACCTAAAAAATGATCCACACAGGAGAACTTGGAGAGTGAATGAGAGGATTGTTGATAATTACGCCACGACCATAGCCAGGGCTGCCCCAGCAAATCGGCACACGTGGTCACCCTAACGGCAGTGCTCATGATCTTACAGGGCCTTTGACCACATCAATCAGTGGCTGGCAGGGGGCATTGTCAGCGTTAGCTCCATGGATATGAAACCGGGGATTGTGTCTGCCCATCGGCTTTCAGAATACCTGACACGTGCAGTATAGCTGTCTTAAGAACCTTCCACCCAATCCACCCTCAAGCCAACCTTGATTGCTCCAGTCGATATCTGGATCTCATGGAGCCTCCTCATGGTGCCGTCACGGTCGACAAAGTAGGATGACGCGAGCTGGTGCAGAGCTTCAACACTTTGAGTGGCATTCCCTGACTTCCTGTCAAGGCGACTTTTGTCCATGTACATGGTCAAGGCCTCCTCCCCTGCATGGAAAAGGAAAGAAGTTCAGGGAGCCTATCGAGCTTTGGGGTGGGAGAAAGGCTCCAGGGCCTGGCTGCTGACCATAGCCTTGACCTTCCCACGAATTTTGCCCCAATTCCCTTCTGCCTCTGAAAATCAAGAGCATGGTGAAAGAGGAAAGTCCAGAAGTGGCTGTAAGCACCAAGTTCTAGGGGGACAAGGATCATGGAAAGACTCTCAGTTGTCAAGGCTGACCTTTACCAATCCACCACGTAGTTCTCACCAGCGTCAATGCAACACAGCCCACCTCCTCTCCTTGAGGCTGCATCTCTCCCCCTGTAATATGATGGATTTGCCCTGGACACTCCTTTCCTCCTCCTGTTTTCTCCTCCTCATCCAGTTTCCCCCTCCTCTCTGCACCCTCCTTTCCTATTCTCTCCTTCTTTCCTCTTTCCCTTTCTCTCCTTCTCCTGCTGTTGCCCCTTCTTAGACAGACAGATGGATGGACAGATGAATGGATGGATGGCTAAAGAGGGAGATAAGATGAGAGAGAGAAAGAGAGAGAGAAGGGAGACATTCTTTAAAGACAGGTACAGATAAGGAAAACTGGGTGCCTAAAAGAGGGAAAAAATGATTTGTCAGATGAGTGAAGTCAGACACCGTCTACATTGACCAGTGCCCAATCCCTTGCACAAAGCCCAGGGCCTGGCAGATAGTAGATAGTAAACAGTTAATACATCAATGTTTTGTAGTTCAATCAATAGATACTCTCATTACCTACAAAAGCCAGGCACTGTGGTTCTGCGAGCACAATGCACAGACAGAAAACTGCATCTGGCGGAGAGAGGAAGTGAGAAGAAAGTCAGGTATAGGGAGGGAGATTAGAGAGGAAGAAGGAGAGAGGGGCTGGAGAAACAGAGAACAAGAGATGAATGCAGAGACTCATATATTTTATTCCATTAAGTTTTCCTTCGTAACACGTGTTAGATTACTAACAATACTAGCTTCTGGTCCCTTTCATTTGGGATAATAAGATGTTTCATCAGAACTTCAGAAAGGGAGGTCCAGAAATGCCTACTAAACAGATGTGACCCTTATATGTCTGGTTTCACCTTCTATTAACTGTGAACTTAGGGATATTTCTTAACCTCTCTGTTCCTCAGTTTATTCGTTAACAAAATTAGGGGAAGACTGGCACCTACTCCATCAGTGATTCAGAAGAAAAAATTAATGATACTTGTCAAGTCCTTGCAGCACGGTCGGGTTCTCTGTCGTCATCACACTCGCTTCAAGCCATAGTGAAAAGCGGTCCCTAGAGCAGGACTGCCTGGTCCACACCAGCTGTACGAACAGTCCCTCACCCTTCCCACACTTCCATTTCTCCAGGTGCAAAACTGGGGGCAGGGTTGTCATGGGATTAAATTAGCCAACTGCAGAAAAGTACCCTGAACCCCGCCTGCCACGTACACCGGAGTGTTAATGACCATTACGTGATTACTGTAAAATCTCTCTAGACAGAGATTTATCCTTCTGTCTACTCAACCCAAGAGAATAGGAAAATCAGAGAAAAATGTTGTCAATATTTTCTGAGGACAAAAGTCTGATCTTTAAGATGACCAAAATTTCTTTAGAACGCTGATTACTTTTTGAGTTGAAGAAAAAAAAAAAAAACACAATTTGCTTTCGGGAGACTAGTGATTATCCTAGGCAGGGCGCACAGCCCTGACCCACAGACTAATTCCTGGGACTCCGATCCCTCCATGACTGCTTCTAGAACTCAGTTCCATTGCTGTTCAGTTTAACACATGTAACCTCCAGTCTGTCTGTTCACTGCCATCTCCCCCCATTGAGTTCCAGCCAAACCATTCCTTCTGTCTCCATGATTTATTCTTGCTGATTTTCCTCTCCCGGACTCTCCTCAAACGCTTCTCTCTGCTGAGAATGCCTTCTGTCCCTCTGCTATCTGACCATTGAATTCCTATCCAGCTTTTCTCACTTTCTCTTACCCTTCCTCCGCTGTCCTTGACCTGGCATACTCCTACACACTCTTCAGAACCCAGTGAGCCACCATCTTTCTGGTGAGCTTCCCCAACCATGCCCTCACCCCGAGAGAGATGTAATCACCTTCACTCTATGACTCTTTACCTTGTCCATTCAATTTAGCTCTGCACACATGCGTTGAGGCGTTTGGCAGGCACTGGGGTGACAAATGGATAACATATTGTCCCTGTTTTAGAGTCACTGAGTGACTACAATCATGCTGTCTAAGACGAGAGCCACCCGTCAAGTGTGGCTCTCGGGCGCTTGAAATGTGGCTAGTTGTAACCACATAGGTGTAAACTACATGGTAGATTTCCAACATCTGAAAAGTTTAAAATTATATAAAATACTTCATTAATAGTTTATCCTATTGATTACACATGGAAATGCTAATATTTAGAATATACAATGTTAAATAAAATATATTGTTAACATTGAGTCTCCCCTTTTTCTTCTTACTTTTAAAGATGTGGCTGTGAGAAAAATCTAAAACGGCATATGGGGCTCACACTTCCATATCTAGCGGACAGGGCTAGCGGAGGGAGACAGAGACGCGAGCGGGGCATTTCAGTTTACCAGGCGGATAGCAAAGGGAGAAGGATACAGAGAGTGGAACGAAGCCCAGGAGAAGGCTGCCTGCATCCCCCCTGGGAATGTGGACTGCAAGGCACTGATGCTCTGGTCTTTCCAGCTTCACTCCCCGGACGCTCTACGCTCGATCCTGCATAAGCGCGCCCTGTTTTCTCATGGGGGGGGGGCTCTTCTTTTCGTTTCTTTTTTTTCCCCCCTCCTAACTTCTACTCCTCCCTCAGATCTCTCCTAAGACAACACCTCCTCCAAGAAGCCTTCCCGGAATCCCCCACTCTTTACTTAAACTAGATCAAGAGCTCTAACTACGTGCTCCCTGTCTCTTTCACTTCTCCAATGCACTACCTCCCACATTTCCTGGTGATCGCTTGCTTAATAGCCCAGCTCCCTCGCTAGAGGAGAATCACTGGGAGGTCAGGGAGGAGGTAAGAGGCCTTCCTCATTCCACTTTCATGTGCTTTGCAAATGATCAGAGTATTTGTGGATGAATGAATATATATGGAAGTCAACCGAATCTACGGTGTTCATTGAGCGACATATCTGCTTCAAGAACTAGAATGAAATGTCCCGATGAGAAGATTCATCATCATCAAAATTAACCTTTGGGTCCCACACGCCTAGATGTGAGTTCAGAGTAAGACACTCATGTTTGCACTTTCCTGTGAAGTCTCACTGGTAATGCAGAAGGACGTGATCTTCCGTCCTTCAGAATCCATAGTGACCTGAATAGATTTGGCCTAGAAAGGACTCTCTATACAATTAGACAAAGAATTCCAGGAGGGTGGGTGATGGCCTGGGGGAGCAAGGAGTCTATGGATTCATTTGTAATGTTCCCGACGCTTCACCTAGGTCAGAAGAAGAAGACGTGTTCAGTTATCGTGGGATGGATGAATGGATAGATGAAAGGATGGATGGGTGGATGGATGGGTGGATGGATGGGTGGACAGACGATTGAATGGCTAGATGAACAGATAGATGGGTGGAGGGGCAAATGATTCGGTATGTGGATATGCTAGAAGTTACAGCCAGGAGGCAGAGGAAATAAATATTCCAAGTGTCAGCGCAGGCTCTCCGTGGGGCCCGAGGAAGAGAAGGTGGAACAGGCATAGCTCCCTTTGGACTGAAAACTGGCAGAAGCAAGCCTTAGATCAAGAGGGGTTAATGGGCTTCTTGCTGCATTATTAAGACTTAATTTCTTGTTTATTAAGAGAATGTTCTGTTTAGAGTTGCTTTCCCATTTGGGCATTCCTGCAAATTGCCTCTTCACCCCACATAGGCCTTTCCTCCATCTCTCTGTCCTCCAGGGGATTCGCCTCTCTCTCTGCACCACTTCTTTCGGAGGGGAACAAAGTGGGACACAGGGGATGGGGATGAGGTGGGAGCCTATCATTGTACCTTGTGAGTGTAGAGGGGCTATTGCTCCTGGGTGGGGGAGAGGGATGCCCGGATTTGGGGGTCCCCGGAGTATCCCTCCTCCCTCCATTCTGGGCTCCTGTGACTTTATTCTCAGCCTTTCTCTTAGCCCAAGGGAGCTTTCCCAAAATGCAGGGTGGGGAATAATGAATATACACACAAATGTACACACAAGCACAAAAACGTAAGCCCTCGCGCATAAACAGACATTCGTGTAATTTACACGCATTCATACATGTGCAATCTCACATATACACATATATTGTGCATCCAATCTATATGCAGGAGTCCTGTGTGTGTGCACGAGGGCGCTGCAGATGTACGTACGTCTGCATACAGATGAACTCACGTCCAGGTCTAGGGAGACGTCTGCGCACATCTGTCTGCGAGGTAGGCACACAGTCTCGTGCGTGCCATTTCAATCATGCATATCGCACAGACACCCAGGCTCCAAGGTGCTTTTGGAGGGACGGAGGGAAACTGCTATCCCTGTATTCCTGTGTGTCATTCTAGACCCCCGATTCTTCCCTTACCACCTTCCATGAGAAAAGTCATTCATATCAAGTCCATTATGAATTCAATCAATTTCACCAAAAACTTGAGGCGCCCATGGAGTTGGCATGTGTCGGCCCTCCGGCTGGCTTCACTTCCTCTTTCTCACTGCCTTTCCTTCCTCTTCTCTCTCCCTCAGGAGCCAAATAAATGCATTCACTTGTCCTCCATGTGACAGTTGAGGATCGTGTTTTGTTGTTGGAGCATGCCCTTAGGAACTCACCTGACACCTCGAACAGCTTATCAGAGTGTTTCTTCTAAATGAACATGGTGTTCTTCTTAGGAAAAATTACAGAGAGTAACACTGCCTGCACCTTCTTGTATTTAGGCAGGAAAACGGATATCTAGATGGGCAAGTGAATTTCTCAATGTCTCCTCTTCACCTAGTGAGTGGTAGGAATGGGCTTGAATCCCAAATCCCCAAGCTCCTTAGCCCCACGAAATTACAATAATTATAGTAAGACTACTAAACGCCACCAACGATAGCAACAATCTAGTGTCAAACACTGTGCTCAGCACGTTTAAAGCCTCATCTTATTTAATTGTCATAATATGCACATCTGTTTATAAAAGAGGAAACCAAGGCTTAGAGTAGGTGCCCCAAAACCAGCGTGGACCAGGAGACAGGACTGGAACCAAGGCAGGTGAACTCCATTGCCTGCCCTTCCATTCACTACAACTTACCCCTTTCCTCCCCTCCCCTTGCATGAGCAGGCTCTCAAGAAACATTTTTCCAGGGGCGCCTGGGTGGCTCAGTCGTCCAGCGTCTGCCTTCGGCATGGGGCTGATTCCGGAGTCCTGGGATCGAGCCCTGCATCGGGCTCCCTGCGCTGCTGGGAGCCTGCTTCTTCCTCTCCCACTCCCCCTGCTTGTGTTCCCTCTCTCGCTGGTTGTCTCTATCTCCGTCAATAAACGAATAAAATCTTTAAAAAAAATTTTTTTTCCATGAATGAGTGAGTGAAAACATGACGTAAGAAGGACCTCATGCAGGGTCTGTCTGGCACATTGTGTTCAATCAACAGTAAATCTCTTCCCCTTCCTGCTCCCCACTCCTGCATGTTGAGGACTGAGGGAACATTTAGGGCCTGCTGTCCAACACTGGAACTCGATCCAAAGCTCTGCATATTTTAAAATGTTGTGCTGTAAAAACAGAAGGGGAACAAGGCTCTGTGAATAATTCACCACTCCGCCTTGGAGAAATTAAAAATATATTTCACAGCCAAGAAAGGGCTTTATTATTTGGGATTTCCAGGGACTCGGACAGAATGCAGTTTCTAATTGAAGAATGGAATTGGTCTCAATATATTTTTCTTCTTTCTTTTTTTTTTTTGGTATTTAAGTGAGATGGGAGGTGAAGAAGTTCAAAGAAAAAGGGGGGCAGGTTAATGAAATGCCCAATGTGGAACTGATTCCGTCTTCACTTTACAGTAGAATAGAACGTATACTACACAGGTTAACATTCCAAGTCCTATTTAACTTAATATTTGACTAACAATAGGCAACAAATACACACTGGTTGGTTGATTTTGGGGGGGGGGTGTTGGGAGCCGGAAGGGTGAATAAGTTGGTTAAAGAGATAACTGAAGTTGAGTCAAAAAAAAAAAAAATGTAGGCTCTGTGGACAGAAAACCCGAAGTTAAAAACTTAGGATAAACTGCGTTTTGTTTTGTTTTGTTTAAATAAATAGAACATAAAAAGCAAAAACAAAAGAAACCCTTAGTTTTGTCACCTGCTAGCCCTACCTCTCCTGGCTGCCAGCTTCCTTAGCTAGACAACGGAGATAACTGGACTTAACTTGCATATTTTAAGGACCATGGGCAATGGGCGAGGCCTACTGTGGGCAAAAAATAAATACTGGCTTTTTTTTTTTTTTTTAAGATTTTATTTATTTATTTGACAGAGATAGAGACAGCCAGTGAGAGAGGAAACACAAGCAGGGGGAGTGGGAGAGGAAGAAGCAGGCTCATAGCAGAGGAGCCTGATGTGGGGCTCGATCCCACAACGCCGGGATCACGCCCTGAGCCGAAGGCAGACGCTTAACCGCTGTGCCACCCAGGCGCCCCTGGCTTTTCTTATTATGAAGATGGATGAATTTGTCCAACCTGCTTCTCCCTGGACGTTCCCCACATCGTCAAATTCCTAATCTGGGCTTCCTCAAAATGTATATGGCATGCTCAGCCGCCTGGTGCCTGGCCGACTCCTGCGAGTTAAAGAGCTCCTTCCTCCACACCCCTCTGCTGAAGGAGACGATCGAATGTGATAATCATACCTCCGTCCACCCGCCCTGTCTCCGTCAAGACACCAGTCTTGTTTCGCCAGCAAGGGCCAAATCTAAACACATTCCAGTAGCTCTCTGAGCAGGAGGCTTGGGGCTCCACCACCGAGAGGTGGTCTCAAAATTTAGTGGCCTTGGTCACTGCGGAAGAAAACTGATGTCCACGAGATTTAGCCCATAATGTAAAATAATGCATGTAGGCAAAAACCAGAATCATCAAAATACGTTAGTTTCTACCATAACCCCCTTTCTAAAAAATGTATTCCCTCCCTTTTATTCTCTCCTCCTCTCCCGACTCCCTCGAAGATTGGTTGGACTTAATGGGGAGGGGTGGGTAAGGCTAAGCGGGGCACAGCAATTAGTCAGCTTTCCTATTAACCTCCTCCCAGCCCATATAAGATACAAATAATACCCTCCTTGTAAAATGGTAACCTCAAGTTATCAGTCCCTCAAGCAGGCTTCCATAAACAAAGGCAATTCTCTAAACAGCCTCTGAAGCTTAATTATTTCCCCAGATTAGACCGCATTCCCAAGGAACTAATACAATAATCAGATTAAGCATCCCTGACGAATTGAGCTAATTCCAAGGTGAAGCCGCAAAAGTTAGTACTTCCGCAAAAGTTACTAAACTCGAGTTAGATGGTCCCAGAGAAGGGAACCAAGTGCTCTGATGTGACCCCCAGCCACCAAGATGGTTTGGCTTATGTGGTGATATATGCTTTTGAGTGACATACAGTGAAAGAGATATTCGTTTGGCTTTGTTACCCTAGGATAGCCCACCGTCCCTTCCCACCCAGGCCCACAGGCATGACAAGACTCTGGCCTAGTGGCTGCTGACCTACCTCCCAAGGTGGCAGAGATCAGGAGGTGGGTGCCGTACTTTTTGATGATGGTATCGATGAACTGCTGAGTGGTGGGTCTCCTGCCAAGCAGGCGAATGCTCCTTTGAAACTCTGGCATGAGGGGTACCGGATGGCGGACCAGGTCTCTCCTCTCGATGGCTGTGTTCCTCACCTTCCAACGGGCAAACTCCCTGGGTAAGAGAGAGGAGCAAGATGCCTCAACTTACCACTTCGACCCCCGAGGCAGAGTCCACCCAACCATCCCATCCAGGCATCTCTCCTCAAGGTGAGGGAGTGACAACGATTATTTTTACTATTTGTCTAGTGATCTGGAGCCTTCAATTCTCTTCAGCCAACAGATATTAGCTGACCACTGTTCTCCTCACTGGGATACTGTGGAGAGCCAGACAGACCCAGTCACGTTCTCATGCTGCTTACGGAGTGTCAGGAAACAAAAGTCATGGTCGCCTACAGTGAATGATACCCCAGTGATGGCATCTTCTCTGGTACAAGGCACCTGTTCCAGGGTAGGAGTCCTAAGAATGCCAGCTGGGGGAATATACAGATGAGTGGATGGAAGGATGGAAGGAAGCAAGGGAGGAAGAGAGGGAGCCGAAGAAGGTTGTTCACAGCGGGGAAGACCCCAGGCACAAAGCAAGTGGAGACCGGCTCTAGAACAATTCGAAAATCAAATAATTAGCCCAGAGCCTGTGTGATTCGCAATTTTAACATGCACTCAGTGAGCATTTACCAGTTGGAAAAAAAACAAATCTACGTCGTGAAGACCATGTGGGAGAATTTCCATTCTTCCCTTTCACTGACGATGGAAGAGATCAAGACCGAAGACCTTCCGCCTGGGAGTCCAGCTCAGGATGTCACACTGCCTCTTGCCAACTACACGGTACCAACCTGGGCAAAGCTTGTCACTTCTCTGGACTTCTCTCTCCTTATCTAGAAAATCCAATTAATATTATCTCCTTCTTTAGGCTGGTGCACAGATTACATGAAACATCGGGTGTGAGAACACCTTTGGAAACTGCCAGGTACTAATCCAATGTGAAAGAGAGTTTTATAACTTTATATCCTCACAAATTCCCAGACATGAAAATCATTAAAGGTTCCTGGGCGATGAGCAAGGAGCATGCAAACCGAATACGAGTAGAAATTCAAAGGGCCTTGGTTCAGGCTGCTTTTGCTTTAATAATGACCTCTGTTCCTACCAAAGATGAAACTCCTACAACACCCAGCTCTCCATTCTGCCTGAATTACAAGCCCCAAGACCCTTGAGCAAAACAGACTAGCCAAGAGGACGGGAAGGTCAGCCTCGATAAATGATGGGAACCAGAGTTTAATGAAAAGGTCTCCCTCTCCTGCCACAAGATGGGAGAGACGAATGAAGGCAGGGGCACAGAGCAAGGAGAAGCAGAACAGGGGGTGGGGATCACCCCGGAATATGCCCCTGTAATTCAGCAGGGGAGTCTGACCCCTGATGCAGGGAACATAGACCTGAAAAAATGCTTTCATACTGGAATACATTTCCAAGCCTCAGAGCTTACGGTCTGTGTCTGCTTATGGAATCTCTGTTCATAATTCTTAACACTGTTGAAATTCTAAATAAAGTCAGCTCAGGACCTTGCACATCATAGGTACTTAGTCAGCCACACTCAGTGAACCCTTGCAGGCAGCACCTAGCGAGTGCAAACGATGGTCTATGGGAGGGGGGTGGACGCTTCCAGGCCCACGTCCTTAGGAAGCTCACAGTCCAGCAGGAAAGACGAGATGTTTCCAGTCTGTTGTCGATCCAAGACGACAGGACACAGAAGAGCCCAGACTTCTCAGGTCTCTAGGGGAAGCTTCAGAGAAGAGGTCAGAGCTGAACTATAGTTCTGAAGTCCACGTGGGCTTTATGTGGTGGAGAACAACTCTTCCCATGGAAGAAAGGGCAGGAGCAGAGCAGGTGGGGGGATGGACCATGAGATCCGAGAAGAGCCAAACAGGAGAGGAGGGGCTTGAGGAAGCAAGTGGGACAGAGGGAGGGGACTTGAGAGCCAGCAGAAGCTTGTGACATGACTCCCAGGACCCCCACACCATGGTGTTCACACCCTTGTGTAACCAGTCCTCTCCACTTGAGTGTGGGCAGGAAGGGACCCAGCGACTTGCTGCTAATGGATGAAATGTGAAAGCGATGGAAAGTTCTTTCCAGGATTCAGTTACAAAAGATTTCAACTTCTGTTTTGCCTGCCTGGTGTGTGTGTGTGTGTGTCTCTCTCTCTCAATCTCTCTCTCGTTCGCTCTGCCTCTCTCTCTGCCATGGTATGAGATGCTCTACAGAGAGATCCCCATGGCCAGGATCCAAGGGGAGCCTCCAGCCAGCAGCTTCTGAGCAACTGGGACCTCGGAAGGACCTGAGTCCTAATAGTAACCACACAGGTGAGGTGGGAGCCAGACCCTTCCCAGCTGACCTTGAATCCAATAACCACAGCCTGGAGAGAGCCAGGACACCCAGCGAAGCCACACCCAGCTGCCAGGCCACAGAAACTGTGAGCTAATAAATACTGTTGTATTAAGCCACTAAGTTACGGGGCTAATTTGCTACTCAGCAAGAGATGACCAATAGAAGGCAATGAAGATCATCAGCTGTTTCTGAGTAAAAGAGTCTTACCTCAACAGCTTATCCCTGAAATTTATAAAATTACACATAAACATAATTAGGAAACTCTATATGTGCATAGAAAATACGCATACTTCACTGTAACAGACAAATATATATAATCACTTGGATTTATAACTTATGACCTTGGATAATTAATTATTTTTTCATGTGACTATGGCTACATTCCTCAAAACTAAGGTGCGTTTACACACAGAGCAGTCAAGTCATGGGTCAAAAGTCACACAGCTAGGTATCTAGTGGTAGGGCTGGGAGTAGAAAACTGGTATCCTGATTCTTATATCAGTCTTTTAACATAGAAGGGGAGAAGTAAAATGTAAAAGCCGTAGAACCAGGTAATGCCACCCCCACCATCAAATTACAAGCCCAAGACTCAATTCTTTCCCTCCCTCCTTCTTCCCCCTCCCTCCTTTCCTTCCTTCCTCTTTCTTTTTTTCCACAGCCTATACAGTCTTTCCAATGCTCCCCAGATGCCCAGCCAGGGCCTGCCATCAAGGATGCTTCCTTGAAGACATTAGGGGGGCAGCTGATGCTGGGTCCCCAGCTCCTTCCTCACAGGATGGCCCCTAGGTGGGGGGATGCACTGACCTGCTAAGCACACAGCCAGGGACTAGGGAAGAGTTCAGTAGCTGTGTGTGTGTGTGTGTGTGTGTGTGTGTGTGTCTGAGATTAGGAAGCACTGACTCCGTGCCAGGCACCTGCCAGGTCCCACCTGCCTTTCAGCATCACAGGGCTCCTGATACTAAGGAAGTCTTCCATCTTCCTGGCCAAAAGTGCATGTTTAGGAAAGCTATGAAACCATGCCGTGCTATTCGCAATGGTAATTTTAGTCAAAGAAAGAGTCCCTGCCCCAGTCTGCAAGAACGGCAGGGGTGGGAGTGGGGGTGGCAAAGAATTTTCTTGTACCAGTTCCATCTTGACGGGAAGATAGGACTTGGCCAAAGAGAGGGAGAGGGTGTTTCGGGAAGAATGAGCTCCATGTGCACAAATGGAGGATAAGGCAGTTGGAGAGAGAGGGGTGTGTGTGTGCCGTGTGTGTGCATGTGTGAGAGAGATGAAAATGATAAGAGGTAAAGACAGAGAGGTTGTCGGTGACCCCATGATGAAGGGCCTTGTGTGCCTAACCACATTACTCGATTTCAGTCTCTAAACTCTGTTCTGAGCGGCCAACAATCCAGACTAAAAATGTGCAAAGAATGAATTCATGTGACTTTGTGGCCATCGTAGGGAGGCTGGAGCAAAGAGTAAGAGTTACAGGATTCTAAAATACTGTGCTGTTTATCGAAGTCCCCTAAGTAAAAGGGCTTCCCAGCACTTAGGCCTATTCAGAAGGAGATTTAAACAACAGTGGAGCTGAAACAGTTGACCTCCGTTTTCAAAATTTGGGCACCTACTGTTTTTCTAGGTCGGAGGATATAGCAGCAAACAAATGAGCTGATATCAAGGAGGTTGAACTGCGGTGAGAACGCACCGATCACTAACCAGCTGGAGGGGGAGAAGTGCTGTGAAGACAAATAAAATGGAGGAAGGCGATCGGGATGCCCAGGGGTAGGGTGAGGGTGCGGTTACAGAGATGGCCTTCTTGATTGGAAGATAGGAAAGGAGACACCTGAAGGAAATAAGGAAGAGAACACGGGGCCACCGGTGGAAGGCTGTCCAGGAAGAAGGAAGAGCAGGTGCAAAGGTCCCGAGGTAGGACTGTTTGCCAGATTTGGGGAACATCAAGGAGGCAGTCCTAGATGAGCATATAAGTAGAGGAGATGAGATAAAAGGAAGGGTGGGAAGAAAAAACTAACATTAAAAATGTAGGTTGGAGTGGGCATGGATCTTGAAAAGCTATATTGGGTTTGGTAAAGACGTCCTATTTTTAAATTCCAAGCAATGCGTACAATCAAAGAAGGTTTTCAGCAATGACACAATCCATGTGCTACAAAAGGAGCCAGAGAGTCTGTCACAGCCACTCAACTGCATCCTTGCAGTGTGAGCAGCCGAGACAATACATAAACGTGGGGGTCTAGCTGCATTCCAATAAAATTTTATTTATAAAAGCAGGTGATGGGCCGGATTTGTACTCCCCACAGGGAGTACGGCCCCTGTTCTGACGGCATCACTATGACTCCTTTTGTAGAGTCATCAAATCCAACTCACTCAACTCATGGGTGGGAAAACTAAATTTCAGAGGCATTAAGTTATTTGCCCAAGATCACAGAGCAAATGACTTGCAGGGCTGAAACTAGAGTCCAGGGCTCATGACTCCAAGCGCAGTGCTCTTTCCACTGCAATAAGCCACCTTAAAAAGAGAGAGAAAAGAGAGGAAAGTGAGAAAGCGTTGCTTGTCATGTTGTCTAACTGCTCTGCTGGCCCAGGAACAATTTCATGTAAGTTCTCAGTGAATTGAGCACAACATAAAATACATCTTTCCTTCTGAGCCCACAGAGCAAGCAAATTCCCCTTGGAGGGGAAGGCAGCGCTCACAATGGCACAGAATCTGTGGAATACGCTTATGCCCAATTAAGCATCTCAGCAGGGCAGGCAAACCAATTAGACTGAGATTAAAAAAGGACCCTGGATGGAAGGCACGGGGTGGCTGCAGCAAGGCCCGTCCCACTGGGGGAGCAGGAGGTGGGAGGGCGGGTGACAGCACGGGCAGGGGTGGAGAAGACCGAGGCCAGCGCTGCAGATCTGAGACGAGGCTAGAGAGAAAACCATAGGCCAAGGCTCTCTCATCAGAGACAAGCATTGCCTTTCTGGGACTCCTCCCACATCCTGTCCTCCTTACTACCCTCTGTTCCCCTACACACACACACACACACACACACACACTCGGATGCACACACTGAGGACAAAAGGCTGTGCAGCAGGCAGGAGACCCTGCTCTGTGCCCTTGGGAAGCTATTGAGTCTCCTGGAAAATAAGCTGATTGTATTAGATGATCTTCAGCCCTACATCTCTCAGCCTGGGCGCTGGAGGTGGAAATCCTGAATTAAAACCTGACTCTGCCAGCAGTTAGCTGTGAAATTGTGAACGAGTTTGCTTACACTCTATGAAGCGTAGGTGTCATCCAGGGGAAGGACATCTCCCATACAGGGCTAGGTCCAGCACCGTATTAAATCCTGAGGCACAGCACTTAGAAGGAACCCTCCATAAACTAAGTTATTGTCCATGTTGTCAGAGTTGTTCTGGTTCTGGGAGAGGCTCCGGTGGGAAGCTGGGTGACAGTGAGGAGACGGTGGGGTGGGAAGAGGGGAGGAAACACTCACGCTCTTTTTAAAGTTACCAGTAGGAAGCACTTCTGGGATAGGTGAGATCTGATCCTTGAGAAGTCTGTTAGAGGCGGTGAGTCTGAATTTAAGAAAGGGACCAGCAGTTTATAAGCCACTGTGAAGCAGGCAGGCAGTTTCCTTACACCAGCGATGAAGACTGAAACCAGGCCATCTCACCCCATTGTGCTGAGAGGTCGATGAACCCATGATCAGAAAATTCATCATCAATCACGACGGCATGGACAGTTGTTAGACACTTAGCCGACTGAGCCACCCAGGCGCCCCTTGTTTTTGTTTGTTTTGTTTTGTTTTTACTTGAATCTGATTTCATAGCAGAAATAGTGGGAGGAGGTCATTTTCAAAAACACACACCATATAGACTTCAAAATACAGAAAAATGGAAAAGTAAAGGGAAGAAAGTATTTTATTTGCAAGTTTGTGTTAAAATTTGCACACAAACTTAACTCTACAGGGTCCTGAACACCTGATAGAGGTGGACTACACTGGTCTCTGAGCTTCCTGGCAGCCAAAGGAAAAAGGGATTCATAGCCAAAAAAGCCAGACAGTCAAGAAGGTAACAGAGCAGTTGTTCAAAGTTGTGAAAGAACACACACTTCCTAGAGGCTACAATAAGACACAAACATCTCACAAGGTTTCTCATAAAGAGGTGGATGTAGCCGAAGCTGGTTGGTGATAAACCGAGGCTTGGTTGGCTCCGGGCAGCCAAGTGCATTTGCCAGAAACATCATTCAGTCAAGCAATTCCATGAGAGTCAAGCATGTTACAGTCTACATATGTGGCTTTCTAGTGTTTTGACTAAATCCAGGGTTACATTTTAGAATGTTCTACAGACACTGTACCCCAATAAATGTTGGCAGATAGCATAACTGATTAGGGTGTTTATCCCTGGATGGCTAATCCCCTTGGCTGCCCTAACTCATCATTTGGAAGTCGAATAGAAACAAGGCTCTGAGTTTCTGTGTGGCGGGAGGTGGAGGGATCCGGGGACCACCGTTAGCAGCAAATTTTCCCCAGGGGCGAACAAGGAGAACTGCGGAGGTGGAGAGTGAAGAGAAGAAGTCACTGAACCAGAGAGAGAGAGAGAGGGAGGGAGGGAGCGAGCACGAGCGCATTTCTCTTGCCTGCTGCTCCCAGTCTCTCCCCACGTGCTCCCCAGCCACCTCAGGGGAAGGTGGAACCAAGGGCATCTATGAAATGGAAAGGATGCCTCTTAACAACTAGGGTGTTGCAGACAAATCCTCCGTCGTCTCCACGCCCCAGAATGGAAGCGAGGGGCAGGTGAGGAATCGGGGCATTAAGTGGATCTCCGGGGCAATTCAGTGCCAGAGGGGCGAGGAAAGCAAGAGCAGGATAAAACTCGCCGGAAACATGACTGCGAACAGGTTCATTTTAATTATAAGACACCGACTTAACTGTGGAGAATAAAATAATCCTTGCTTACAATGTGTACATAAGCCTTTCTGCTTTCCAAATGTGTTCACCTAAGTAATGGCATTTTTATTTTTATACCAACCCAGGAGCCGTTCTGAAAGCTCTTCTGGGAATAAAGTTCAGAGAAACCAGAAGAAGCATCTTGGAATGGGGCTACGGGCTTCTCATTGAGTAGAAACTTGAGAAGGATAGAAACACAATGAGCACATCAGACCACCTGAGTTTTTATGAAAATGGACCAATTCCTAAAAAGCAAGTGTGGTTCTTCACGGAGCCCTGTTACAGAGGGTGGGGTGCAGTCGGGGTTATGGGAGTCCACGGTGGGCGAAAGCAGCTTAGAATGCACTTGCTGTATGTCCTTCAAGCAGCTCATCTGTTTCCTGGGATGCCCTCGATCACCTGAGCCTTCTCATTGCTGAAACATAAGAATGGAACAGCTTCGGAAGCACCAACCAAGACTATTCCTGTCATTTCCCAAATGAAGCAACTAAAGGACAAGAGAGAAGGATTTGCCCAAAGCCACACACCACTGGTGGCAGGAGGGACTTGAATCTGGGTCTCTAACCTCAGATTCGGTGTCTTCTGCCCTGATCCACTGTCGCAGCCCATCACCTCCATTGTGTGGGGTCTATAGGGCACTCGGTCCTTCACAAAGCTCTGTCATCATGCACATTATCCTTCCAAAAACCTGGAAGAGGGGGAGTATTGTCGTCACCATCACGGGTGGGGGAAACTAAGGCCCAGGTCGGTCATGGCCATGTGGCAAACATGTGCCAGAGCTGGGACAGAAACTCCAATGGCATGATTCTCTCCCACTGGAAGCAGGGTCCTCCCTGCTTCTTCCTGCTGCCCCCTCCTCTGACCACGCTGGCATCACCACGCCAGTGGAGGACAGGTGCACATGCTCCCAAGCCACCTTGCCAATGCTCTGCCAAAGAACAAAATATAGGATCTCAAGGGAAAAGTGAACAGCTCGTTCCACTGAGCACCAGCAAAAGGGCCACAGAACAGGTCCGTTCTGAAGATGTGATGGCATCTGGAAGAAGCACAGACTTCAGGGTCAGAATGGCAGGAAGCCATTTATCAGCTGAGCGATTCTTTGCAAATTCCTCAGCCTCTCTGAGCTTCTACCAGTGCAATAGGAATTCTAGTACTTACCTTGCAGGGTTGCTGGAAGGATTAAGCATAATGAACGCAATTAATCTGGCAGTAGTAGCTACTCAATAAATGTTAGCTATTTATCCTTTGGCAAGGCATTCTAAAAGGGGAGTTTGTCGCATAACACATAACTTTTAATGGATATTTTAAATGATCTTAATATGCTCATGGGCTCCAGGGATTATGCAAACTGCATATAAATAAAATATTTAAAATTCTGTTTACTCAATTTGTCTCTCTGCTTATTTCCAAAGCATCTATTGTGAAAGCATGACTCATAACTAAATATAGATTAATAAAAGTTTGGAGCAGCAATTATTCTCCAATTATCATAAATCCCATTAAACATTGCAATTATATGAATTTTCTCTTTCAGTCCACAAAATCTGAGAGCTCCAAGGGACCACGGAGAGCGTCTTCCTATATGGCCTTCAATCTTTAGATGGAAACACGGAGAGTCTGAGAGGGGAGATAATTTTCCAGGGACACACAGCTGTCAGTGGCAGAGCTGGGTTTTCAAATCCAGGTCTTGCACAGCCAGACCTCTGCTCATTTCCTTCTGCCGTGGTGCATATTTTTAGGAGAAAAAAATGAACAACTTCCCCAGCAAGTAATGCTGCATTTAATTGCCAATTGCTTCCTTGTTAAAATATTTTGGTATTAGCGAGCACGACGCCATCTCAGAGCTTTCCCCAAACCCACATTCTCAGCGAGGTCCTTTTTCTGTTTCCTTATATAGAAAGCTTCCCTGTCCTTATTTTAAACTAGTTAAGAAATATCTTTTTCTTCAACTCATTCGACACACATTCACGGAGTTTCTGGTTCTATATCAAGAATTGGGGACCTGGGACGCCTGAGTGGCTCAGTCGGTTGGGTGTCTGCCTTCAGCTTGGGTCATGGACCCAGGGTCCTGGGATCCAGCCCCGAGTCGGGCTCCCTGCTCAGCGGGGAGTCTGCTTCTCCCTCCCCCTCTGCCTGCTGCTCCTCTTCTTGGGCTGTCAAATGAATGGATAAAATCTTTTAAAAAAAAAAATTGGGGATCTAAAGCCCTCCTTGATTCAACTTTGATGTACCAAAGTTCTCAAAAAAGATTTAACTCGGAGATCAGTAAACTGTGACCCACAGGCCAAATCTGTCACACTGCCTGTTTTATAAATAAGATTTTATCGGGACACTGTGATGTTCATTTGTTTGTGAATTGTCTATGGCTGCTTTCAGACAACGTGACAGAGTAGCTGCAACAGAGACCACAGGGCCCACAAAGTCTAAGATATTTACTATTTACTATCTGGCCTTTACAGAAAAAGTTTGCTGACCCTGATTTAACCCATTGACTTGGCCAGTCAAATAACGTATTTTTAAGGAAATAATCAGGAGGCCAGATCCAATATTTATAGACTGAGCTACTCCAACAGATAGATCAGTAAATTCTGTGTGTGTATGTGTGTCGGGTGTATATATGTGTCGTGTGTGTACATGTGTATGTGTGTGCTTGACAACAAGATGTCCTTGCCCTAAAAATATTTTTAAACTACTGGGCCAAAGCAAATTAGAAAACAAGGGTATTTGCTCACACACCCTGCTTGGAGCATCTTTAAACCTAAACAACAAAGTCATTATTTAAATACAAATTAGACGGAACTGATTCGAAAAGAAATGCCCAGATCACACCTGAGTTAAGAAAATAAACATGTTTCAAGTGGAATTTATGATTTGATGATTAAACAAGGTAAGTGACTTGATATATGCAATGATGGGAAAAAAAAAAAAAAAAAGCACCGTCTGGGAGGGTCGGAGGCATTCCCAGAGGTACATGGTTGCCCAAACACCACAAGAAGAAGGCAGACCCCACCGCTTTTCCTAGTTGTTGGAACCCGATGAGTTGTAATGCCATGAAAACATGGCTCCGAGAGCTCTAACTTACCGACAAGGAAGAGCTGACAGCACGATAAGGCCCCACTCAATACAGCAAGCTCTCTCTGACTGATAGAACTAATCAGAATAGAACAGGTCGCCCTGAGAATTAAGGAGGCTTCTGTCGGTAGCGATCAAAGCAGAATTTGAATAACTGATTGACAGAGACGCTTATGGAGGGATTCAGAATGTACAAAGTGTCTGGAAAACGCTGTTGCTGTATTTACTGGACTAGGCGACCCGAGGAGTTTCAAGAAGAGGAGAATATGTTGGCAAGGTTAGGAACTGTCTTCTGGATGCCCAGCTGAACTAGACATGGTTCAGTCTGGAGCCAGTAACGTTGTCACCACTGACAGATATGTTGGTCTCACGTAAGCACCAGGATGATAGGGGATAGATATTTACTTAGCTGTTTTCGTTTTTGTTTTAGCTTTGAGTTAGCTTTGAGTTAACTTTAAAACGCACCGAGGGGTGCCAAACCCCTGGTCTATCTCACAGCTACCCCTACACTCTAAATTTTAATTCTATTCTTTCCTCTAAAGCACATAAAAAATAGTTCTTCTTCATCAAGTGATATACTTCCGTTCTCTTTTGGTGTCCCCACAAGCAACTAGCAGATGTTATTTTTCTTGGGTGCAAAGGCATTTCAATGGCTACCTCCTATGAAAGCATAGCGACTATTCTTCTGAAGCTCACTTGGGACTTTCCAAAAGAGTTCCACCCCCCGTCTCTCGTATGCAGATGCTTATCTGCCTACATGGATAGACTCAGCCATGAGTAATATGTATTTTCCAATATTGGCCATGCTTGATTCTTCAGATCCATACGCCTAAGCAGAAATAATATTGGTCACCTCATATAAGCCAGGTGCCTTGCACTGATACTCAACACTACCTGGGAGGTAGGTATGACCATCCCCATTTTACAGATAAAGAACACCAGGTTCAAAAAGCTCAGTCCGGGTTTAACATCCAGGTATAACACCAGATTTGATTTACACTTTTCAACTCAAAATTCTGTCTAGCAAGCTAACTACCCACTGTGAACCTCAAGTCTGTGAATTTATATAAACGGTTCCTAAACCACCCTGCATTTCTTACGCCCCTCCTGCATTTTCAGCTGCCAATATTCTGGCTTCCGTAAAGGCTGAGAGTGGGTCTAAAGGAAGAGGAACTGGGTTTCAAGCGAAGACATCGTAACTCTACTCTCTACCACTATAAGTGGGACCAGCATAGACAGTCATGAATTCTTTCTGGATTTCACTTTCCTCATCTAAAAAAATGGGACAGCTGCCCTGGATTCGTGGCTTCCAAATGTTCATTTAGACATGAAATGTTTGCTTCATTAATTCATTCTTTCAGATAAGTTTTTGCCGCTTTGCTCGTTTGGGAACATCTACCAGGATTTGGTCTCTATTTTAGGTGCTGGGGCTATAGAAGGGAACAATATAGACCCAGAACTTGCATTTTTCTGGGGGAAACACAGAAGACGATATTCCAACAAATCTCTTGTCCAAAAGATAAGTTATATGTAAGTAGGACTTCTCTGGGAATGAGATGGTTGCAGAACCCTGTCTCTCCCCTCAGCACCCCATCCTTCAGGCTGGGGAGACCCATCCGAAAACTCTCAGACTCAAGTTCCATTGGTGCTTCACGAAGTGAGGTCCACAGGCATCAGGATTTGGTGCGAATCCATGTTAAGATCCAGAAACAAGGGGCACCTGCGTGGCTCAGTCGGTTCCGCGTCTGACTCTTGGTTTCGGCTCAGGTCATGATCTCAGGGTCGTGAGATCCAGCCCCGAGGTCAGGGCCCACACTCTGTGGGGAGTCTGCTTGAGATTCTTTCTCTCTCCCACTCTTTCCCCCTCTGCTCCCCTCTCCACTGTGTGTGCTCTCTCTCTCTCAAATAAATAAATAAAATCTTTTAAAAATACAGAAACAGGAGCTCACTTAAACTTAGCAAATCAGAGTCTCTGTCCTTGCCTTTTTAACAAACTTCCAGGTGACCTTTCTAGAGTAAACTAGAGGACCCCAGGACTGAAGGGGCCTCTGAGGTCTCCTCTACCTTGGACTACTTTCTCTTTCATACGCTTCCAGCAAACTGTTTTTCAACATACTGGGCCTCAGCCAGAAGGTGACTTCTTTTTTTTTTTTTTTAAAAATTTTATTTATTATTTATGTGACAGAGATAGCCAGCGAGAGAGGGAACACAGCAGGGGAGTGGGAGAGGAAGAAGCAGGCTCNTTAAAGATTTTATTTATTATTTATGTGACAGAGATAGCCAGCGAGAGAGGGAACACAGCAGGGGAGTGGGAGAGGAAGAAGCAGGCTCCCAGTGGAGGAGCCTGATGTGGGACTCGATCCCGGCACGCCAGGATCACGCCTTGAGCCGAAGGCAGACGCTCAATGACTGTGCCACCCAGGCGCCCCCAGAAGGTGACTTCTAGAGGAAGCTTTCTCTGATGACCCCAGCCAGCTCTGGTGCCCCCAGACCAGTGAACACAGTGAACACAGATGTACTTGTGTGATGATTTTACTGTCATCCCCTCCACTAGATAGTAACCTCCATGGGGCAGAGACTGTTTCTATTTTGTTCAGCTCTACGACATTCCTGGAACTTATAAAGGGCCCGATAAATAATTCTCAAATAAATCAAGGCGGTATGAATGAGTTGATGAATGGATCTCTCTTTCCAGCGCTGAGAAGCTCATGTTTTTACGCACCCCCCACGATCAGACCATTTCGCTGCCAATACTCCCCCCACCCCACCCCCGGAGCCTGGCAAGTTACATTACGACTCTTTTTACAAATTGTGCAAGTCTTAGTGACTTCCTGTTTCTCTTTATTACTGCATCCTGTCCCAGGTGTAGGCAGACGGGGCAATTAAAGCCTCAGAAGGCGGGAATTTTGGAATTAACCCTTAACAGCCTCNACGACTCTTTTTACAAATTGTGCAAGTCTTAGTGACTTCCTGTTTCTCTTTATTACTGCATCCTGTCCCAGGCAATTAAAGCCTCAGAAGGTGGGAATTTTGGAATTAACCCTTAACAGCCTTGTGCTTTCATGTTTCATGTTTCCATTGTCCAATCAGGAGCACAACTAATAAGTCCAGAGAAAGAACTCTCGAGATGAAATAAAACAAGATTCTTAGCCAAGACACAAGGAGGTGAAAATGCCAGCCACCTGGTTCCACTGTCTGCCATCCTTCCGCATATCATAGCCAGAATTATCTTCTCGAACAGTGGGTTTGGCTCATGCCACCTCCTCCACTTTGTTGGGAAGCTGTCAGTGAGTCCCCACTGTCTACAAAATATGTAGGAAGCACTCCGGATTCCTATTCAAGATGCCTCAAGACCAGAGCTGAACTTCAGATGCCCCGCTCCTTCCTCTGTTATTCTGTCTTTAGCCAAATGTCACTGCTTGGTGGACCCATCTGTAATTACAATCACTCACCCTCACCTTTCACTTACATTTTTATGAACATTCAGAGACTAATCACTACCTAAAAATGTAGCCCAGACCTCTTAATTCTGGGTAAAATGCCTTTCACCTCCTGTCCTGCCTCCTTATTTTGCCAGCTTCTCCTTGACTCCTCATCTCCCCCCCAGCCCCAGCGAGTAGACAGGTTTATTCTTTTTTTTTTTTTTAAGGTTTATTCTTCATGAAGCTCCATCAAATATACAAACCCACTCTGACCTCCAGGCGTTCTTACTCATCAATAGCCCTCTGCCCTTCTCCAATCAAAACACGTATTACCTTGTACTAAAATTACCTGTTTACTTCTTTCTGTCTCTGTTGCGTGATTCATTCTGCATGAGAATGGGGTGAAAAAAAGGTTGCTTGCTCAGGGTACTCTTAGCACCTAGCTGCAGGCCTGGTAGGTAGTAGGTTCTGAAATTTTTGAGAAAAGAATGACTGTATCTCTCTCATCATGATCGGCTGACTCCAAGACTTCCCATTGATGCATTCCTTCAACCAATATTGTTTTAAAACATTATGTTCAAGGCAGGCTTCTAAATGCAGGACACAGCAATGAAAAGGATGGGCAAAGGGTTGTTCTTGTCAACCTCCCCTTGTAGTAGGAGAACCAGTCCGTAAAGAAACTGATGTTTATGCAGTGAAATGCCAGACAATGGTGAGTCTCACGGAAAAATAAGACAAGGTAAAGGGACGGAAAGTGACAGGAGTAGAGGGGGCTTATTTTTATATGGGGGCAGTGGAAGCTTTTGTAATGAAGTGAAACCTAGAGACCTAGAGAAGGTGAAGGAGGCTGAGACGCATCCCAGACAAAGGGAAAAGCAATTGCAAAATGTCCAATGCTGTGGGAACTAAGAGTATGTGAGAAAATGACAGAAAGACAGTAAGGCAGGGGGACCGCAGGGAGAGGTAACGAGAACCACGTGAGGAGGTCCTGGTGGACCATTGTAAGACTTTGGATTTTGGATTAAGTGCAATGAAAAGCCGCCGGAGGGATCTGAGAAGCGGGACAGAATAGGAGTCAGGTTTCAGAAAGATCCGTGGGCTGCTTTGTGAAGAAGAGCCGGAGGTGGGGACTGACACAGTTGGAAGCAGAGAGGCCACTAGGTGGCCACCGCGTGGTCCAGATGAAGGCTCAGGGTGGCCTGGAGGAGGCCGGCACCAGTCGGGTGGGCAAGAATAGCGGAGAGGCGTGCTGTCAGTGAAATCTATAGCAGCTGTGGGTGGAGGGTGTGAAAGGAAGATAAGAATCCTACATGCTTCTGGCTTGGGGTACAAATAAGTGGGTCAGATGAAATTGGGGCTGTTGGTGGAGGAACACATTTGAAAGGAGAAACCAAGAATTCAGACTTTGATATGACACATTAAAGAAGGCGGTTAAATAGTTGGGTATAGATGTCTGGAGCCCAAGGGAGGGGTCTGGGCTGGAGTTATAAAAGCGAATCGTCAGGATAGATTCTTTAAAGCTACTAGAGAAAATAAAGAGCAGGAGAAATCCTCGAAAGGTGGGCATGAATACAGACGAGGCACAAGGACTGAGACCCCCGAAAAGAGAAGGAGCCAGCAAAGGCACTGAGAAGGTGAGCCAAGTGAACAAAGACTGTGAACAAAGAAAGTGTTTTAATTAATGCAAAATCAAAATTGCGTGCTGGAGCTTCTATGAACGGCTTACCTGTCTACCCTTCTCCCATTGACTGCACCACGCAGTCTCTCCTTTTTCTGTCCTCCCACAGGCCCCATGCCTTGGCTGTCCTTACCTTTGTGGCCTGCAGGGGGCGCCCTTCCCTCGTATCTCTACTGGGCTGCTCCCTCATCCTCCAAAGCTCAGACACAGATCTCTGGCCACCAAACTAAACTAGCCCCCATCCCATTACCCTATTTTCATCGGCAAGTATCTCATCCATTTGTTTATACTTGATTATCTTTCTCCCCACAGTACTCTCCGGGCCTCAGCCCATTTCCCCACCAGCACATAAACTCCACAACAAAGACACCATTGTATTCATTGCATAGCTCCCTGTAAGAGCTTATGACCTGTGCCCAGCACTTAGTAGGGGCTCCATAAATATTTGTTGAAGACATAAATGAATTCACCTGTCCAAATCCCATCCATCAAGACCCAAATAAAATCCGATTTCATGTATAGAAGACTTCCCTAATGCCTCCATCTCAAAGCAAAATATGAGAATCCCTAAAATTTAGGAGAGAGAGGACAGGCTTGGAAATCAAGTCAGGATGGGTTTCAAGTCCAACTCTGCTTCTAATCAGCCCTATGGCTTTGCACCAGTCACATAACATCTCTGGGCCTGTTTCCTACACAGTAAAGGTCCCTCCTCCATGAGTTGCCTTTTAGAGAAAATGTATGTAAAGGGCTGGCCACATAGACCTGCCCGTAAGGGCTATTATCTTATAATCACTATCCTTCCCTCCTCTGCATTCCCCAAGCAGGCACCTGCGCCTCTCATGACTCTGGATTACAATTTCTTTTACCAGTGGGCTTTGTCCCCATCAGACACTTGTAATCAGCAATACTGGCTCAACACTGGATGTAGTGACTTGCAATTTCTAGATCCCTTGTAAACGCTCCTGGGATGATTCACCCTCCCCTTCCTCGAGGGCATGAAGATTTTTAGCCTGAGTGCCTTCCACTTCATTTTTACTGGTGTCTTATCCCCTCCTGTGCTTGCATCGGGATTGTGGGAGTTTGCTCCTACCATTCCCTGCTGGTCACTCTTACTTTGTGATGTCTATTCTTTTTTTTCTTCCCTTTTTCCTCCCTCCTCCTTTTAAACTAACATTTATACAGTGACTACCAGTTTGCAAAGCACATTTCACATACCTGAGTTTAATCCTCAAAGCTGCCCTATGGGTAGAGAAATTGTATTTACTCCATTTTTTAAATATAGAAATAAAGCTCCATGGGTGATAGGACTTACATGAGGCCACAGAGGCAAAAAGAGGTAGGCCAGGAGAACCAGGAGACTCCAGGTACACATAAACTTGAACTCTGCTCTGTCACACCATTCCTTCATGCATGCATTCATTCAATGTGTCATTAATTCATTCGTGCATACAAGCAGCAAATATTTGGTAAACGCCAGACAGTAGTCTAAGCGTTTGAGATATATGAGTGCACAAATCATCCATAGATCCTCCCTTCCCTTACGAAACTTCTTTTCTAGCAGGAGACCTTAAAAAATGTTTTAAGCAAGGAAAACAGGAGGTGATAAATACCATGGAAACAAAGAAAGGGGGGCAGGGTAAGGGAGAATGGAGTGCTGGGAGAAGGGGGGGCAATCTCAAATAGGACAATCAACGTAGGTTTCGCTGAGAAAAGACCAGAAGCAGATGGAGAGCGAGCTCTTGTCTGTCGACACCAGGCAGAAGAGCTTTCCAAGCAGCGGGGACACGGGAAGAACTGGTGACACAGAGCAGTGAGGCAGAGAGGCAGGAAGTAGCAGGCGGTAACGGTAACGTTAGACAGGAGACAGGCTTCTGACCACACAAGACCTTCTTGACCATGGGGATGACGTCGGTTTTCATTATGAAATGAATGGGAGTTATTGCGGGGCACTGGGCTCAGTAAGTGACATGAACTAACTTAGGTTTTACAAAGCTCACTCTGTGTCAAAGATAGAAGTCGAACAGTAGAAGCAGCAGGACCATGCGGGAAGCTTCTCCAGGAGAGGGAGGAGGGAGTAACAGGAGAGGAGAGAAGAGAGGGTCCGATTCGGGATCTGTATTTTCAAAGTAGTAACAGCAGGATTTCCTCGTAGATTAGAGGAGGGGTGAGAGAGAATAAGGGGAATCAAGGAAGACAAAGGGTTTTTGCTTGAGCAACTGGGAATGTAGATCTTGCGTTTACTGAGATGGGGAAGCGATGGGCAGGAGAGATGTGGCTGGTGATTGAGAGGGGCGCTCAGAGGTATAGGTCCGGACACGATATATGGACATGTCTACCTGACATCCATGGCTGATGTCCAGTGTGCAGTTGGGTATACAAATCTGGATTTGGGGAGAGAGATCTGGGTGGGAAATATTATTGATATCCTTCTACTCACTTTCTTTCTTTCTTTCTTTTTTTAAGATTTATTTGAGAGAGAGAGCTAGAGAGCCAGTGTGCACTCACATTCTGGTGTTGGTGATACAGGGGAGGGGCAGAGGGGCAGGGAGACAGAGACTCTTAAACAGACCCCACACCCAGCTTGGAGCCTGTCACAGGGCTCTCACGACCCTGAGATCATGACCTGAGCTGAAATCAAGAGTTGGACACTCAGCTGACTGAGCCCCCCAGGCACCCGTCTACTCGCTTTCAAAAGGGACCTGAGTGAAGATCTATTCAACCACCCAATATATGTCTACTCTTCACTAAGAACTGAGCCAGAAACTGTCGCTATGGCTGGGAGAAAGGGACAAGGCTCTGGCCCTGCAGGATTTACAGTCTACCAGGAAGACAGAGTAAGCATAAGAAACAAATGATTATAATAAACTACATTAGAGTACGATAAGGTCTTTGGTGGGGGAAGTACAGTGGGTAATGGGATTTACATAGCTGTGGCATCTGACCTAATCTAGGGGTTTTCCTGAAGGCTTCTTGGAGGAAGTGAGATATAAGCGGATACCTGAAGAAATATTTAGCCACAGGCACAGGGGGAAGAGGAGTATTTCAGGAAGAGGGAGTAGCCCACAGGTGAGAGAGAACATGATGTATCTGAGGGAATAAGGAAAGTTTAGAGGCAATCAGGTAGGTGTGGGGTGGAGGACTGGGTGGATATGGTACAAGATGATTCTAGAAAGATGGGCACCGTACAGATCACAAAGGGAGTGGAAAACGTATGTGCTTCAGTTTCACCTTGGAGATAATGAAGAGGCAATGAAAGTCACAAGCAGGCGAATCACATAACAAGATAATCCATTTAGAGAAAGCTTTCTCTGGCTGCAGTTTCCCCAGCAAAGAGATGCTACCAAAAGGATTCTGTTTGTCCCAATTGGTGGCACAAAGTCTCCTAAAGCTACGGAAGACTCCATTTACCGGGAGACAGAGAGGAAACAGATGTAGCAGGACATTCATGATGTTCAAATCTCGGTAAAGAATACATCATTGTTGATTTTCCTTTTCTTTCATTTTTAAAATTTTTCTATTCTTTTAAAACTTTTAAAATATGCTTCAAAAATATATTTTTCCAAAATAAAAAGTTGGGGGGAAGTTATTTTTAAAAGATATTACATATGCTGTCCTTCCATGTGACATCTTGTTAAGGGGGCTGATCTGGGAATATCCTTGTTGAAAAGAGCATGTGAATGGCCCATGCTGAACTCATGAGAGCAGATAATACCGTCACCCCCTGAGCATGATGGAGGCTGCCTCAGGACACCACCGCAAGTCCCGACAGGCCAGCTCCAAGGACAAGGAAAGCCAGCTAGGTACCACGTGGGTTGTGGGACAACCCCAAGGGGACACAAGCTCTGTCTGTGTTGAACTTGTTACTTCCAGGGATTTTTTTTTTCCAACACCATGTCCTGTTCCAGCAACAAACATGAAACGCCAGCTTCCCTAGTGGTCAAGCTGGCCCCAGAGGCCACAAAGCAGACGACACTTCTCCACCCAAGTGTTCCTGCTCCCTCTCCTCGTTCAATAACTCGGGCTGGTCTGTTATTTATCCTTATTTACATTTATAGTAAAAATATAAGTGATTTACGGGGCGCCTGGGTGGCACAGCGGTTAAGCGTCTGCCTTCGGCTCAGGGCGTGATCCCGGTGCTCTGGGATCGAGCCCCACATCAGGCTCTTCTGCTGTGAGCCTGCTTCTTCCTCTCCCATGCCCCCTGCTTGTGTTCCCTCTCTCGCTGGCTGTCTCTATCTCTATCGAATAAATAAATAAAATCTTTAAAAATATATATATAGGGGCGCCTGGGTAGCGCAGTCGTTAAGCGTCTGCCTTCGGCTCAGGGCGTGATCCCGGCGTTATGGGATCGAGCCCCACATCAGGCTCCTCCGCTATGAGCCTGCTTCTTCCTCTCCCACTCCCCTGCTGTGTTCCCTCTCTCGCTGGCTGTCTCTGTCACATAAATAAATAAAATCTTTAAAAAAAAAAAAATATATATATATATAAGTGATTTGAGCTTAATCTTGTTGTATAGGCCCTCTGTCTTGGAGGTAACTGTTAGGTCAGAAAACGTAGACCAGGGAAGAAAGCGCGCACGATTTCCTGGTCCCCTCCAAAATCGGGAGCTGGAATCACACCAGCAACAAGGGCTTCCGGGCCTAAGCAGGATCCTGGCAGCTGTCAGCACCCACTGCCTGCTGGGTAGAAATTTAACAGTCAGACCCTCCAGAAATTTATAATCTACGTTAAGGGGGTACAAAACTTAGAAAGCTCTGGAAAACAGAATGAATCCAGGATCCCATGTCTGGCTCTATCAGCCAAGAGTCCTGTCAACATGGGCATGTTGTTTCTCCTCTATGGGACTCAGGTTCCCCATCTATAAAATCAAAGGTTTGAATAATAGGTCCCTGTCACTCCATGACAGTGTTCCTTGTCAACACATACCAGGATTCCGTGAAGCAGGTAGAGAGCAAGTGAGTATGAACCTGGGTGATTCTTAATCTGAATGCAAAATGAAACCACAGACACTCAGATGGCAAATGGAAGGGCAGGATTTTGCTGGATTTGGGGGATGGTGAGGATTTGAGTGAGCAAAGAAGGACGACAAAGCAGTTCCAGGGGTGGGGAGGCTTGTGAGCAAGGCATGGAGGCTGGACTGAAAATCATGGGGGGAGGGCTGGGATGGGGTAGAAAGGCATACAGGATTGGCGCACTCAGGCCAGTTCATCGTGCAAGGCCCTCAAGGCCCTACTTCCTCCAGGAACATGTTCGGATCTCCGATATCCGTGTTGCCTTTCCAACCTGAATCCGCTTTTATGATGATCTCCTTAGTACTCATTACTAGATACCAATTATTGACCATCTACTTTGAACCATGTGCTTTAAATATTATCTCATTCAACTGTTCCAGCCAAAAGGCCAAGATGAAGATGTAAAAATATCAGGCTCCGAGAGGTTATGTTACTTATCCAAGGTCACCCAGCTGGGTCAAATCTCTGCAGCTCTTTCATCCTGCCTGTCTGCTTACGTTCCTACTGCATGAAGAGCTTCCCAAGAACAGTCACGTCCACCTCCGTGCTCTCAAGGCCTGACACAGAGTGGAAACTGACTGTCAAAATGCAAACTCCTACTGGATGGTGTTGTATGCCTAGGCCTAGAGCAGACTGTAGCAGCCTAGAAGGCCAAAAGTGGGGAGTGAATGTGACTGGCAACAGCATCCTACAGAGTCCATCACATTCTGCTTATCCTGAGTCATTTCCCAGATTGCCCAGCCAAGGAAACCTCTGTCCTCCCCGCTCCTCCCATCTGCCGTCTGTGTTCTCTAAGTGACAGGTGTTTCCCAGCTCAGGGAGATAGGGAGCGTGTTACAGGGAATGAGGGCAGAGGGAGAAGCCAGCTTCCCTCTTCTGACCTTGAGTGACCCAGCCCTGGAAAGCAGGGCACTGGGATGTGAAGGCACAGGAGGGAGACGCAAACTTGAGGAGGAAAAACAAAATGAGGAGCAAAGAGAGTTAAGTGGTTCCCCCACGATGACTAAGAGATGGGTTTGGTAGAGATTACAGAGAACTTTTGTGAGCCCATGTGCTTCTGCCAGTGGAGAGAGCTGGAAGGGTCTGGATGCGTTTCACTGGTTTGGACCTCAGCTGGCCCTGACTGGGGAGTCACCCCATGCAGAGCTGAAGGAGCTCGCATTCTTCTCCCGGATAACCCTGACAAAGTCCTGCCTACCTCCCAGGTCAGCCCCAGGGCCAAATGAGAAAATGGGCACAGAACCTACTGCATCCCCATTCTACAGGCCAGGAAACTGGGGCTCAGAGAAGTATGTGATCTTGTCAGAACCATCAAGCATCAAGAGGTGTCTCCAAGTCACAGAGAGTAAATTTGGCAATTACCTTGGAAGATCTTCTAAATTACATATGCATACACACACAATACATATGTGTGTGTATACCATATATGGTGACAAACATGCATATACATGTATGTGCACAGTACATGTAAATATAAAATATGTGTGTAACATACATATATACAAACACATACGTAGCATATATACACCCGCACATATACTGTACTAAGTTACCTAATTACACTATTCACTGTTTATGACAGCCCCTGGGTTAAATCCTATCTCCACTTATATACAAGAGAATGGAGGCTTAGACAGGAAAGTGACTTGCTCAAGGTCACTCATAAGTAAAAACCAGAGCTGGGATTTGAACTCAGATCTGACTCCAGACCTTGAACTATTTCAGTACTTGATCTCTGATAACAGATGGGTGGAGTTCATAATGCACATCTAAAACGAAAATTCTTTTTCTCTTTTAATAAATGTTTTAGGCTTATAAAAGTCCAACTTCAAATGACCAGGCCCCTTCCAAGCAGCAGGCAAGCTCTGAAGTTTGTTTGCACCAAGTCATCTCTCCGGCCCTTGCTGCTCCGTCCCTCCTCGGGCTGTGCATAGAGTCCTGACTCCCACCAGACTGTGGGCTTGCACCGTTAGGGTTCACACCTCATCCCGTTTATCTCTATCCCTGTTCATCATAGGGCCCTAAACACAGTAGTTGCACATGAATTATGGGCTGAGCCCAGCAGGACCACGTAGGCACTCTGTTCTGATGAATTTAAATGAGTCTAAGGTGCTAAGAAATGAGGCGGGATGTTTCACGCACAGTCTTAATATGATGGACCCTCTGAGACTAATCCTGAAATGGACACGGTGTTGGATGGGTCCAACGCAGCACACTGGGTGCCTGGGACCAGGCCACCGCACACCAGGAGATCAACATCCTCACAAAGACCAAGTCCCCAGTCACACCTGCTGTGCTATTTCCCTAAGGTTGGCTGGAGCCATTAATCCTAACACAAGAGTTGTGGGTCTCTGGGCACCTCTTACTGATGGAGCGCTCTCTACCAGATGGGAATGGAGAGATGGCGGACTTCTGCTCACCTCTTCCCCTCCTCTCTAGTGTCTGTTTCCTGTCATTGTTTCTTTATGTTTATCTCCTTCACTTCCTCATAGTTTATCTGGTCTTCCTCACTATTCCTTTCCTTCTCTTTCATACTTTCCCCTCATGGCAGCCAGACAAAACATCCTTACTGGAGGACTCATTTTCCTGAAATATCTAGAACAGCGATCTTAATTGGATACTCTCCTAAACACATCCAAAACAAGGTCCATAAGTTTCCATCATATTTCCTAATGACAGTTCATTTATGTTTAATTAGCCAAGCAATATGTGGATGCCGTTTCTTTGTTTTAAAAAAGGTTTTAATTATAGATAATCGCCATTATCATGCTAAAAGCTTCCTGATTTTTCTTTTTACATTTACGTGTGTATAAATATACTTGTAAAAAATACATGGCTTTGTGTGGGCGCATGCATGTGTGTTTAATACATGTGGGGAACACTGCTATGTGGAATGTTCTGCAACTTGCTTTTTGTCCCAGCAGAACCCCCTATAGAATTGTTTACATCAACAAAATTGTGGCACTTTATTCTTTTTAATTACAGGGTGTTCTATACTATCAATAAACCACAATGCATTTATGCATTAACCGGCTGGTGGATATCTAGGCCACTTCTAATATTTTCAAGATTCTTTTACAAGCATCTGGCAACGAGCATCCTGGGCCACACCTCCCCGTACGCAGGTGCATGTTTTCTCTACGGAAGATGTTAAGAGAAGGCACTGCTGAATCAGAGGATTTGCCCATTTTAAGTGATATAGACAGGCCTCATCGCTCTCCAAGCATACATTTTCCCCTTCTTGATTTCCTTTACAATTATCTAGATGCATCACTGTTGGTTTATCCATTCACCTGTTGAAAGACATAGTAATTGTTTCCTGTCTTTATTTTTTATTTCTTCTTCTATCCTTTTTTCCTTTGCTCCTTTTCCCAGTACACTGACTTCTGCCAAGGACTAGGTTCAATGACACCTGCATCGAGGAAGCAGAAAATGCAGTTCTGAGCACTGATCGGTGGGCAGAAGTCAGCTCTTACTGGCGAGTGAGAGGTGATTGCGTGGCTGTCTTCCTGGCTTCCCGTATAGTGACATCAAGTCAGTGGCCTGATGGTGGGAATGTTTCCACCACGGAAATTGGCAAATATCAACAATCAGAGAGCACTGTAGGGGGAGGGGTGCATGCATTGTTAAGGGCTGTTAAACACTGGAAACAGTGGTTAAATATATATCATACATCGACACGCCTCGGATTCCAAGAGCAGGGCCTACCATGACAGAACTAGAGAGAAAGCCCAAAGCCATTTAAAAGGTCCTGAGTGGGGGCACCTGGGTGGCACAGCGGTTAAGCGTCTGCCTTCAGCTCAAGGCGTGATCCCGGCGTTCTGGGATCGAGCCCCACATCAGGCTCCTCTGCTATGAGCCTGCCTCTTCCTCTCCCACTCCGCCTGCTTGTGTTCCCTCTCTCGCCGGCTGTCTCTGTCTCTGTCAAATAAATAAATACAATCTTTAAAAAAAAAAAAAAAAGGTCCTGAGTGGTACAGATTAATGCAAGTCAATGATGAGTGTCTGATGCTTAGAATTAGGTGCCTTGCATTAGGACAAAAAGATGATCACTTTTCAGATATAGAAGAAGGTTCCAGAAATGTAAGCATACCAGGAATCTCTCAAGGCAGTAAAGATGGCATCTATGACAAAGGTCTTGGAGATCATTGTGAAGACAGTCTACCCCACCTCCCTCTCCTCACGTACCCCTCAGCTCCCTTGTCTGACATATTTGAAAAGGAGGTCACCAACCCCTGCTTAAAGAACTTTCACAGAACCAGAGAGCAGAACGGTGGTTGTCAGGGGCTGGCTTTGGGGGAAATGGGAAAATGTTGGCCAAAGGGCATGAAGTTTCACTTACTCAGGATGAATAACTTCTGTAGACCTAAGGTACAGCCCAGTGACACTAGTTAATGATGTGTTGTACACTTGCTAAAACAGTAAATATTAATTGTTGTTCCTCCAAAAAATGGGAATTATATGAGCTGATAGATATGTAAATTGCCTGATTGTGCAATCATTTCCTAAGGCAGATGTATACCAAAACACCATGTTGTATGCTTTACAACCATTTTCAGTTGTTAATTTTATCTCAGTAAAGGTGGGGGAAAAGAACTTCCCAGCAGCTGGCAACTCATCATCTCCTCAGGACCGATGCTCACCTGTGATGAATGAAGCCGCACCCTGTGTCCTTTGCCCACCGCTCCTCACCCCGGGGCTTGGGGCCGGTGGCCAGATCGTGCTCTTTGCTCCTCTCCTTCTCTGGGAACTTCTTCTGGAACTACAATTCCTGGTTGGTACTGGGCACCACCTCAGGCCCCTCGCAGGACTCCTGACTCCCCGGAGTCCCTACTCTGGTCCTCCACGGACCGCCTTCTGCCTCGCCACCTCCCTCCCACAGCTCCACGGCACTGGCACCAAGGGCAACTGGCTGTAGTTAGGGCCTAATCTTCCTGAGCAGTGAACCATTCCCCACACAGTTAGAGGCAGCACTGCCTCCCTGACTGATTGTTTGCTGATTTTGTTTGGCATTTTTTTTCCCCTGGCCTCATAGAGAGCTTATTAGAAAACCATTTTCACATTCCATAGATTATATTTGCGACTTTGCTCCAACGGGGAGCCTCAAAGGAAGAGATGGATAAGGCACTCTCGAAGGGCTAAGGGAGACCCTGTATGAACCGAGTAAATACGACAAATTCATTTACCTCGCATCTTTTTTGTTTGTTTGTTTTAATTTAAAGCACTTTTCTGTCCATTGACTTTTTTATTCTCACAATAACCCAGCTAAGGATTCCCATTTTATTGATGAGAACACTGAGGCTCAGAGAGATACACTGATGTTGTTAGGGCTCAGAGCAAATCAACAACAGAGCCAGGCTTAGAACTCTGATCTCCTTAAGTATTCCCTGTGTTCTTTGCCCAGGAGAGAGACAAAACAATGCAAACACAGGTTGTTGGGGGAAGATTCCGTCTGAATTTGTAAAAAGCGTGACTCATTTAATAGTTGGAAACAGACAGACATATCTAGTGTATATAGTAACGGAAACGTGTCCCCATTTAAAGTCTTTGGTTGGGGGACACCTGGTTGGCTCAGTCGGTTAAGCATCTGCCTTCAGCCCAGGTCATGATCCCAGGGTCCTGGGATCAAGTCCTGCATTGGGCTCCTTGACCGGGGGGGAGCCTGCTTCTCCCTTTGCCTGCCGCTCCCCCTGCTTGTGCGCTCTCTTTCTCTCTCCCTGTCTGACAAATAAATAAATAAATAAAATCTTTTTAAAGCATAAAAAAATTAAAAACTATAAAGTCTTTGGTTGGCAGATTCCCCATTCCTTTGCAACTCAGCTCAGCTATATGATTAACCATGAGACTTCTGCCCTGCCCCCTGGCTGTGGGAGGGGTCCCTCTGAGAGGCTGCCCGAGCGCCCTGTCCATGTATCCGCCACGTCCCTGACCCACTGCGCTGCCAGTCTCCCTTACCAGACTCGAGCTCCTAGAGAGAAGGGATCGCATCTTATTCACCAGTGTCTTCAGCATCTAAAATCGTAGCCAGCAAGCAACATGTGCTCCATAGATGTGTAGCAAATGAAACCAGTGGGACACTCTTCCCAGGTAGCTGATGCCTCATTCACATCAATTGTGTAGAAAAAGGTGGAAACAAGTATTGGTCATTGAAAGCCTGCGTTGATGAACTGGTGAGAGTAAGTTATAAGAACCTATGTGTTCCATATGCAAGAAAAACACGTGTGCAAAAAACGCTTAAATTGTTTGCAAGAGATATTGTCAAGAGCACCTTGGAAACTGTGTTTACATCAGTTTATTATTTAGCAATTTTCCTTTTGAAGAGAGAGTAAAGGAAAGCTCACTACCTGCCCAAATCAGCACAAATTCTGAATTAGCGGGGTCAAAATTAATGAGGCTTCTAAGAGTGTTCATATGCTTTGCCCTAATCATTCTCCTCCTGGGAATCCATCCTAAGGAAATATTTCAGAAGAAGAAAAATGCTATGTGCACGAGGGGGATCATAACAGCCTTGGTTATAATTTTGAAAAGACGGCAATTAAATAAAATGTCCAACATAAGGAAAATGGTAGATGATCTCGGGAGAGACTTTTTGGGACCCGGGCAAATGCATGGAAAATTAATGTTCAAGCAATGGATGCACGGCGACATATAGAAGGGGAGAAAGGATGTCACAGCTTTAGGTAGTGAAAGCATGAGTAAAATGTCTAGTAATTTTAATGCTGTTGAGTTAAGCCCAATTGGGATTTCATAGTCGTTACTTAGTGGGCCTAACACAGCCAGGAATCTCACACTTCACTGCAATGTCTAATCATTCCTCTCCCTCATTCATCCTTTATTTTACTCACTGAGCATCGACTATGTATAAGACAAGCGAAACACAAAGAAAAGCAACACACTTCCTGTCCTTAAGGGCCATCTGGTGCCAAGAACCGGCCCCAACTAAGAGTAGCACAAAGAAGTATCTAGTAACCGCTCCAACAATAGAGCAAGTGAGATTCACCTGATTCTGCAAGAGCAGGAGTGTGTGAAAAGAGACTTCCAGAAGATGAAGCATGCAGCCAGGCCTCTCAGGCTCCCTGGGATTTTAGCAAATGGAGGACACATGTGAGTAAAGCCTCACAGCGTGTGTAGGCCGTGAGGACACACTCAGAGCCACCAGCATGCAGGGAAGGAAAGGTAGGTGACGGACACAACCATGGCTTGGGGATGGATGGTGGAGAGACCTTGCTTGAGTGCCTGGCTGAGGAGTCCAGCCAGCATGGCTCTGTGCCGGTTCTAAGAGTGTAGAAATGAGACAGGCTACGGATAGGTCAGGAATTACGTACAGTTCTCATTGCTCACTGCCTTTCATGCCTGGCCTGGCAGAGACACTTCTCCTCATATGGGATATTTTATTCTGTTTTTAAGAGCTCTTCATTTGTCATTTGGGACAGAAAGTTGGAGCTGGTTGCAATCCGCAATCAATCAGCCTGCCTTTGCGGAAGATCTACCAGGAACTACAGTTCTTCCTCTGTGGGTCTTTTCACATTGATGTGAGCATTCAAAAACCACTTACACGGTGTGTATGAGGAGAGAGGGAGGGAAGGAAGCAGGAAAGAAGGGACAGAGAGACAGAGAGAGTGAGCGCGTGCAAGAGAGCAAGAGAGCAGAATAGAGAGATGAAGGCAAGATAGAATGTTCTATGGGCAAGTGGGGATAAATCAGCATTTTGCCAGGGAATATGAAGACTGGAAGACAGCAGTCCTGTTTTGAAAAATACTGAAAATCTACTAGTATATTATTTATCTCTGTACTTTTCTGTCTTTTACTGATGTTTATGTAAACCTCGGATCTATACCTATAGACACAATTTTTTTTTTTTTTTAGCAAAATCGGGTCATGTGTGTAAGTGCAACTTCATTTTTCACTTGCC
This sequence comes from Ailuropoda melanoleuca, assembly GCF_002007445.2. Lineage (NCBI taxonomy): Eukaryota > Metazoa > Chordata > Mammalia > Carnivora > Ursidae > Ailuropoda > Ailuropoda melanoleuca. Next base: position 45,789,485 of record NC_048224.1, read on the forward strand.
TACATATCCTTTTTTTCCCCTGAGATCAGTACACATAGATTGTCTCCACTCTTTTTAGTGGTTTTGCAGTATTGTAAGGATGCACTATAATTTATGTGAACAATCCTTATGGCTAGATATTCACGCTGTTTCCATGTTTAACTCTTTTTTGGCCACTTGGAACAAGGCTATACTACACATCATGGTAAGCACACCTCTGTACACAATGTGAATATTTCCTACAGTGCAGTGACAGAGCCCTAGGGTATAGACATCTTGAGTTTTCAAAACTATAGATTTACGCTTCCATCAGTCAAGATCTGACATCCTCTAAGGGTCAGAACCGTTTTGACGGGGCCTTTTGCCACCCTGTCTCCCCCACCCCCACTCCATCCCTTGGCTGAGAATGACTCTGAGTAGAAGATGTGTCACCATTGAGGGTGTTGACGTTGAACTACATGACAAGAGGGCTGCGGTGGGAAGGAGCCAAGACACTTGGGTCCTGCCCGGGCTGTGTCATTGCACAGCACTGAGATCCTGGCCATGTCTCTTCTACAAAATCCCACAATTCAAGCATGAGGCTTTCTAGACCCTGGTTTCCTATCTGGGAGTCTAGGCAGTTGGACTTGGCGATTGCGGGTCTCTTTTGGCTCAGATGTCTGGTGATTCCAGGAAAAGAGGAATGGAGGAGAGGGAGGATAGAGGGAGGAAAGGAAGAGCATAAAGGAGCAACAGGGAGGAAAAAGAAAAAAAATGGGAAACAAAAAAGACAGAAACCAGAGAAAGGAAGCAATGAAGAATAAGACCACCTCCACTCATGGTGACAGAAAAGCCTTAAACGGTTTCAATATGCATCAATACAGCCTTTAGAAGACAGAGAAAGGGCTTTTGAAAGGGGAGCGAGGAACACAAATGTTGTTCATTTATTTTCAAAGACCCCAAGTTGAATTTTGTCCAGAAATAATGCTTTTCATGGCGAGTGAAACCAAGGGGAGAGTAATAGCTGGTGACAGGGGAGAGAAAGGTGACAGATCACCTCTCAACGAATGTGTGTTTCCGTATGTACTGCAGACACAAAAGCTCTCTGCCCCCGGGAGCGGGCGGGCCCTCTTCTCTTCGGTGTCTTATTCACCCCAACTGCGCAAGTCACCACCCTCACTGACCACCCCTTCCTGGATTCCTCTGAACCCTTCCGCAAAACAGAAACTGGTGCTGGGCTCTGACCCATGATGCAGAGCTGCAGAGACATCTCTAGAGAGAGGATTGCACTAGCTGGGCAGAGGGTGAGGCCTGTGTCTGCACCTCGCTGGTCCTGTCGCTGTACCCGAGCCCGTTTTCCCACCCCAGGTCTCCTCTGATGGCCGGAATGAATGGGGTTGAAACAAAACAGTGGTCGTTAGGTCCTTGGATGGACGGGCAGCAGCAGCGACATCAGTACCACCAGGAACTTGACAGAAACGCGGAAGCTCTGGCCTGGCTGCCTCCAGCTCTGTGAGTGGGGCCTAATCAGCAATCCTCCAGGTGATTATAACGCATGCCAAAGTTCCAGAATCACCGAACCAAAAGATCACAAAAGGACCTGCCACTTTCCTGGGACACAAGCTGAGCCCTAAAAAGAAAAATAAAAGGGGGGGGTGGAGGGCGAAACGAAACCAAGCTTTCCCAGGCTCAGGTGTGCAGGCCCAGGATGCACGGACAGCTGTGCCATCATGCCTCCTGCTTCCTCCTTGGGCCTGTTCCGAGCCACCTTGCTGCTTAAATGGTAGGCTTTGGACCAGCAGCAAGTGTCACCTGGGAGGAGGGAGAAATCTGGAGGCCCAGGTCCCACTGGGGACCCGCTGAATCCAAATCTGCACTTTTCATAAGATCCCGAGCTGGTGTGAACGCACAGGAATGAGGGAGAGGCCTGCCACCAAATCNAGCCTGCCACCAAATCTCTCCCTCCCCTCCCTTTGCCCCCCCCTTTCTTGCTTCTTCTTCTTGCTCATTTTCTATCACTCTTCTTTTTCTTTTAGTTTTACCCTTGGACATGCCTAGGCTTACTAGAGGCCCAGCTCAGACCTAGGCTGACCCGCAGGTTTAACAAATTCGCTCTCCCCAGTGACTTGAATGTCAATTTCCAGGTCAGAGCCCTCAGCCAGCCGGGGATGCTGCACTTCTCTCTTTGCCCTGTGGGAGGCAGTGTGGCCTAGGCAAGAGCGCTGAACTCGTCCTTCTCAGACCTGAGTTCCAGACCCAGCTCCGCCCCATCTCTGCGTCTGACAGAAACATCTAACCTCCCTCCGGAGAAGACTCATTTCTGGGATGGAGGCAGTCAGTCAGACCTTTTTCTGGGGTTGGCTGTGAGGCTCAAGTGAGAGCATGCAAATGAGTGTAAAAGACCTGATTCAAGTGCAAGGAATTATAGTGACTACGACTAGAACAACTCTTCCTCGCCCCTTCCTCAGGCCTTTTCCAGAAGCAGACCTCACAGGCTCACCCCTCACCACACGCTGCTGAAAACGGGCACCAATTCCCACCTCCCGAGCCTGTCCCCGGGGTTCTTATTAGGAAAGCAAATACTGGATTGCTGCATTACCTCCTTCTTGATAAAAGTGTTTATCGCCCTGTAAATTCCAACCTATCAGTAGCTTGTTACAGAGAGAAAAGGTCGCCGCCAAAAAAGATGTGTCATTCCCCTGGAAATTTGGGTTTAATATGTACAAGGGAGCTCGCACATGGAAATCTCTTTGGAAATGATAAAGTCCTATAATGAAAAATACCACTACAATACGGGGCTCATTTCAGCAGATAAATATTTAATATAGATCAGCCAAGATTAATTGCCTACTGAAACGTGCCCTTCCTCTGGCTGGTGAGGAAAAAGAGCATCTTTACGTTAATTTATGACAGAGTTTTTGAAACAAGCAAAGCTTAGCTTGTCCCGGGTTCATTTTGCCTGCCATTGAGAAATGCATCACGCAGCTCCCCAGGCTTTCTGCTCCGCTCTGGGCTCCTGCTGCAGTGTGGAGTGGACTGGCCACTCCTTCGCATACTAATCAAGTTCTTGCAGGCACACAAAAAAAAAGTTCTAGAAAATCACTTGAAATCAGGACATGGAACAAACCAGTGGGAAAGACCGCCTTGGTTCTCGTGGGGCTGGAGCAGAATGTATCTGCACATTCAAAATAGAGCAGGGATGACAGTGGGAATCAAGACAACAAGGGGAGAGCATGTGTCAGGCCCTGAGGAATCTGACTCTGAATGCTTATCTACATCCAACCTTCACCAGTGGAAAAATAAATAAGGATGTCCCATTTTCTGGAGGGGGGAGCACTGAAGCTCAAAGCAGTTAACTGATTTACCCAGGGTCCTCATAGCTAGTAAAGTGTTAGAGGCACCATTTAAATGTAGCTATTCCTGACTCCTGAGACGACATCCTCCTAAAGCTTAATCTAATTACTCATATGATTGCCAAAGTTTTGCACTTAGGGATTAATACCACTGAGGGACCTGCAAGTTCTTGGCCCTAAGACTCTTTATGCCTCCCATTCTTTCTTTTATTTTTTTCTATTTATCCATTTTCTCTCTCTCTGTCTCTCTCTCCCTCCTTCCCTCTCTTTTCCTCATCCCCTGACTATCCATCAGGCTTTCTTATGTCCCCAGCGGATTTCTGGTGCCTCAGTCGTGAGATCTGGTATCATTCAGGAAGAAACACATTTCACCAGAGGTTCCAGCAGGAACTTTCTCCTGATTTTCAGTTGTGGCATGCTGCTAACTCATTCTTTTTTAGAAGAACTGAGATCTGGCTTGCACTAAGAGGAAGAACCAAATCGGTTCCAACAGAACCATTAAACCAAAAACCTGAACAACCTGGAAACAGAGTAATACCTATTATCCTTCAATGAGCTGCACCTTCAAACATCATAGCTGCCGTCCAGAAGACATGAACACACAGCTCTCTAAAGAACACATGCAGATGGCCAATAGACCCATGAGAAGGTGCTCACATCACTCATCATCAGGGAAATGCAAATCGAAACCACAATGAGGTGCTCCCTCACACCTGTCACCATGGCTAGTTTCAAAAAACACAAGAAAAGAAACAACAAGTATGGGTGAGGATGTGGAGAAAAAGGGACCACTGGTGCACCCACTGTGGAAAGCAGGGTGGAGGTTCCTCAAAAAGTTAAAAATAAAATTACCATATGATCCAGTAATTCCAGAACTGGATATTTACCCAAAGAATATGAAAACACTAATTGGAAAAGATACACGCACCCCTATGTTTATTACAGCATTATTTACAATAGTCAAAATATGGAAGCAGCCCAAGTGTCCATCCATATATGAATGAATAAAGAAGATGTATATATTGAATAAAGAAGATGTAAGATCCATATATATGAATATTACTCAGCCATAAAAAAGAATGAAATCTTGTTATTTGCAACCATATGGATGAATCTAGAAGGAATAATGTTAAGTGAGATAAGTCAGTCAGAGAAAGACAAATACCATATGACTTCACTCATATGTATAATTTAAGAAACAAAACAAATGAGGGGCGCCTGGGTGGCTCAGTCATTAAGCATCTGCCTTCGGCCCAGGGCGTGATCCTGGTGTTCTGGGATTAAGCTTCACATCAGGCTCCTCTGCTGGGAGCCTGCTTCTTCCTCTCCCACTCCCCCTGCTTGTGTTCCCTCTCTCGCTGGCTGTCTCTCTCTCTCGCAAATGAATAAATAAAATCTTTAAAAAAAAAAAAAGAAGAAACAAAATAAATGAACAAAGAAAAGAGACCAAAACAAACAAAAAAACAGACTCANGAATAAATAAAATCTTTAAAAAAAAAAAAAAAGAAGAAACAAAATAAATGAACAAAGAAAAGAGACCAAAACAAACAAAAAAACAGACTCAATAATAGAGAACACAGGGGAGGTGAGTGGGGGGATGGGTGACATAGGTGAAGGGGATGAAGAGGACACTTATCGTGATGAGCATTGAGTAACGTGTGTGGAACTGCTGAATTGCTGTATTGTACATCTGAAACTAACACAATACTGTATGTTAATTATATTGGAATTAAAATAATTAAGAAAAAATCATAAGCAAAAGAACAGCTGCCATCGTCTTCTTCTTCATTAATGTAAATATCAGCATGGCACCCAGGTGGAGACACCAGTATTGTTACCACCAGCAAAATTACCATCACTGATCCTGGTGATTGCCAAAGTCACAATCACCAGCAACTTTTCCCACCGTAAATCAAATATCCTCTGCACAGCTGAGAGCATCAAGAATGCCATTACCATCATCATGTTTAGCAAAGAGTAACAAATTTAATGCATGCCAACCATGTACTGTAAATATGAAGAACGAAGGGTACAGCTTTTGCATATGTGACATTTTGACATAGCTGGGTAGACAAGATAATTGACAATCCACGATTCTGATTTTAAATGCCAAAACAGCGCTGTTTGGTATTTTGAAAGATCAGAGACAGACCTGTAAGAGGTCACACATAAGAGAACCAGGGGAATTCATGGGGCAGGGAATTCTAGCCTTATGTCTGCCATTACTGCATGCATAATTGTGATGTCCTCTAACCACTCCCAACTCAGCTTACTCAAGAGAAAAAGGGAAGGAAGTGCTAGATAGACTTTAAACCCTTTTCCAGGCCTTAAAATTCTTTGAACACTTGACTTGCACTAACATGTGGTTGGCTGCATTTTTTTCCCCCCAAATAGCCAAATAGTCTGGTTGATTTCACCTTGAGGAAATCAAAGGTAAAGAGAAATTTGAGATGGGAGGGGAAAAAAACCCACCTTGCAGATCTCAATTGATTTCTCTCTCCTCTCTAGGGATCCACTCTTGGATTATTCCAAATGCTCAGTTTACGGGGTATGAAGCACTTTAGTTTTAAATAATTCACATGGTGCTTTAAGTTCTCCCTTTTGAGAGTGTTCCATCATAAGAGAGACTTGGTTGCAAGGAAGAGTTCTTGAATAACATCCTTAATATATCATTGCAAGATGAAATTTCCTCATCAGCCCTGCTCAGAGCTGGTTCACATCTTTTACTTTTATTCTGCATGCTCTTCGGGGAGTCGTCAGCTCTAGATCTGAATCCTAGCTCTTCTCATCATTGTCTGTGTTACCCGGGACAAGCTCATTAACTTCTCTGAACCACAAACACCTCATTGGTAGAAATAGTACAGTCACATCTCTGTGGTGGAGTAGTTATGGTAATTCGACTGGTGACATATATCAGATCAAAGAACTGGACATAAAATAAGGCAACATAAATGACCTACAGAATCCAAATCTCAAAGGCTACCAGGGCCATGGCAGTAATGCTTAAGTATGTATGCACCTGCTACACTGTCTCAGTGATAGAGTCGGAAGGGGCAGCCCGGACACAGTGCCAGCCCATGGCTGATTTGCACAAATAATGGCAAAGGTTTACCAGGCTCAACAATTTTTCAAGAACAAACAGATACCTTAGTTTTTCTCTGAAATCTTCCTCTAAATCTTTCTTTTTTTTTTTTTTTTTTTAAATCAGGGGCCCATGATTCCCTTTAAAAATTCACTATGGGCCAAGCAAAAACATGTCTTGTCTTTGGGCCAAGCCTTATACATTACATTGCAGAACTGGAACAGATGGGTGGGTAGTTGTTAAATGTCTGGTCTATTTGCATGCAGGGACTTCTTCCCACCATCCTTCTTTCTTCTCACCTCACCTGAAGAGATTCATTTAAGGAGGACAAATAACTTCAACCTCCTGGGAGTTTTCTGTAAATAATTCACTGTGAATGATGTCGTTAATGCGTGACTCTTAGAGGCCAAATATAGGTGGCAACAGTTACCACTCAGTACCTTTATTTTTGCCTTTCTGTTGTTGTTGCAGATAACTTTCCCAAACCTCAGATATAAATTGGTGCCCCGATGCACGCAAGATATAACGGGAAATGCTTTGGAGAAAGAATGAAGGACCAGTACGTGAGCCTTGACCACATCAACCCATAGGCTCCTTGTGACGGGAAGGCATGGAAAAGAGTAGCAGAAACACAATGAGAGAGCAACCTGTCTTTCAGCACTCATTTAATTAAGAAACAACCAATGAGTGCCTACTATGTGTTCTGTATCAGAGGTCAGACAAAGGCTGGGAACAGTAGGCTTTGGAGGAGAACCGTGGTAAAACTTAAACAGGATTCCACCATGTGTCAGCGGTATCTTCAGTAACACGTGGGAAAAGGCTTCTTGCTCAACCGCACAGCCTTAGCATATGGCACAGCGCCTGGCACATAGTAGGTGCGCAAAAAACATTTCAGTCAAATGAAAAGAGGTGAAGGCACCAAGGAGGAGGGATCATTTTAACCAGTTTTTTGGACTCTGAATACAGAGAAGAAGGAGAAAGAGCAAAAGAACAGGATGAGAAAAGGCACAAAGGCAGGGCAGTGTGAATGAAGGTCAAGAGAATGGTAAGCAACTGGGTGTATCCATCCTTGCTTTTGTAAAGAAATAGAATAGTAAGGAAATAATTGGGAAGATGAAACTATTTATATCTATAAGTCCTGGAAGCCTTTGAAGATGACAGGGAAGAAGGAAAGTATGATCTGATCTTTATCTTAGGAAGTCAGTGAAGTCTGGCTGTTCTGTGCAAGGGGGACATCTAATTAGTTGACTATGGCGATTATGGTACTGAGAGAAGCTGACGGCATGTATTAGGGCTAGGGAATGGAAATGAGAGGGTAGAAAGGAGAGATCAGAAACTTGTGTTTGATGACCCATTTGGTATGTGGAAAGTGAGAAGAGAATAGTGGCTCTATTAATCCGGCTGAGAATCCTCCTTAAGCACCTAACCACCACAGATAATGTCTGAAGAGCAACCACATGTCCCAAGAGTTCCTCATTCTAAGTTCTTATTAGCTCAGAAATCTAGAAGAACCCATGGATTGGCCAATAACCCATTGACATAAGTCAGAAGAGTAGTGTTTTCTATCCCTGACTAACCTGAAGGCTTCTTACAATCCTTTCATCTTAAACCCCCTGAAATTTGATAATTTCTCACAAACCATTACAATCACCTAGTACAAGCCATTACTATCTCTTGCCTGGGGCATTCTGATAGCCCCTTTATTGGTCTGAGTTTTACACTGTAGTTTCCCCTGGTGATTGATTCACCCACAGTAATTCCTTAACAAGTAAATCAGCAACTCTTAAGGTATCTGAGAGAAATTGTCAAGCAAAACCTCTTACAGATAACAATTATACCAGATAAATCTAAAAAATAATAATAATAATAATAACAGCAATTACTTAAAGATAATGGAAAATACCCAAAAGCAGACAGAAGCCATAAGAGAATTTATTCTTGAAAAACTACAACTGAAAAAGGCAAGAATTGCAAGTCTCCAGGTTCCTGGCCTAGGTGTTCCCCAGCCCCAAGGTAATAAACAGTGGTGGAAATCTGCAGCCTCACAGGCCCAGAGCAGCAGACAGCAGAGGTCAGGAACAGAAGAGCAGAAGGAAATTACAAGGGAGAATCTTGCAGCAAGAGAACTGCAAAAAGAGTGAGAACCAAAATCTGAGTTAAAAACTCCTCCAACAAGATGCTGATGGCAAAGCCACACAAGTGTGGGAGAGACCCCAGGGGAGCCGGTGAAAGAGGAGGCAGAGAACAGAAAGGAATCTACCCATTAGTTATAGAAAGGCACAGGGTGAGATCTCTGTTTGCTGCTTTTTAAAAACCGAGTGTATATCCTAAATGTGCACTTCGGGGGGTGAAAGGTGAATCCTTATGGGCTTGAAGTTTCAGAAGACAAAACCAAAGGTAGGCAGAGCAGCTGAAAATCAAAGGGGGTAGCGGGAATCCTTAGAAACAAGAAAACCAGAGAGAGAGAGAGATTCTCTAAATTGGAGTATAATCTCTCCCCAAATGTTTGGCTGACAGCAAAACTGCAGAGGCATGGAGAAGATCTGCGGAGGACCAAGTTGAAAAAGAAGTAACTGGAACTCATGAAAACAAAGCAGGAATATCAGTGTCTGCATACGATAGCTGAGATAAAATTTTGTGGCAAGAAGTCCGGGCAAGTGAACTGCATACTATAACAACAACAAAAACAATAGCAAATATTCAGAAGAAATAAGACATAATCCAAAGATACTGAGTCATAGTATTTATGATGTTCGGTTTTCAACCAAAATTAACTATATTTGCAAAGAGAAAATATAGTTCATAAAAAGGAGGGGGGAGGGCAGACAATAGAAACAAACTCCAGACAAACCCTGATGTTGGATTTACCAAAGACTTCAAAGCAGCTATTATAAATACGTTCAAAATATTAAAAAAATACACATTTAAAAGATTAAAAGAAATAAGGAAAAAATAAATAAATAAGCAAATAAGAGAGAAGTGGAATCTACCCATAAAAAAATGGGAAATTCTAAAGATGAAAAGCATAACAACTGACATTTAAAAGTTCCTTAACATAGACTCAACAGCATAATTGAGATGATGGGGAAAAAACAGTAAATTTGAAGATAGACCATAAGAAATTATACAACCAAATGAACAGAGAAGAAAGACTGAAGAGAATGAACTGCACCTCAGAGACAGCAAGCAATCAAAGACATGGTAAAACGAGAGAGAGACAAAACGAGAGGAGAGAGAGACTAGGGAAGAAAAATATATAATAAAATAATAGCTAAAAATTCCCAAATTAAAAGCATTAACTTACACAAGGCAGATAAAGCTCAAACAGCATAAAAACAAAGGCATCAACAACAACGAAAAACCCTACAGCTAACCTCACATTTAGTGGAAGAATGAATGCTTCCTTTTCTAAATCAGTAACAAGGCAAGGATTTACACTTGCAACACTTCTATTCACCATTTTACCAGAGGTCCTTGCCAGTGAAGTCAGGCAAGAGAAAGAAAGAAAAGGCACACAGACTGGAAAGGAAGATGTGAAACTCTTCACAGATAGTTGATTGTGTATCTAGGAAATCTTAAGAAGTCTACAAGAAACTATCAAAAGTCATTGGTGAAGGTAGCAATGTAGGAGGATACAATATATAAAACTCAATTATGTTTCTATATACTACGAATGAAAATATTTAAAAATAAAACAAAAACTAGAATTTTATTTACCGTTCAAAATTATGAATGCTTATGATGTGGTAAACAAAGGCAAAAGAAATGTAGTACAATTAATGTCCTTAATAACCTGCAACCCACTGACAAATACTTGAGATAGCTGAAGTATAACATTCCCCTAGGAAACTCCCAATTGTCTTAATGTTAATGATTTGCTAGGGGGAAAAACAACCTTAGCTTGACAACAGCAAGGCCTCTGGTATCCTGAGGATCTTCTTTAACACATAAAAGTCCTCTTAGAAACCTTCCTTTTTCCTTACTTCCCCCAACTCCCAAGTATATCATCAGCCATTCTCCACAAGCCCAGTGCAGCAGCTCTTTGTGCCCACACATCCTGACCATCCCCGTGCTTTATAATAAAGTCATGACCGTCCCCGTGCTTTATAATAAAGTCACCTTTTTATACCAAAGACATCTCAAGAATTCCCTCTTGTTCATCAGCTCCAGACCCCAACAACACATTCCAAACACTACATGACTAATAAAGTATGTTACAACACATAAACAGTGGTGACTGCAAAATATTACTGAATACGATCAAATAGCTAAATAAATAGAAGCAATAAGTCGTATCCATGGATCAGAAGACTTGTTGTTAGTAAGATGCCAATTCTCTCCAAACTTATATACCGACTCCCAATCCGATTTCTAACAAGTATCAAGAGGCTGTAGTAATGGTGTAAGGAATATAACACAGAGTTCACAAATAGAATCAATTGATATTCAAAAAAAATCAATGCAATTTAATGGAAAAAGGAATGTCTTTTCAACAAATAGAATTGGAAAAAAATGGATATTCACATTGCGAAAACAAAATAAACATCGACCCTTCCTTGACACCATACACAAAATTTAACTGAAATGAATCATCCCAGGTACCACAGGTTCACATGAAACTATGCCAGACACAGTTCTTAGATCTATGACCAAAAAGGGTGGGCAGCATTGCCTTGGCTCATCCTTCTGCTTTTATTCACCTAGTTGCAACCTAATGCAATTTACATGTGCATGATCAAGTGGGATTTGTGAATTCTTTATCTAGTTTTAGCCAATCCTCCTGAAATGGACAAATAGCTTTGAGAGTTTCTTGCAAAGAAACTACCAACTGAAGCAAAGATCAATAATACAAGCAAAAAAAAAAAAAATGCAGAGCTAGTATTTCTCCTTTCCCTGGGTTAAGCTCTTCAGCAGTCACAGTACAAAGTCATGACAAAACAATCGTATCTGTCAATTACTTTAAAATACCCCAAAGACTTCTGACATAAGTGTTTATATCCACAATTGCTAATAAATACATGGTAATTAATGAACTAAAATAATGTTTTAAAAAATTTTAACTGTTTTTATCTATTCCTTTATATTTTTTAAATGTCTATGCTTGTATAATAATAAACATTAAATATTAGTATGTGTTTATAATATGTCAATGAATATGGTGGTAGGATTTTTTTTAATGATAAGGATGCATAATCATTAATGATCACTGACTTAGGAAATAGGTGATGGGGAAATAAGATAGGAAAGACGAAGTTGAAATAGGGAAAAGTACATGAATTGGAAGGCATATACAGGAGAGAGAAGGGTGATGAACGGGATATGTGAGCAGCATATCAAGGAGAGTAAAGACACAAATTCTGCAGTCTAGAATCCTAGCCCCTTCGCCTATTAACTGTGTAATCTTGGGCAAGCTAATTTTCTTCATTTACAGTATGGTGCAACAGTCATAGGCCGGTGAGAAGATAAAACAATATAACCCATGTAATGTGGTTAACATGGAATCTGAAACATTCAATATTAGCCATTACTATAAAATTATTATTGTTATTACTACCTTTTATTGGGTAAGGAAGAGAAATTGCATGAGCCTATTGTCTAACCTTCTGGCTTGAACCTTTGACTGATGATGGCCCCGTTATCTGAGACAGAGAACACAGGAAGAGAAGTAGATTGGAAAAGAAGAGGTAATATGAGGATTCTGAGATTTCGTGAAAAAGTCCAGGGGAAATATCCAATTGGTGGTTTGCTGAAAGGATCGTGGAGTTTGGAGGAGAGATAGAAGTTTGGGAGTTGCTGGAATGTATGTGATACAGGAAGACACAGGAGTGAATGTGATCACCCAGCGAGAACAGAGGAAGAGCACCATTCAACAGATAATCTGGCAGAGGAGAGAGCCATACAGAAGACTTAGATAAAACATCAGAAATGCAGGACTGTCCCGTAAACTGGTCATCAGACACTCAGAGCCTCCACTCATAGAACAGACACCTTAGAAAAATTAGAAAAGGGTGTTCTCTCCAATCAGGTAAATGACAAGAGAGTATCCTTTTTAGGCATGATTATGCAACCTTGGGTTGTCAAGGGTATCCAAGATCAATGAAGCCAATTTCCCACTTGCGCTTACATTCTCTTTTGGTCAGATTATGCTAATAAGAAGCACTTCCGTGAGAGGTGAGAGGAGAGTGACTGCCCCCTCCCATCTTCTAGCAATGGACCATTAAACATTTCTCACCTGGAAAACTGTTTTCTAGGAAGCCCCTACCAGTTCTCTCTCTGGAACCAGCCCACGAGGAACTGTCTGATCCCCAGTGCAGGCTCTGTATATGTAATTTCACAAGCTGCCTGCATATAAGAGCTATTGGTCCACTGCCAGGGACTACCTTCTCCTGTTCTCTCGGACAGACAGGCTTCCAAGTTACTACTGAAAATCTACATGAGGGTGTTCAGCAATCTGAAGATGTCTTTCACCTGGCCTTGTCTTCCAGAAGTAGGTGGGTGGAACTCAGCAACAGAATAAGATCCAAAAAAAGGAAAAGAATTATACAGTCGACTGAAATAGAACGGCATAATACATACAGCTAAGCATCTTCTCTCTACCATCCTCCATCCACAAGAGACAGAAGGAGCTCTGCCCTTAGCGATGGTGTATTGGTTGTTTTTTAATGATACCACATCGATCTGCTAATTTTAAGAAAACAATCTTGGAAGAAATACTTTATACGCAAGTAATGAATCATGGAACATTACATCAAAAACTAGGGATGTACTGTATGGTGACTAACATAACATAATAAAAAATTATTATAAAAAAAAAAAGAAATACTTTATTCCCAGGATCCGGGGATGACACTTGATGCAAGTTAATTTTCGCAGAACTTTGAAAGGCCAAGGGACCCATGGAACCATACCATGTAAGAACTGCATATGCCTCTTTGCGCCTTCTTTCAAATACCACCCCTGGCATCCTTCTGCAAGCACAAGGTAAAGTCCTCCATGTTTGCAAAGCTCTTCCATTCTCTCTTAAAAAGTATTGCGATCAGCATGAAGGACACGCCTAAACTGAGTACCAGAGAAAAGAAGGGGCTCCTCAAACAAAAAGGCAACTGTGAGCCAGTCACCATGAGCACTGAAAGATGAGTCAGAAGGCTTGCATGCAAGTCAACGTTCCACCACTTACCAGGCAGATCACACTGCCCAGACATTTCGCTGCCCCAAGCTTGGGCTGCCTCGTCTTCAAAATGGGATGGTGTTACTTCCCTCATATGGGAAAATGTCTTGTGAACTTTAAAGCATTACCTATAGAAGGTGTGTTTGAACCGGAAGAAGCAGCGGAGGAAGAAAAGTGCAAAGAGGAAAGGAACAAGGAGGCGGAGAAATGAGAATCATGAAGGATTAAAAAAGAAAGTTTCCCAGGTCATAAGATGATTGTGCAGAACACAAGCTCCTTGGTTCCCAGGGCTGCTCTCCTTTCACGACCCCCACTCCCAACCCGCCAAGGACCCTGCCCAACTATGCAACCTTGGGCAAAACACTTCTGTGAGCCTCCATTGCCTCATCTGTACAATGGGGTTAAAGATAGCAGCTGTCACATAGAATTGCTATGAGGATCAAATGGCTTAATAAGGCTAGGAGGTTATGCAGTTATTAATATAGTCAGTATCACAAACTAGTTTATTAGTTCCAGTCTGTGCG